>NC_062281.1:181157914-181460944 GCF_902655055.1 Lutra lutra
CAATAAATGTTAACTTACCCCCATTCTTTACTGGACCTTACTTCCTTCACAATGAAATGACATCACTTTTGTAAATGAAAACATACAGCATGGCTTGCTGTTGTTAATATTCACGTAATAATTAAAATGAGAAATGTTTAGGGGTGTCTGGGTGGCTCAGTCAGTTAAGCGTCTGTCTTCAGCTCAGGTCATGATCTTGGGGTCCTAGGATCCAGTCCCGCATTGGGCTCCCTGCTCACCGGGGCAGGGTGGGGGGGGGAGAGTCTGCTTCTCCCTCTGCCTCTCCCACTGCTGTTTCCCCTGCCTATGCTCTCTCTCCCTCTCTCTGTGCCAAATAAATAAATAAGATCTTTAAAAACACAAAACAATAAAAAAATAAAATGAGAAACATTTATCCCCACGCCTATGAAAATCACCTTGCATGCTCCCTGTGGGACATATACCTGCCACCATTCTAGAAGCACCCTTCAAACGCTTCCTTCTAAGAAACAGAACGTCGGCTGCGGATTGGGGAAGCCCAGCCAGAGAGGGCCTCCCAGTCAGTTCTAGGCCACTGCTCTGGCCAGCCTGAGCGCCCCCCCAGCCCGTGTCTGCAGCCAGCTGCAGCTCTACACCCCTGCAGAGGTGCCCGCCCCGCCGCAGCCCTCACCTCTGCAGACTGTGCCGTTCTCCGCCGCCTCGAAGCCCGCTTTGCACATGCAGCGTCCGATGGGCACCAGCCACTCGCCGTCCCCATTACAGTAGAGCTTGATGGGCACATCCACCTCCTCGGCATTGGCGATGCAACTGCCCCGGGCAGCCACCAGTGAGGTGCTCTCGGCCCCCGACAGGGTCTCTTGGAAGACAGCGCCGTTCTGGATGACTCGGGGACACTTGCGGTAGAAGACGCGCACTGCGATGAGGGACATGCAGCCGCCGTAGTCCTGGAAGGCCAGGTAGAAGCCGCTGCGGGACACGGGCCCGAAGCTCCGCACCTCAGTGTTGATCTTCATGACCCGGCCGCCCAGGTCCACCTGCGAGAAGCTCTCGTCGGCCGCGATGGTGTCCACCTTCACCCACGGGTTCTCCATCCAGTTGGGGAAGGTCTTGGTGGCCGAGTCGAAGTCGGCCTCATAGTAATAGAGGTTGAAGGTCTCCTTGCAGGAGCCGGGCACGCTGGGGATGCTGCTGCAGTCACGCACCGAGAACTTCATCTCCACGTGGATGCGGTGGGCGCCCCGGCGCCGGATGAACTTGGTCCGTAGCCAGTTGTTCTGGCTTGACTCAAACACATTGCACACCTGGTACGTGCGGATTGTGTTCATGTTCTCGTCGTAGCCGCTCACTTCTTCCCACTGTGGGTGAAATGCTAGTCAGGGGGTGGGGGAGGGGGCTCAGCCCTGTCTGTCTAGAGGGGAGACACAGATCCTGTCTTAGGGAATCCTTTCAGTCCGACAGGGGGAAGTAGGAATCTCACCACTGGGGGCCTCCTAGTCTAATGGGGGAGGCACAGACTCTGTCTTAGGTATGTTCTAGTCTGATGAGGGAGACACGATTCCTATCATCAGAGAGGTCCTGAGGGGAGGGACAGACATGGCCTTGGCCCTGAGGAGTTCCCCAGTCTGTGAGGGAGACATGCATATCTGATGGGAAGGGCACACACCCTCGTCTTGGTTTTCCCCTGATTTATATGGGAGATGTGACCCTCACCCCCTCCCCCGGTGATAAAGGGGACATGGCCCTGGTTCGTGGGAGGCTCCCACCTGGAAGGGAAGAAAGGGAGAGGCCCACACTGAGGGAATTCCCTCTCCTGAGAGCAGACATAGCTTTGTGCTTGAGGAGTGCTGGTCTGATGGGGGAGTCAGAACATCTGCCTATTGGGAGCTCCTATTCTGATCAGGGAGACAGTCCTTGCCTCAGGGGATTCCCAGTCTGACAGAAGAAGAGCCCTTACCCCCAGGATGGGGAAGACAGGCAGTCTGTTGTGGGGCCTTATGTGGTTATGATACCACTAAAGTGGTTAGGGGACCTGGAGAGAGACTTTCCACCCTTCCTGCCAATGGCAGGTGCCGCGGCACTCTCCCTGGGCCCCAGCCTGTCTCTCACACATGCATCTGAGAGTTCCCGAGCCCCACTACTGCGGAAGGGGGCTGGGCAGGGCCACGGAAGGCTGGGAATGAAAGGCCCCGACCCCATGCTATCTCCTCACAGACCCACACAAGCCTAGCTCACTTACATGCTGAGCTTTTGTTCACAATTCTATACCCTCCTCAAGTACCCTCTCGTCTTCTCTGTCCATCCTTCTGCAGCCTCTTGGAGCAGGCTCTCTCTGGCTGCAGAGTTCGCATTCGCCGATTCTCCCCTGGGCCTTTGGGGACCACCAGCCTGGGCGAGGGCCGGGCAGCCTTGGGCCTCTCGGCCTGGTCTCCCCAGTGGGGCTGAGAGCTTGCTGAGAGTAGCTCCCCACTCCCTCCTTCTCCTGTGTCCTCTTTGGTACTGGGCTGGCTTTCCCAAAAGAGCTGAAACAGCAGATCACCCCCTCCCCCTCATGCTGGCCTGGGTGGGTGCTGGAGAGGGACCTCAGTTCTTTGTCATGATTATCACGCAAGGTGTATCATCATCTCCATTCTACAGGTGAGCAAGTAGAGACCAGGGAAGTGAGGCCGCTTGACCCAGGTCACATAGACCTAGACCCGTCCCCATGCTTGTGCACACTGCCTCGAAACACAACGACCCACAGGTAAGACTGGAGTCCTGGGTTTTGTCCCAGCTCTCCTAACTCAATGCATGGCCTTGGGCAAGTCACTTCCCTTTGCTGAGTCTCTATTTGCCCGACTGCCAAATGGGACCATGGGTGGCGGTGGTGAGGCCGGTAGTGGCAGAGCTGTGACCCTCGAGTGGGTGCTGTTTGTTCTGCTGCCTTCCTCAGATATCTGGGCCAAGTCTGTGCGAGGCGTGCAGTGGCTGCGGGCCTGGGGAGATGCTGATGTTGTGAGGGGCCAGCGCCCGTAGGGAAGGCTGTGCTGGAGCCTGCTGGCCCAGCCTCCACATCCATGGCGGCTCTGAAGCTCCCTACATTGCCTTTTTTTTTTTTTTTTTTTGGTGGCACCATGTGACAAAGTCAGCCCCTTGTTACAACCACTGCTCTTCTTCAGAACTTAATTAGAGCACTTAATTAGAGCACTCTGCCTTTCTCCCCTCTCTCTAATTAACATGCGGAGGCCCTGCAGCCTAAACACCCCAAATAATTGCGTCCGGGGGCCCTGCAGCCCAGCCTGGCCTCATTCCTGCTGGGGTGGGGCTACGGGCCCGGCCGCCTTCGCAGATGGAAAACTGGTGACAAGAAAGAGCCCCAGAAAGAGGCCTGACCCTCTAGGGCCTCTGCCTATTGAGAGCACAGGTCTGGGCTGGGGAGGTGACGGCGGGGGTGGGGGGTGGGGGGGTGGGGATGCAGCTCCTTGGGGCAGCGGCTGAATGGGAGGAGCTGGGATGGAGGGAAGGGAAGGGATGGGCGGTGGGGGGGGGATCCCAGGGAGATGAGGAGGGAATGCTATAAAAACTGATGACCGTGACGATGATGATATGATGGTGGTATGACTACAGCTACTCATCGTGGGCGGGGGCGTCCTCTGCCAGGCACTGTGCTAGACATCGTGCGGGAAAACCTCACAGTGGTCCAATGCAGAGGACATGACCACCATCATTTTATAGATGAGGAAACTGAAGCTCAGACAGGTTAAGCACCTGGCCCCAAATCACGTGGCTGCTGAGTGGCAGAATTGGGACAGAATTTCAGGCACGTCTGGCCCCATAGCCTGCATGTAAGATGGTGCTGGAAGAAAGAGGAATCTCAGATTGTGCCTCCTCTTCTCCTGAGGGACTCACAGCCTACCTGGGCTCAGATCACTGGTCCCAGGGAAGTATGGGCTCACGGAAGTGTGATGATAAGAGCTCAGGGAAGGGGAGCCTCGTGTTATGGGGACCCAGAAAGGGGGCCCAGAAAGGGGGTCAGAGCCTTGGATACATACCGGACCCCCATCACTAACTAGGTATAACACCCCTGTCAGGAAGCTACGAGTCTCTGAGCCTCAGTTTCCTTACCTGTAAAATGGAGGTGTTTCTTCCCCATATGATTGGATTGGATGTGTATAAAAGTGCTTCTTTGATACAGTATGTGATACAGTGGGTGCTCAGAAAATGACAGCTCACTTTCCTCATCTGTATAATGGGGGCAGCGCGGGTTCCTACTTCTCAGCCTCACCCTGAGGATGCCACGGGATAAAGGCTGCCAGCTGCCAGCATGTTGTCATGGTAACGGCCCTCCCCCAATAGTAGGGGACCAGGAGGCAACGAGAGGCCAGCCCTGGGCCCTGAAGGAGGGAAAGGGGCTGGAATTTAGGGGGCATCCAGGCCCTGCAGCAGAACCCAAGGTCCTCGGAGGGACCAGGCAGGGTGTGGGGACCACCGACTCACCCCTGATGGTGGATGCACGATCCAGCCCAGCTCCGCCGTCGCTGTGGTGGAGTCCATCAACGTTTCTGTGAGGAAAAGCAAAGAGTCACTGCCGTCCACCGACCGAGTGCTGTCAATCACCCCAAGACCCCCACCCCTCAAGGGCCTCCTTTACAGAGCGCCACCTACTTCCATCGCACCAATCAATCATCTCGCTGTACTGTGGCAGACTACCCTCCCTCTAGGTCTGCCACTCCATGATCCCACCCACTCCCACGTTCCAGCCAATCATCTGATTCTCTCCCCCTCTAGGCTCCACCCCCTTGAAGCCTAGCTCCAGCCCTTCTGCCCACGGTCGTGTCTCCTAACCGCCCATCATGTCCCACCAACCTGTCTATTGCCACTTCCCTCCCTTGCTGGTGGAGAAGGGTCTTAACCTGGACTCTGTTGGAGGGGGCTTCAGAGAGCCCACCAGGCAGCCCTGGAAAGTTTACATCAGACTTAGGGTGTCTGTCTGCTTTTTTGCCTGCATCTAATTCTCAAAAACTAGAATGTGGCCCTTGGAAAGGCCTCTCTTTTGTCCCAGCTGAGCCCCATCAGTTACCCCACCTTGGCTCTCTGGCCCAAATTTCCTATCAGGGACACCTTCCCCGCTTCTCCAGGCACCTGGAGTCCTCCATAGTGTCCCCAACTGGGGCTCCCTCCCAGAAGGCTAAGTCAACTGCTCCTAGGATAGGGCCCTAGGAGTGGGGGGGGGGGGGCGGCGGGTGGTGTTGAGGGTGAGCACTGTGGCAAGTTGCTCCAGTCTGTCACCTGCCCCCTGGAGGGGGAGGGGCATTGAGGAAATTCAAATGAGCTTCTGAACCAGTGTGGGGGGGTGGTGGAGTGGGGGGGGCTTGCCCCTCCCCCAACTCCAGCAGCTGGAAGGAAGGAGCTGCACAACCTATGGTGAAGAAGACCCCCCAGGGCCGGAGAGAGCCCCATTCATCCCCAGACATGGCCCAGGGCCCCTTCCCACTTCCCCTTTGCTGCCATAGGGAATTCAAAACACTTCTGGAGCTGAACTGCATTGAGCAGATTTAATTGGCCCCTTTCAAGCATTCATTCAACAAATAGACCCTGATACACTGGGGACCTCGAGAGAGAAAACAGTGAAGAGTGAGACCCTCCTACAGAGTTGTTCGCAATCTAGTAGTGGTGATAAGGCGCGACTACAAACAGCCACAAGAGAGGAGGCAGAGAAACGTAGAAGGTCACAGCTGGACCTTCCACACCATCTAGCCTGGCGGGCACAGGTGAGGTCTGCTTGCTGCTGTGCCTTCCACTTCTGCGCCCCGGCAGACCTCACCAATCAATCCCTGCACTCTCTGGCCACAGATGCTCCTGGTCCCTGAGCCAGGAAACTAACCCCCACCACGGGAGATGCTGTTCCTGGCCCAGCCCCACCGCTTCATTTTGGAGATTAGGCAGCTGAGGCACAGAGAGGGGAAGAGACTTCCTAAAGATCCCATAGGAGTTGGTGGCAGACTGGGAGCGGCAGGTCTCGTGCCTCCGACCCTATAAACTTCTAGATACTTAGTTGGATGGCCTGGGCTGGATGAATTTGGGTGAGGACAGTAGGGGCAGGGTGCACAGTGCCCAGGCCGCTGTGAAGATCAAAATGGGAGCAACGAGGTCTTGAACTAGGGCAGGAGCAGCGTGGATGGGAGGACGCATTCAGTCAGAAGTGACCCCAGTCAGACCATGAGTTGACAACAGAGGAAACAGCAGTGTCCCCATGACCGCCTGCAGCTTATGTCTGTGGTCACTGTGTGGGGGTGGGGGGGCGCTGGTAAGGGGGGAGGAGGGGTGCCAGGGACGGTGGAGTCCAGTGCCAAGGGCGTCTTTTTGATGGCAAATTGGAGGGAAGTTCTATTGTGCTGCTTTGGAGCTGAAAAAAGGGTTCCTTTTCACACTCCGAATGCTACAGATTTTTCTTCCTGGAGAGAACAAGGGCTGAACTTTTAACCTGTTTTCTCTCATCGGCCTCAGCCAGAGACGCGCCAAGCCGGGCTCTCTGCCTGGGTCTGAGGAACAGCTGCTGGGAGCCGTGTGGAACAAGGGAGAGGAGACTCTGCTTGGGACTAGAGAGGGCTCGGGTGGGGGAGGCAAGCCTGCCAAGCAGGTGGCCCCACCCCTTGGCTGGATTCTTGGGCTGACCCAGAGGCCAAGCACTAGAGGATTCCATGGCCCAGAGGAGGGGCTGTGAGCTGACAACTTCATTGTAGGGATGGAAGCTCAGGCCCAGAGAGGGCAAATGACTGGCCGAAAGTCATGGACTAAACGCTGGTGCTCAAGCACCAGGCTCCCAGGGACCTCAGCCTCGGGGGTGCTCCACAGCCCCCTCTGTCTCCCACCCGAAACGTAACGAGCAAAGGGAGGATCTCAGGAGGCCGGAAGTCAAGGGCTAGTTGGGTTCAGACAGGAAGGGGTGAAGAGGGAATGTGAAATTTGCACATGCCCTGGAAGGGATGCAAGAGGTTCCCTTCTCCCCATGCCCATTCTGGCTTTGCCTGGAAGCCTGCCTCTGGGAAAGCTATTACCCTTCGGGGCTGGGGCAGGAGGACACCCATGGGTGCTCTCCCTGCAGCTTCCCCTTGGCCTTTTGCTTTTCAGTGTTGACACCTCCCTCCACCCACTGCATGCAAGGCAGGTAGGCAGAGCAGATAAATCAGGGGGCGGGAGGTCAGAGGGACTTCGATTCTGACACCTACTTGCCTCATAACCTTGGACCTGTAACCTTCCTAAGCCTCAGTTTCTTCACCTCGAAAATGGCCACAGTGCCCTCTGAGTGGGGCCAGGAGGACAGAAGGACACGGAAGTGTGTTCACTTGGAGCCCAGCACAAAGCAGAGCCTCGGTGAATGGCAGATGCTCTTTTTTTAGACGGAGCGCAGTGCTTTCTGGCTGACCCAGGGTCTGCACACACTCCATTTCCTCTGGGCTCATGAGGTGGCCCCTGAAAGTGAAGGCAGGTCCGAGAGGCTCCCCCAGACGGTGCCTGCCAACATCTGACAAACATCAGCGTCTTGCTCCCGCGCCGCAGCCTCTGAGGAGCCTTTCCTGGTCCATCTGACGCTGCTTTCCTGGGATGCCCTGAGTTTCCTCTTTGTTCCTCTCAAAACGAGCATAAAAGTCACATTCGGTTTCCTGGGGAGTCTGGGGCTAATAGTTCTTGCCCCAGGAACCTGGGCGGGTTGAGGAAGCCAGGACTCCCTCCGCCACCAGCACTTCCTTCCTTTTCCGCATATCACCCCAGACATCTCCCTCCATTCCCAAAAATCTGCAAAAGGGACAGAGAACTCATGGTCCCTGAGATGGAGACCTTTCTACTAGGAGTTGGAGACCCTCACCAATGTCCTTCCAACAATGCCAAGACACAGTTGATACCATCCCCTTTTACGGATGGGAAAACTGAGGCTTACAAAGGTTCAAGAACTTGTCCGAGGTCACACATCTTGAATTCACAAGCTGTGCTCTAGCTGCATGGTCTGTGTGGGGCTCTCTCACCCTTGTACCCCATACATACTGTTGCTTGTGATCTTCTCCCCCACCACACCTCCTCTGGCTGCCCTCAAGACCCAGCACGGGGGCTTGGCACATAGAGGGTCTGCAGTCAGAGGCCAAAATCCCTGTCGTCCCCGGGCTAATGTTCCATCAGAACAACATTCCTGACTTCAGCCATTTCCACCTACAACCTGCACTATATTTAGTTACTACTTTTCTTCCAGCCGACTCTTCTTTTAAGTGTAAAGAGGAAAGAGTTATCATTATTATAAATGGGAAACCAATATCACTTGCCATAAAAAGAAGGAAAATAAACACACAACTACTACAATTAAAAATGTTCCTCTGAAAACTACCTGTCATTTCACTTCCCACACTTTGGGGACCGCAGGACGGCGCCGAGCTGCTTCCGAAGCACTTGAAATGTCCCCATCCCATGGCCACTGTGACAACGACAATCCCTCATGCAGGGGAAGCTGTTTTTGCTGTACACATAATTAATCACCACACGATGTGACAAAGATTGCGACAGGGACGCGCATGGGGTACCGTGGATGTGAGAACTGGATGTGGAAAGAGAGGAAGTAAACCTCAAGCTTAGGGATGGCTTTCCTGGAGGAAGTGACACTTGAATGGAGGCTTGAAGAATGAGTTAAGAGGGAGTTGGAGACGCTGAATGGGAAGGGCATGTGAGGCAGAGGGAACAGTAGAGGCAAAAGCGAGGAGGTGAGCAACAGCGCAGTGGGAATGGGTAAGAGCTGGCAATGGTTGTCAGCTCTCTGAGGCCCCCTGGCTGGACCACGTCCACCTGCCCACATCCCTGCCCACTTCTCTGGTGCACCCCCACCCCAGCCCTGCCCCATGCTGCCCCTTTCCTCTCCCCTGGACCCTCCCACACCAGCGAGCCCTGTGGAAGGGTCTTCTTTGCAAGCCCTGAGCGCTCTCCGTGACCATCTTTTAAAATCCCAATGGCTAGATGAGGAGACTGAGGCTGTGCGCGGACAGATCCTCGGCACCCTGGAGAAAGCCGGAACCAGGGTCTCCAGCCGCCGACTTGGGCAGCCTGTCTCGGTGGGAAAACTGGGTTTGCGCCACGAGCCCCATTGCGCCCGCACCCCCTCTCCTTCCTGGAGACTGCACAGAAGAAAGCAATCAGGAGGCCCTGATTGCACAGGCTGGGGAGGCTCGTAGGCCCCTCTGGCTATGTGTGAACGAGCAGTGTGCATTTCAGAAATATTTGAACTAAAAGGGGAGACACACTGAAGTCGTTAGTGTGGAGCCGACAGGAGGGTGGCTGTACGAGGAGGCGCTGGCTGAGGCTCCCACCGCCCCTGATTCAGGCTGGAGCAGGCAGCCACCCTCTGCTCCCCAATCCAGTCCTGGTCAGCTTGGCCTGACCCCCGTGGGGGCCGTGGACACTGTCTGTCTGGATGAATGGCAGTGTGTGAGTTCCAAAGAGAGGGGGAGGAATTTTCAGTGAGCACCTACTGTGTGCAGGGCACCAAGAGGGGCACTCTTAATATGGCTTCTGGCTCATGATGACCTGTGGGGTATATGCTATTAATCCCATTTTATAGATGCAGAAACTGAGGTCAGGGAGGTATAGCAACCTTCACAACGGCCCATAGGCGAGGCTGGCATCTGAAATCACATCTGTCTCATTTTACATCTGCAGGACTGTTTTTTTTTGTTTTTGAGAGAGAGCAAGTGGAGGAGTGGGGCAGAAGGAGAGGGAGAGGGTCTTAAGCAGGCTCCACCCTGAGCACAGAGCCTGACATGGGGTTCGATCTCACCATCCTGAGATCATGACCTGAGCCGAAATCAAGAGTCAGACATTTAACTGACTGAACCACCTAGGCACCCCCATCTGCATAATTTTTAAGATGTTGCAAGTATAGCCTTAAAAAAACAGACAGCACACACACACACACACAAACACAATCACTGGGGCTCTCTGTACGTGTTTACTCTCTCCTTCTGTGTAGGCCTGAGGGAGGACGGGAGGGGAAAGAGGGAAGGGCAGTAGGGGAGTGGGGCTCAGACTGTCCAGGCTAGAACTTTGGCTCTGGCATTCTCCAGGGTGTAACCACAGGCAAGCCTGTGCTCCTTTCTGGCTCTCAGTTTCCCATCTGTAAAATGGGTCATGTGAGCATTAGATGGGGGAGTCCTGCTGATCTGCGGTTTCCCAGGGCCCTCATTCTGGGGGAGCTCTGCGTCTGCCTCCTTTACTGCTATATCCCAGGACCGAGACTTGGTTCTGGCCCACAGTAGTTGTATTTGACCTCCATGAGGCAGCTGGGTGATGTTTCTGAAGTCCATGTCTGATCACGTCTTAACTCATCGTAATGCCCTTCAGAGCTCCCACTGGTTGCCAAGAGATAGTCTTAGCTCCTAGCTCCCTGCGTTCAAGGTTGCTGCTTGACCAGGTCAGTTAATTATCTTCCAGCCATGCTCTCCTATGTCCCTAGTGTCCAGCCACCCTGAAGTTCCTTCTGCAAGCATGGCCCTGGTCACTTGACCCTTCCCGGTTTTTCTGCCTAGAATGCCTGGCCCTTCCAGCTTTGTTAGCCTGGCTAACTTCTCTTCCATAACTTAACTCAAAGGCTCTTTCTTCCTGGCAGCTGTCCCTGAATTCTCCTGGGTTAAGTAACAAGAACATGGTCATTCCATGAAGATCTAATCTACCTACTGTGTGGCAGGCCCTGTGCTGGGCACTGGGGATGTCAAAATAGATGAGCAAACACTTCCCTCAAGGAGCTTCCAGATTAGTGCCTGACACAGGGACTTTCTACACAAAGAGGCAGGGTGAGAATGCTGGATCCAGTGAGGGACCAGGAAACCCAGGGACAGAAGGTGTTATTGAGCAGGAAATTAGCAAAGTGGAGATGGTGTTTGAGATGGACAAGGGAATATCAGGGAATATCAGGGGCGCGGTGGCATCCAATTTTCATGGATGCCTGAAAATTCCAGGGCACTTTGGACCATAGTAAGACCTGAGGACTGGTTCTCAGTCATGAGCCCGGGGCTAAGGGTTTAGCATTCATTACCTCATTTCATCATACTGATTTGTAAAGTAGGTACTTGGTTATCTCCCTTTACAGATGGGAAAACTGAAGTTAAGAGAGATGGTTCAAGGTCTGCATGGCCAGGAAGTGGTGCCTCTGTGTCTGCCGTCCATCAGAGCGCATGTACTCAAACTTGTACCACACTAGAGTTTCTGTCCCATGTGGTAGGAGCAAAATGCTTCACAGAAGGCTTAGGGTGGGGACAGAACTTTTAGGGCCTTCTTGAATGTGGGGCTAAGGACTTTGGGTCTTGTCCCTAAGGCAATGGGGAGTTCGGAGGATTCCTGAGAAGGGGAGTGACGTGGTCTCTCCTGAAAATGGACAGACACCTGGGGTCTTTGCTCCAGACCAGCCAGCATCCCACAGCCCAGGTGGCAAATCAGCCTGGTGCTGCACTGGAACCTTTCTGGCAGCTCCGGCTGCTCCCTGTCTGGGGCTAATAGGGCTGTGGTGACTCGAACACTGGCAGCCGATGGCTGGGAGTTGGCACACTCTTTCCACGGTCCACATCCATATTAGAAATTCCAAAAGGAGGCAACAGGCAGGAACCAGGAGATAAAGTTCAAGGCCACTGACAAACTGGGTGACTTGGAAAAGTCACTTCACCTCTCTGAACCTCAGTTTCCTCCTCTGTAAAGAGGGGATCACAAAGTTCTTGCTCTGTGTACTTTGCAGGGTTGCTCTGAAGATCCAAGGAGGCATTGGGTGCAAACCTTTTTTTTTTTTAATTTTAAGATTTATTTAGTTATTTGAGGGGTATCTGGGTGGCTCAGTCATTAAGCGTCTGTCTGCCTCCAGATTAGGTCATGATCCCAGAGTCCTGGGATTAAGCCCTGCTTCGGGCTCCCTGCTTCTCCCTCTCCCACTCCCCCTGCTTGAGTTCCCTCTCTCTGTGTCAAAAAAAAAAAAAAAAAAAAAAAAGTCATTTGAGACAGAGAGTGCATGAGCAGGGGTGGGGCACAGGGAGGAGGAGACTCTCCAGCAGACTCCCCACTAAGCACGGAGCCAGACATGGTGTTCGATCTAACGACCCTGAGATCATGACTGAGCCAAAATCAGGAGTCAGATGCTTAATCCACTGAGGCAACCAGGTGCCCTGCGAAGGGAAGGCAACAGTGAAACCCGCGAACACTCATGAAGGCTGACCCTGGGAAGGTAATTCATCAACATTGTCTGTCTCACTGTAGCCAGAGCAAGCTTCTGGGGAAACCAAGGCTTGGAGGGATCAAGAACTCCGCCAGGACCACATAGTCAGTAAGGGGTGGGGCCGGATCTGACTCCTCTGGTCTGACCAGGCTATGCTGCCTCACAGAGGGGAGGGGAAAATCACAGTTTCATGTCCCACGCCCTCGGTGCCAGATCCTGAGCCAGTCACTCCACATCTCTGCAAAGCTGGCCTTACTGAGCCCATCCTGCGAATCAGGAAACCGAGTTCAGAAAGGCTAAGACACTCGCCCAAAGTCACACAGCCAGAAAGCAGCAGAGTTGGATTTGAACCCTGATCAGCCCCATCGGCTTCCCCCAGGCTTCTCCCCTGAAAACCAGAGCAGATCGGTGGCTAAGAGAGACTCGGCCCCAAGCAAGGAGAGCGGGGGTGGGGTGGGGGGGCTGAAGGGAGGGTGGCAATGCCGGAGGAGCCCCGAGGAGCTGCCTCCCGGAAGACCATGGGTTTTCTAAGGTGAAACAGCAAACAGGCATTGCCTTGTTTTTCCAGCTCACCGCCCACCCACCCCCCTCGGTTCCGCCCTCAGGCTCACGGAAAGGGGACCCAGCTAATGTAAAATCCTTCTGCCCCTGGTCCTCCTGCCGCTCGGAGGCCCTCCTCTGCCTCGGTTGCCTGCCTGGAGCCGGCTCTTGTTTTCATTCTCAGGCTCAGGCGGAGGAGTCCCCGCGACGCCGGGTCCTCCGCTGCATCCCCCGCCTGCCCGCTGCCGGCCTGGGCATCCGCCAGCGCCGGCCGCCCGCCTGAAACCCAATCCTCCGGGGCAGCCGGGTTGCTCGCTAACAGCGGGCCGCATTGTGCGGCAGGGGCTTCGGGAGAGTTTGGATTCGCTGCTTGGGGACCCACTTAACCTCCGCAAAGGACAGGATGATGGATGGAGGTCTGGGAAGGGGTTGCTGGGGGTGGGGCGGGCGGTAAATGAACACCAGGGCTTGCCTGGGGAAGGGGGAGAAGGGAAGCAGGGACGGAACGGCTCTGCACGGAGAAGAGCTCCAGGAGACCTCACGACAACCCCGAGGGATGCCAGTTCCGGGCCCCATTTGACGCACAAGGAAACTGAAGATCCGAGAGGTTAGGTGACTTGGCCAAGACCACACAGCACATCAGAAGTTGAACAGAAGCGTATTGCTCTTGAGCCTTCCTGACGCCCCAAGTTGCCTCCCGCAGGCAGCATCCGCTCTGTGATTTTTAACCTTTAAAGCCCCTTTCCTTAAGTGAATCCGCAGACCCTTCCTTAAGTAGGTAATAAAAATAGTGATGGCCGTGGGCATTACTGAGCACCAACTGCGTGCCCCGTGTGTGCTGAGCGCTCTTTGACTTCATTTCATGAGATCCTCACAATGACGGATTGGTTGAGAGCAACTGTCAAGGCCATTTAAAAGGAGAGGGGAGAAGGCCAACTATACTTCAACGATAAAAATTAAGAAAATAAGTAAGAAGAGAGGAAACTTGTCACCCTGCCCTGTGACTTGACTAGTCAGCCCGACTGGACTGTGAGCGCCTTGTGGGCCCGGCTGCGTCTGGCTCGCTGCTCAGACCATCTACCCCCCAACCTCATCCCCACCCCCGGCTGACCCAGACATCACATGCTCTCTCTTTCTTACACCATCCGTCTGGGTGACTGGATTTTTCCTCTGGGAAATATAGTCTCTGGTATCAAGATGACTACATATACTACTATATCATTCTAAGTGCTTACTAAGTGCCAACCACTGTGCTGTCACCTGAGATAGAATTATTATTGTCCCCATTCGCTCAACCACCCATCATCCGTCTACCCATTCATCCACTCACCCTCACTCACCTTCTCCATCTGTCTGCCATTCCCCGGGCCCTATAACCTGCCGCTGGTTCGCCCACCCACCCCGCACAGCTAGCATCCCGCTTCGGGAAGCCATTCATCATTCATACATTATTCCATTAAGCCAACTTCCCTTCCTTCCATCATCTCTTCCTCCCCAGCTTCCCACACATGGGAGAACGAGCTTCAGAGAGGTGAAGTAGCTTGCCCAGTGTCACGAAGCTGGCCAGCAGCACATCCGGGAGCCAAACACAGGTATGCTTTTAACCATGCTGCTCTGTAGCCTCCCACTTTCTCACTTTATTTTTAACCGTCCTGTTGCACGCAGGTTTACTACTCTGTCACCTCACATCCTTTTGGATATGTGTGTGGAGTGTAAATTACAAATCAGTAAGACACGGGCCACTGTAAGTCCAAGCCAGGGTCTGTCAGGTTGGACTCAATTAGCAAGCCTGCTACAGGACCTGCTGGGACTGGATCTATTTGTCTAATTGGCACTGGTTTCTCCCAGTGAAGGACAATTAACTCAAATCCCAGAATCCAGACCACCCCTCTGCTTCTGGGCAAGATGTCAGGCATTTAGCTACATGAAATTTTACTGTTCATTCATCTACTCACTGACCTGTACCCCCACTCATCCATCTTTCCAACCATCCAATCCTTGCAATCATCCAGAAAATTTCTCCCTATCATCCACCTGCCTACTTACCCACCTGCACACCCTTATCTTTCCATCCATCCATCTACCCACTCACTTACCCAACACTCCACCCACCCATCCATCTACCTACACATTCTCATACCCATCCATCCACTGAACCACCAAATCCAAGCAAATACTCATGAAATCATTCTGCCTTCTTGCCATTTGCCCATCCATCCATCCATCCATCCTATCCATCCATTCCCCCCTCACCCCATCCATCAGTCTGTTCTTCTATTCCCCAATAATCCACCATCCACTTGCCACCCCAACATCTAGCATCCCACTCAGTTATCTGCCCAGCTGTCTGCCATCCATCTTTCCATTGAACCAACCTCCCTCCCCGCCTTTCTTTTCATTTGTCTATCTACCTGTCCATTCATGTACCTGTCCTTCTACTCACACCACTTACATGCCTAAAAATCTGCTACCTGTCTATCCACTTCTGCCATCTGGCTGGGCTGCATATATGTGTTAGGTTCATGCTAAATACCGGGGAATCAAAAACAGACACTGTCACTTCCCTCAAGAAGTGTTCTGATTTGGGACAAACTCAGAGGAGGCTTCCCAAATGGGTGACACCTGGCCTGAACCCCAAATACTGACTCGGAGAGACAGCCAGCCTGGAAGGAGAGAAAAAGAGAAAGAGAAAGGAACAAACTGTGTAAAAGCCGGGAGGAGAGAATGTGCATGGACCCTACAAGGAGTCCTAAGATGGAGAAGGAAGGCCTAGAAGAACTCTAGACACCACAAAGAGCCTTGAACACCTGGCCAACAGGCTGAGATCATCCTGAGGGCAGCAGGGAGCCTTTGGAAGATTGTGGGGGGGGAGGTGGCCTGATTCAGCTGTCACTGAATTCTCTTGAGTAACTGATCCTTTTTTTTTTTTTAAGATTTTTTAAATTTGACAGACAGAGATCACAAGTAGGCAGAGAGGCAGGCGGAGAGAGGGAGAAGCAGGCTCCCCGCCGAGCAGAGAGACAGATGTGGGGCTCGATCCCAGGACCCTGGGATCATGACCTGAGCCAAAGGCAGAGGCTTTAACCCACTGAGCCACCCAGGCACCCCGTAACTGATCCATTTTATGGATGAGGAAATTGCAGCCCAGGGGTCAGAGAGATACAGAGGACTGTCCCAGGCTACACAGCTAGTCACAAGCAGAACAAAAATTCCACTTCAGTTTTGATGGCTCCAAAGCCCTCGCTCATTCTGAGAGCAGCTGCTGTCTCAGAGGAGCAATTTCCAGAATGCCTCCCTCCTATGTTAACACTCCCCTCCAGCTCTGCGGCTGTGGCCCTCAGCAGCATGGGTGCAGTGACAGAACCCCCAGGGCGCCGTCTCTGCTCAGCGCGACTCCACCTGCTTCCTCTCGGTCCCCGGGCTCGCTTGCCAACTGCGCCCAGCATTTTGGGCAGTTTAGCAAACATGGCTCTGCTGGGGCTTTCTCTCATGGGTCCGTGTTTCACAGGAGAGCCACCCAGCAAGCTCCTGTCATCGTCTTCATGCTCACAGACTCCATGTCTTTGTCATCAGCTACTGTTCATTCCCCACGGCCCCTGACACCCTGAGATGATGCCAGACGAAGAGCTCCTGGCATGGGCTGCTGGGGCTTGTGACACGGCTGTGCACAGAGGCGTAGATGACAGAGGAAGGACTGGGAAGGCACAGGGCTTGAAAGGTGGAGAGGACACTGGGAGAGGGGCACCCTGAGCCAGACAGGAAGGGGACAGGCCAGACAGGGAGGGAATATAACCCCCCCACCAACATCCCCATCACCACGGAGAGATGTTGACTGAGCACCTACTCTATGCCAGGCCCCATGCCATGCCGTGGACATCCAGGATCGCACCTGAGTTCATCCAAGCTTCCCCCAAACCTTCAAGGGATGTATCACCATCCCCATTTCGCAGATAAGCAAACTGAGGCTCAGCGAGGCCGAGTTAGTGGGCCAAGATCCCCTGCAAGTCAGTGATGACGGTGGACTGATGTCTGAGCTGAGTGACCCAAACTCCTTTCATGACTCTGGGGAGTCCACAGGCTCGGGGGTAAGGGCCAAAGCAGGGGGTAGGATCAGGAAGTGGGAGCTTCTAGGCCTGAGGGTGGCAGCATGGAATCAGGGAGGTTCGGTCTGATCTGGAAGCAGGAGGCTGTGGCCAGGGAAGGTGAGTGCTGATGCTGAGTCTGGTGCTCTTCCCACCACCACTGCTGGGTGCCTTTGTAGCCTGATAGTGTGAAGAGGGGGACGCTGCCTGCTCTAGGAGGGACCCGGGGCAGGCGGTGATAGTCACATCACCTGCAATGGGCTTTTCTGGGCTTCTGGTATGGCTGGTGGCAGAGCAGACTTCTTGCCCACGTGAGAGATCATTTCATTTCATGAAGTCATGGAAGGCTTCCAAGGGGAGTCGGCCACAGTGCTGGGAGGGCAGGGCCCCTCTTCCTCACCTCTGATTTTATAGCACTACCCTGGGAAGCTGACCAGGTACCCTGCCTGACCAGGCAGAGATGCCGCCATCAGTTGCCCTGAGGGGACCCGCTCCAGACCCATCTGACAGTCAAGGCCTTCTAGGGGCGGGCCCTGCCTCTGACCCTGACAGCACCTCCCCCCACCCCACAGGGCCAGGCTGCTCCCTGTTGGAGGCCACCCCTTCAGCTGTCCCACAGCTGAGGCTTTTCTCTTCGTCATACCCCTGCCTGGAACACCCTCTCTGAAAAGATGGGAGCATGGCAGGCAGGCAGCAGGAGCAAGGCCCAGGGCAGGGAAGAGGAGCTCCCCAAATGTGCTAGATGCTTCCTTTGCCTCCATCACCTGCCTAAGCCGCCTCCCTCTTCACCCCACCTTTTTTTTTTTTTAAGATTTTATTTATTTTTATTTCTTTGACACAGAAAGAGCGATCACAAGTAGGCAGAGGCAGGCAGAGATAGAGGGAGAAGCAGGCTCCCCGCCGAGCAGAGAGCCCGAGGCAGGGCTCGATCCCAGGACCCTGAGATCATGACCCAAACGGAAGGTAGAGGCCCAACCCACTGAGCCACCCAGGCCCCCCTTCACTCTACCTTCTTAACCTGGAAAATTCCTCTTTACGCTTTAAGACTTAAACTCAGGCGTCTCTTCTTCCAGGAAGCCTTCCCTGACCACCTTCACCCCTTGCCTTGACTTGGGTCATATAGCCTTTCTCTGGACAACAACTCACCTGAGTTTGTCTGATGCCCTTTCCTAGCTGGTACTTGGACAGGGCAGGGGTCCTGCAAGGCTGGCTGTTGAGTGGAACATGGTGGCCCTTGGTGTCCAGGGTGACCAGAAGCTGGCTTCCGCTGGGCACCAGGGGAGGCTATGTGAGACAGGGAGCAGATGGCCTCAAGCTCACAAACATGGCAGGCTCAGCCTGCCTCAGAGCTGAGCTGAACAGGAGCCTTCCCAAGCTGCTGGCTGTGCCTCTTGGCTTGTCCGTCAGGGAGCAGGAGACCACGGGACCACTGGCTACAGTCAGGCCAGCTTCCTGCCCTGATCAGCTCTCAATCCCCCAGCCCCACATGGGCCTCTTCCTCACCAGGAATTCTGGGGCGGCGGCAGCTCTGGCAGACGTGATGCTGGGAGCAGGCTGAGGGATTCCTGTTCTAATTAAGGAAGTGGATCTGGAACCTCTGCCTTGTGGCTCTCAGCCCGCTGCATGTACCCTGCTAGGACGGGATGCTTCTCTGACAGGGTCAAGGTGTGTGGTGGGTGGTCCTGCGCCCTCATGCCAACCAAAGCTCCTGATCCCTTCCCTCCCCACACCTGCCCCAGGTCTGCCCCCTTCCGTGACCTCATCTGGGACATGGGAGCACTAAACAAGACTTACCCATGTGTATGGATGCAAAGCTCTGATCTTAGCACAGGGCCTAGTATAGTCACCCTGGCTCGGGAGAGGTTAGTACCAGTTTTTATCACCCCTGCTTGCCAGGACGCCAATGGGACTACGGACATCTCCCGAAGAAAGCTCTGGGTAGGGTGGGACGGGCAGCTGCATTTGAACAGGGATAACTGTCGTAATCCGGACATCTGGCTATTGAGTACCTACTAGATGTCAGGCACTATGCTAGCTTCTCTCCATAAGTGATGCCATTTGGTTCCCATTCGACAGATGAGAAAACTAAGGCTCAGAGAAGGGCAGTGACTTGCCTGTGGTCTCTAGGGAGCTGGTGGCAGCATGGGGATTCTCAGTGAGATCTGGGACTTCCCGCTGCCTCCCATCAACACTCAGAAAGTCCCCCGTGCTGGGCCTGGCAGGGAGCATTAACTTGGCCTTATTTAAAGTTGCAATTATCTGTCCCATTTCCCGCTGGTTATAGCTGAGCTCTCTAGGGAGGTGGGAAGACCCTGATGGAGGATGGCATGAACAGGGAGTTCCTCAGGAATCCTTCTCTGAGCCTGTAACTAAGTGAGCACAGACAACGTGTGTTCTCTTCCTGTTCCTGGGCCTCTCTCACTCTGCCCCTGCCCCTGCCCCTGCCTCAGAGAGCTGGCCAGGCTAGCATGGGGGCTGGGAGAGTGGATGGTGCCTTGTCAGTCCTGCTGAGGCTGCAAAGGGCTCATACCAAGGGTCAAGGCATGAGATAGCATCCAATGGGGAGACTGAGGCCGCAGTGTGCGTGGGACACAGACCCAGAGAAGGGCCTCAGAAAGCCCACTGAGAGGTGGAAAGAGGGAGCTGGGGAAGGGCCCTGAGGACTGAGTAGAGAGTAACAGGGCTCGCAGAATGGATTCAGGCTTTTCAATGGGCAGCTGCCTCCTAAAGGTCTTACGGGGGACCCAGTGTCACTGGAGTCCCATTCCACAGACGAAAAACCTCAGAAAGGAAGGGCTGGGCCAAGGCTGCGTGTTGGTCACTAGAGGGTATGGCCGGCATCAAGCTCAGTGAAGACAGGTCAGTGGGCCAAGACCCTGTGCAGGTTGGTGAGGAAGGCAGACTTCGATTTTTGGGCTGTGTAACCCAAACTCCTTTCCTGACCCCAAGCCCAGGTAGTCTGGATGCCCATCCCCCTCTACCCACTCCAACACAGAATGATTCAGGCACACACCCACTCCCTTTTCCTGCATGCGGTCTCAATCCCCCCCCCCCACCCACCCCCCCACCCCCGCCAAATCTTCTCTCCTCTGATCTCAACAGACTCCCTCTCTGGGCACATGCTGTGTGGCCACAGCCCCTGCCTGGAGGCTCCCAGGCTGCTAGAGGGATACCCGGCAAGCAGTTCCGTGCTTACCATCAGGGTGAGGCACATACGCTGGGCTGGGGGATGAGGGGAGCAGGAGAGCAGGAACCCGGGTGTTGGGTCCAAACACAGGGAAGCAGCATATCCTGCAGGATGGTGTGGGCTCAGCGGCCAGAGCTACATTTGAACCTTCTTCCTACCCCGTGACCTCAGGCAAGCCACTTCCTCCCGTCTCTGTCTCTGAGCTGCGGGATGGGAATAACATTAGCACCTTGCAGGTGGCCATGACAATGAGTGAGCTCATGCATGAGGATGCTGAGCCAAGTGCCTGGCTGTAGTAAGTGCTTAGTAAAAAAGTGGCTGTGGTTACTAGAAGTCCAGGTTCTACACAACTTGGCACAGTCACTCAGTAAAGGAAGTTTTGGTATTGTGATTATCCCCCGACATTAGCCAGACCCCTCTGGTCAAGGCTAAAGCCGACTCTAGGTCTGCGGTAGATAGAACTATGCCCCCTCCACAAAGAGGTCCATGTCCTCATCCCCAGAACCTGTGACGGTTTTACAGACCAGAAGGGACTTTGCAGACAAGATCAAGTTGAGGATGGCGAGATGGGGAGAGTTCCCTGCATTGTCCAGGTGGGTCCGACGCAATCACAAGGATCGAGGTGAGAGGCAGGAGGATCAAGGTCTCAGAGATGGGGGACATGAGCAGAGGGCACAGTGGGACACTGCAGACAGAGGGGCTTAAAACCAGGGAAAGAAGCTGGAAGAGGCAATGAAATGGATTCGTGCCCAGAGCTCCTGGGGAGATGCTGCCCCACTGACACCTTGATTTCAGACCAGTGAGGCCCAGCTCAGACTTCTGACCTCCAGTGCCGTTAACACAGGAATTATGCTGTTTTAATCACTTGTTATGGCACCAGTAGGAAACCACGATACCGTCCTTAATAGAGAAAGTGCTCATTTCCTGCGCACTGGCAACCGCTCCATCCTTAAGAACCCAAGGAAAGGCCCAGCCCCTGTGCTGAGAGAGGGCAGTGGTGGGGGCTGGGGGTCCGCGGCTGCGGTGATGAAAACTGCCCGCCCCCCACCTCCAGCATTCCCATCCTGCCTGCCAGTGGTATACGTGTCCAGGAGAGGCCTGTGGCTGTGGCAGGCCAGGGGCCGGTCCCATGTAACTGGGCACCAGGGAGGCCCAGCAAGTCTCTGTTCTGGACTCATGAGACAGCCAGTAGGGATGGGCTATTCTAGGGGCTACCATCTCTCTAGTACTTACCATGTGCCAAACCCTGCCCAGAACCCAGTCTTCACAGAGCCTGAGAACTATGAACCAGCCCCATTTTATGGATGAAGAAACTGAGGCCCAGAGAATGGAGCAACGTGCCCAAGGTTGTCTGGCTTCCGCACGTACAAGCACAGGTGTGGGCAGCCCCCGCCTCTCTGGATTCCCTGTTTGCACCAGGCCACGCAGCTCTGCCAGTCCCAGCCAGGGGCCCTCCGTTGCAGGCCGGGCTGTGGCACCTGGGACTACTCCCTGGGGCCTCAAGGGTACGTCTGCCTCACAGAGGTCAGCACAGTAGCCAAGGTCACAGGGGCGGGAGGCCCTTCAGAGTGCTGGGCCCTGCTGGGGAAGAAGAGGAGCTCTGAGAAATGGTGGAACCAGGACCCCTGGATGGAAGCCAGCCCTTCCTCATGGGGAGTGGTTGCCGCTCTGTGCAAAGCCCTCTCCCATACGACCTCACTCAGGCTTCCTCCAGCTCTCCAGCCCGTTCCCATTGCGCAGAAATAGCCTGGCCGTATCAGGCGCCAGGCTAAGCCTGCCGCTGTCCTCTCATTCTGTCCTGTGACACCTCCCCTAGGAGGACACTCTGAAATCATGCTTGTTTTCAACGAGCACACTGGGGTTCAAAAGCCCAGCCCTGCACCCCTCCCGGGCCTCTGTTAATGTCCTTGCCGTGCAGAAGAGCGAATGTGCCCAGGGAAGCTCCTGGCCTGCTCCATGCCCAGAAAGTGAGCACAGGAGTGGGCCGCAAACCCAGGTTTCCGGGCCCCAGATGAGTTCACCTTCCTTTTGGTCACAGGGCATCCCTTGTGTGACACCCTTGGGAGGCAGGGGGTCCAGCTGAATGCCCTGGGAGTCTGGGGGTGGCGGATGGATTCTGAGTCTGCCCAGTGGGGTGGCATGTGGCTCTAAATGCATCCACAACCCGGGGCACAAACAGCTAGGAGCTGGGAAGCTGGAACTGGGGGGTCCCCAATGAGCCCCGGTACTCACGGGGACACTGGCTATACCCCGGCCCCTCCCAGGAGCTGTTCGCCTCAGATGACTTCCCGGTGGTGTCGGTGCCCGGCTGGGAGGAGGGAGGAGGCAGGCGGCGCGTCTCTGCCACAGCAGGCCTCAGAGGCCCGCTCGGAATCCCAATTGAGCTATTTTTAATGTGCTTCAATTTTCATTTTCTTTTATTGGAAAACACAGATGGTGACTTGCTGCCCCTCACACACTGAGTGAGGCGCCAGCAGGAGAGATGCGCAGCAAACACACGAACACCCCTCCTCCCCGGGCTGGGGGGGACTGGAGCCGCGACCAGGTCCTACAGTTGTGCTGTGCCTCAGTCTCCCCAGCCGCAAATCGGGGATGGCTGAGGCGGCCCCCAAAGCCCCTGCTGGCTGCACAGTCTCTGAGGGTCTGGGCTGGGGCAGGGGAGGAGGCTCCCCTGGATGCTGGCAGCAAAGGGTGTCCAACGTGAGGGGCAGCGTCGCCAGGGAAAGACAGGCGTAATGTGCACGGGCAGGAAGGACAGTCGCTGGCTGTGGGGGATGATGCTGTTTAACCCTTCCAGCCACACTCTGGGGATTTCCTGTTCCCATTTTACAGATGAGGAAACAGAAGCCCTGCCCGAGAGCCCAGTAGCTGGGGAGGGGGTCTGTGTGGGCACATCTCCGGTTCTCATTCTTGGCCCTCTCCAAACTGCTCCTGTCCGCTGTTATTTACTTTCCTCGTTATACAAGCAATATATGCTCATTACAGACTATTTGGGAAATGTAGAAAAGGCAGAAGGAAATGCGAAATACAAAATCATCATCTCCTCAGCTATTGTCTCTCCACCCCTACATGACCTACTGCTAACATTCTGGTATGTTCTTTCTGCTCTTTGTTTTTTAATTCACATAATTTGTGATGCTTTTAACAGCACCTGCTGGTGGCACAGGGGAGCAGCCGGCTGTGCATCACAATGGACACAGGTGCCTTTTAAAAACACCGATCCCGTCTGTCCCTTACCCTGTAAGACAGAATGAATTAGAATCTTGGGAACGGCGGGCACTTGGTAGCTGGGAATCTGTATTTCCAACCAGCTTCCCAGGTAATACGGGAGCAGCCAGCATGGATCAGCCCACCTGCACTTAGTAAGGCTGTGGGCTGGACCAAGATCCACCTGCCTGGACCATGGTCTGAGCTGTGTGGCCTTGGATGAGTGAATCCACCTCTCTGAGCTGCAGTTTCCTCATCTGGGAAAATGGGAACCTCCTCTGCAGGGTGATGGGGAGGAGGAGAGGATAAGGCCAAAGGGCTCTTACATCTGCCTAACACATGGCCACCCTCCCAAGGCTGCCATCAAAACTGTCCCCAAACCACCAACATAAGGGTCCTAAGGCCATGTTCCTTGGGTACAGCTGGTAGGGTGGAGAGGGCCTCAGGGGAGAGAGAAATGGGTACAACAGAGGAAGCAACACCACAAGATCTGGGATATGATCAGCTGTCTCATGTCCCCAGGCACATTGGCCCTCCTGGACTCAGGAGCACGTGGGAACCACAGGCCTCTGCCATCCCTCCTGCAGGACAAAAGGAGGGGAAGACAGGAAGCAGGGAAGACAGGGTGCAGATTCTTGGGGACTGAGCTTTGGGAAGGGTGGGAGGCTGCTCCCTGAGGCTAGGCCTATGTAGAGCCACCTGGAGCCAGGGGAGAAGGGCACAGGTGAGGCAGGGGGCACTTCGAGAAGGAAGAGCACAATAGATGTGATCAAGACCCTATCTCTGCCTTCCCAGAGCATCCCTTTTCAAGACACAACTCAGGGGGCGCCTGGGTGGCTCAGTGGGTTAAGCCGCTGCCTTCGGCTCGGGTCATGATCCCAGGTCCTGGGTTCGAGCCCCGCATTGGGCTTTCTGCTCAGCAGGGAGCCTGCTTCCTCCTCTCTCTCTGCCTGCCTCTCTGCTTACTTGTGATTTCTCTCTGTCAAATAAAAAAAAAAAAAAAAAAATTAAAAAAAAAAAAAAATTAAAAAAAAAAAAAAAAAAGACACAACTCAGACCCTGTCACTCCAGGATTATCGGTGGCTCCCCACTCCCACAGACTTCCTGAGAACCCACTAGGCACCAAACCTCCAGAATGAAGTTCCTGCCGTTCCCTTCCCTGCTCCTACCTGCCCCTCCTTCTCCACACACCAACCACTCTTGTCCCTTAAAAACCAGACTCCCCCTGCCCTGCCTGGAATTGACCTTAGCCCAGCCCACCCTACCTGCCAAAATTCTTTTCATTCTGGCCTGGCTCAGAGGTCACCTGCTGGGCTCCCTTGGGCCCCTTTCTGTGTGTCCCCGCCCCTGACTCATGCTGAGATAGAACAGTTTCAGTGCCCCACCCGCAGCAAACTGTGGGGTCTAGGAGGGCCGGGTTGGGTCAGATTCCATTCTGCCTGGATAAACCAAGCATGAGCGGCTCTCTGAGTCTCAGTTTTCCTAGCTGTGAAATGGGCGAGTCATGTTATTTCTCTCACGTGCCTCAGAGGTTTGTCATCTATAGTAAATTAGAGGGTGTGGATGCATTTTGAAAACTGTAAGTACATAAGCCTTAAGCTGGTGGGCAGAATTGCATGGGTGGGATCTGGAGCAGGTCCCTGAGGTGCCCCTGCCACACACACACACACACACACACATACACACACACAAACACACACACACCCAGGCCTGCTGTCAGCTGGACCCAAAGTCTGGCATTGCAGGCCATGGGCTGCAGGAGCCATCGGGAAAACTTGGTTGTGGTGGGGGTGGGGGACCCTCTGAGGGCGCTACTGTCATTAGGGGGAGGTGAGCTGCTAATTGCTCGGTGTGAGAACAAGAGAGCAACGTTCCCCACACCTCCTCTACAGTGTGGCACAGAACACAGTGCGGGTGGGGGTGGAAAATGCTTTGAATTCTCTGCCCAGAAGCTCAGAGACACCTAGAGGAGTGGCCCTTAAAGGCAGAGCCACATAGGGTAAGTGGTCAATGTGGCCAGAGGCCAAGATGAGACTCCTTCCAGATGGTGGCCCAGCGCACCACAGTTTACAAGGCACTTGCCCCTTCATCATCTCGTGCTTTTCTTACCACAATTCTGCCACTTGGACATTCATTCATTCCTCGCACCTTCCCTGAGCATCCCCTATCTGCCTCGGGCTGGAGGAATGGGTTCTAGCCCCTATGGCAAGGCCGACTACAAGGAGGTGGGGAGAGGATGAGCATGGGACAGACAGACCACCCTTATGTGCAATAAAGGGTAACAGGTACTGCCTCGAGGGGCGCACATGGGGCCAAGTCGGAAACAGGTCTCGGTGGCCTCATTGTACAGGTGAGGCCAAGGGTTTGGCTCAAGGCCCGTGGCGACTAATGGCTATGCTGTGCTCTTCTGGGAGGCCTTGTGGCTGGTGAGGGAGTGAGCCAGGAAGATAATGGGAAAAAATGTTCCAAGCAGAAGAAAGAGTAAGTGCAAAGGCCCTGAGGAGGGCATATTCATTATCTGATTCCAGGGTGTTCATTGGCTACCTAGTGGATGGGCGCCACGGTGTCCTACTTGTGGGTGTCCCGTACGCCCATTTGGGAGGCAGCACCCATGCAAATGAATGCCGGCTACCTCTGGATACCTGGGCCCGAGGGGCTTATCCAAGGACTGATGGCCTGGTGCTCTCGCCAGGTGCACCCAATCTCCCTGCCCTCGAACAGCTGCCTCAGGAAGCCCTTCCCAGGAGGAACTGGCTCCCCTCTGTGTTGCTCTGCGCAACCCTCTCTGACCCACTGCCTTTCCAGGTTGAGCTGCTGGAGATCTGGCTGGGGGCGTCAAGCTCTGCAGGATCATCTCCAGCTTTGGGGACCCCCATACCTAAAAATAATGACTGACACATAGTAAGCACAGTCTTATTTTTAGTAACATTTAGGATCCCCATTGCACAGATGAGAAAACTGAGGCTCAGAGAGAGGACAAAATTTACACAGGGTCCCACAGCTGCTAAGTAAAAAGAGCAAAGATTTGCATTCACATCTGACTCCAGACTCTAATCTGCTCCAGTCCTTCTAGAACGCCCTCAACTCTCTTTCCCATCTAGCCAAATCTTACTATACTTCAAGGGCCACTGCCTTTGGGAAACTCTCCTCGAGTGACCCAACTCCCCTCAAATGCTCCCTACAGCCTGTCTGCCTGTGGGTCAGTAGGGTCTCCTGGCGGTGGGGGGTGGGGGTGCGCAGGGATCTCAGCAGAGACAGAATGACCCAAATCCTGAGGCCCTGGCAACAGCAGCCTGCCCATCCCCCAGAGCATGGAGAAGGTCCTCCCTTCTCTCTCTGACATCGCACCCCGCCATTACTCTGAATTTTAAAAACATGGTTTTTAAGTGAAAGACGTATATGCTTATTATAAGACATTGAAACATTATTGAAGAGTATAAAATGGAAAGTCAAAGCTCTTTCTCCAGAGGGAGTCACAATTAGGAATCATTTAGACATTTCCTGTGCATAAAATGTATATAGAGAGGCATAAATGCATATCTCTCCCTCTGAAAGTCACAGACGAAATCATACTCAACATACTGTTTGTAACCTGCTCTCAACGTTTTATAGACACCTTCTGACCCTGGTACAGAAAGCTCTGGTGCATTCTTTCTCCTGGCGACTGGTAATCTAGTGTAGGACAGCTTCGTCCTATCTAAGATTCGAGGATGCAGCCCCCTTCTGCTCACCCCTCAGGGAGTCTGTGAGGAGAAACTGAGGCAACAGGTGCAGGGGCTTCCGGGAATGATGGGTGGAATGGCATGGGGTTGTGCCCTCTGCTGGGCCCGCTGGGTTCCGAGGTGGAAGTGGGGTCAGAGCAGGTCCACGGGCTGGAGAAGATCCTCCCACTCTCCCCTCTTCTAACAGGCTTGTCTCCCGCGCCCACTATCCCTGCCTGCCCCGGCCCACTTCCCCCACACCTCATAAATCTGCAGACAGCCAGGCCTGCTCAACCCACCGGGACACCCTCCAGGGACTCCCAGATAAAGCTGCAAACGGGCAGAGGGCTGGGTCTCTAGGGCCCGTTCGGCACCTCTGGCCCAGACCTGACCCAGCTGGGCTTGCCCTGGATGGGGCAGGAGGAGGAGGGTCCTAGGGGTCAATCTGACCAAAGGTTGCCTGTACCCGTCTCAGGGGACCATTCCAGTCCAGCTGCCCGGCCAAGCTTCAGCCTTCCCTCTGGACCTTTCCACCGCTCATCCATCCTGAAACCGCAGCCACACAGACCTTTCCCGAACACCCCTTTTATCATGTCACTCCCTGCTCGTGGCTGGCTGGTGGCTCCCCAGGGCCTGTGGGAGAAAGTGCGAACTTCTTCCCCCGGAATTCCTGAGCCAGCCCCAGCGGCCCTTCCATCCTGATGTCTCCACACCCCCACCCCAGGGCCCCTCAACCAAGGGGGTTCGGCTCCTCTCACTGCATGTTCCCGCCTCCCCACTCTGCCTAAGTCCACGAGGTGAATATCCACGAACCCAGAGAAAGATGTGGGCTGCATCCCCACAATGATCTGACTGTGGGCCCGTCACTTGTGCTGTTGGAGCCCTATCTTCTTATGGGACAGGGAGCTGCCTTTCTAGAGTTGTGGGCATTGCATAGAAGTAGACATGCAGAGGGACGCCTGGGTGGCTCAGTGGGTGAAGCCTCTGCCTTCAGCTCAGGTCATGATCTTAGGGTCCTGGGATCGAGCCCCACATTGGGCTCTCTGCTCAGCAGGGAGTCTGCTTCCCACCCCCTCTCTCTGCCTGCCTCTCTGCCTACTTGTGATCTCTCTCAGTGTCAAACAAATAAATAAAATCTTAAAAAAAAAAAAAAGAAGTAGATATGCAGAGATGCTTGGGTGTCTGTTGGTGAGGTCTGCCTTTAGCTCAGGTCTTGATTTCAGGGTCCTGGGATGGAGCCCTTTGTCTCTCTCCTTCTGCACCCCTCCCTCTGCTTGTGCTCTCTCTTTCTCAAATAAATAAATAAAATCTTAAAAGAACAAAAAAAAAGAATGAGCTAAGCCCATGAGAGGCACAACGCTTGGCCCTTCGGAAGGACCTCCTTCCTTTCTTCCCTGTGCTCCTGCGCTATCACCATGATCATCGTATCAGCAAACACATGTAGTGCCGGTGCCCGGACAGCTGGAAACATTTACATGTATCTCACTTTATTTAATCGTAACACTCCTGTAAGACAGGCACCGTATTTTCCCCATTTCACAGATGAGAAAACTGAGGCCCAGTGCAGTGAAGTAACTGTCCAAGGCCATTGGCAGCGGGGGGCGGGGGGGCAGAACAAAAACTTGAGTTCTGAGCACCTAGCATCCCCAGGTAACCCCTCCTCCAGAAAGCCTCTGGAAGTTTCGGGAGATGGTCTCTGCTCTGTCTTAACATCATTTCTGTAATAGCAAGAATTCAGAGTCACCCTGAGGACACTGAACCTGGGTGGGGGCAAGGGGTGGGGAGGAGGCGGGGAGAGTTGGGACAGAAGTCTTTCTTTCCGGGGCTCTGTCCTTTCCATCAGACCACAGCTTTGCTGAAGGCAGCCCCTTGCCTATTCAATTTTGGGGACCTCCCGTCTCCTGCATCCATGTAAAAAATATTTCCTGGTCTTTATATCTCAAAACCCTGTAAAAGTGAGTGCAAATGGATCGGGGGCAGGCAGGTCAGGCTTGTGAAAGGAGGACCAAGTTTTCCAGGTTCCCTGTGCTGTGGATGAGCCCCTTTTGCTCCTAGACCCGTTTCTCACGGGGGCCGTCTGCGAGAGGATTCAGTGGGACCTGACACTGTTTCCTAGAACGCTGCACAGTGAGAATGTTTCTCCCTGTCCAGTTCCCTTCAATCCCCTGACCGCAAAGAGAAAGCCTCCACTGGGGGATGCTGAGACTTCAACGCCTTCCAGAAACATCGCTGGGGTTTTTAACAGTAAGTGGCAAGCGGGCCTCGAACTCAGGGTCTATGAAGAGCTGCCCCCGGTGCTCCTGTTCTCCATCTCACTTGCAGACCTCTCCAGCCCCAGTGCTTGAGGGGCCTCTACCCTCTCGCCTTTAGCAAACAGGGACATGCCTGGGAAACAAGTCCCCAAGAGCAGCCTGGCTAGGGAGGGGGACGGGGCCAGTCTGAGGCTCCGTCCCGACATCCTGGTAAGACTGAGCCCCAGGTGTCTGCAGCCATGACCAGCTTCGGGCCATGCTCTTTCATGGCCTTTGCTCACTTCCTGGTGTCCCTCTGGTCCCCTAAACCCCACCTCAGCTCCGCTCCTTCCTGCCAGGGCCCAGCTAGGAGAGGGAGCGTGGGCTGGAGCCCGACCACAGCCATGCTGTCCTCCCTCTGCTGTGTTCATAGTTCATTCCCTTCTGCTTGTGTCGAGAGATAGTGCTGTTTTATTGATCGCCGGGATATGGACTTTCCTTCTAATACCTTTACTCCAGTAAACAGAAAAGTGAGGTATTTCAAGAACAGCGCTGAGAACATGGCTCGAGCAGGTAGAAGCTGAGACTGACCACTGGGAGCCACAGGACGAGAAAGGTTTCTGCACCCCTTTAAGCCCTAACGTTCTGGTTCAGTCTGGGGACATTTCTGCTAATTTTGTGCACTGAAATAGCTTCTTGGCTGCCCCGTCTCTCTCCTGTGGTGGGCACAGGGGGCCCCACATCTCTGGGGTGCCCCTGAGGGGCCCACTGATGCCCCGGCAGGCAGAGGGCTCAGGCCCAGGCTGCAGGGTCCCGTTGCAGAGCCTGGAGCCCCTACCCTGACCCGAGTGTCTTCGGCCTGGGGAAAGATGAAGCCAGGGTCAGGGAGCAGACTGAGTCCTTCCCTTGTCCCCCCCCAATCCCAGCACCCTCTGGGCTCGAGGTAGAGGTTCTGGGAAGGCCGCCTCACATCTGCAGCTCATTATGCCGAGAAGCTGGAGAGTCTGAGGATATAAATGGGTCCAGCAAGGGTTTAGATAAATATGGGGATGATAGATCCGCGCCAGGTTATTGAGGGGAAGTGAAAGGATGTTCGAGGAAGATCCTTAACCTTGTCAAGCTCCTCGACAAACTGTCCCCGGGGGGGCCGTCTACTCAGCAGCCTCGTCTCCTGCCTCTCCCCCACACGCAGTCCAAGCACGGCCAAAGACAGAGACGGCTCCCCCTCAGGACGCCAAGAGCCGAGCCCTCTGCCTGGTGTGCTCTTCCCGTCCCCTTTCACGGGGCTCCGGGAAGCCGTCGTTGGCCACCCAGGCTGGGTGTGGCACTTGGCCTTCCTCCACCAGTGCCTGGGCTGGATCGTCTTGTATGTCTGCCCAGCCACTCGACTCGGCCACAGGAGTCTAGTGGAGGGCCCAGGGAGTCGAAATTTAGCAAGTGCCCACCGTGGGCCAGGATGGACACCACACACTCCACACGCGTCCACTCATCTAAGTCCCATGACAGCCTGGTGAGTCAGGGCCTCTCATCATCCCCATTTTACAGATAAGGACCCTGAAACTCAGAGAGGGGAAGCAACTTGCCCAGGGTCACACAGCCAGAAAGAAGGGCACGGAGCGCAGGCTCTTTCTTCCGCACCACGATACCTCACCTGAGTTGAGGGCAAACAAAGACCATGGGCCAGGAAAATGAATGGGAAACCAGGTATCTGCTCAGATCCAACTCCTCATGGTCCTTTCCAAAGCATCTTACTGAAAAAGGGTTCTGATTCCCTTGTGACTGTCCTGTCTACACAGTAGGAGGGCCGCATGGTGATTTTTCTATCACACGAGGCATGCAAATGGTCATGAATAACATCTGTACGGTGCCTTGGACCTTACAGAGAACATTCTTCACGTAAGTCTCCAAATAGCCCTGCACGGTAGGTTTCGTTTGACAGATGGAGACCGAGGAGGAGAAACGACCCACCCAAGGCCACAGGCGCTAGCGTTCAGCCAGTGAGTGGGACCACCGCCCTTAGGGTGACATGCAGACCACCTCCTGGCTTCGGGAGAAGCTGCCCCCCCACCTGCAGGACCTAGGTCTTCTCATCTCTGTGATGGAGACAGTGACCCCTCATTCAGTTTCCTTTAGCAGAGCCTTCTGCCCCTCCAGGACTAGGGGGTCCTTTCAGTGACTGTGAAAGAAGGTAGCTGAGCAGTGACACCCACTCCCACCTTCCTGGGCAGCTGGCCCACTTCAGCTCACGCACACCCCCCCCAACCCACTAACTGTCCCTGATTTTGTTCATCCTCACTCTACATATGAGGACAGCAAAGCTCAGAGAGGCGAAGCATCTGGGTCCATCACAGGACCACAGTTTGAACCCAGGTCAGCTATGTCTCTGTAAAGCAGAGGCTGTGGAACCTACTGGAAAGGTATGAAAGTGGGAAGGTAAGCAGAGACACGCAGCTGAGGACAGAGCTCTGCACTCAGGCTGAAAGGAGTCCTGGGAGAGGAAGTAGAAAATGTGAGGAAAGTCAGCTCAGAGGTGACCCAGAGGCTGTTGGGGTGAGGGCCTGTCTGTGCTGGGCACAGCAGACACGGGGATCGTGTTACCCACACACTTGCCCTCCCGCCACCTGGCGTCCCATCAGCCCCCTTGCGGGATGCAGACAGGTGTGAGCCACAGGTGAGCACCCCCCCCCCCCCCCCCCCGCCGCCAAACTGCCCCGGAGGCTGTGTGACCTCAGGCAGGTCCTGTCCCCAATCTGGGCTTCAGCTTCCCCATCTGGTAGAGGAGGGGCTTGGACTAGTGTGGAGCTTCTCAAAACCGGTCACTCCCGAATTATTTTTAGGACTTTGACCGCATCTATGTCACCACTTGAACTCTGCTTTACCTTTCAATTAACTCACCTATTTTTACTGAAATAACGCTCATTAGCAAAGGAAAAACCGGGCCGCCCTGTCAGTAGAAGAAAGCCAGCACCGATTCCTGTAACCAGGCATAGTTTGGCGAGGTGGTGGAGAACACAGCCTCAGCCTACTCATCTGTGAGATACAGATAATAACGATGCTGATCTCATAAAGTTGTTATGAGGATAAAAGGAGTTTGTATTTGCAAAGCCTGTAGATGTGTCTATTAAAATAAAAATACAAAAACAAGCTAGGCACCCTGGAATCAAGACGACGCCCTGGCATTCCAGCTCCCCAGTAGGGTCTGAGCCTGAGGCCTGCTTTTCCCTATTGAAAAGAGAGATTAGCGGCTGTCACAGAGGTGTGAGAGACATGTTGGCAGGAAACAGAGACTTTCTCCATGAGTAATCAACAGGCGCGCAGGAGAGAGGAAGGGGGACTTTCTTACTGGGTGATTTGGTGTTATTTAATGCCATTTCCGTGTCTCCCCCTGCCCTCCTACCCTCACCCACCGCCGCACCTCCCCAGACTCTGCGCTGTTAGACACCCGGGTAAACACAGGGTAAAGCACATCCACCCCAGCCTGGCTCTGTTGCCCTGGAACTCCAGGAAGAGAGGAAAGCAAACCTCTGACACCACACAAGGGTCCGGGCCAGGGCACCCTTCCCCACCCCCATGCCCCTCCCTGTCCTGCTCTCCCACAGCCCGTCCTGGATTTTCCCGGTCAGCCCCATTTCAACTGTCCCACTCTGTTTCTCTTTGCAGAGAGGTGGTTCCCCAGGAGGCGTGGAGCGAAAAGATTCTGGACTTTGAATTTCATTTCTGACTTGCCTCGGGAGAGTCTTATCCTGGGTTCTGGAGCATTTCTTCAGCTGCCAGATAAGGCTAAACTACCTACCTGGAAGGTTAGCCCAGGCGTCGACGACACCGTAGTGCTGCTTGAGGGCTTAGCACAGCTCTGGGCACAGAACTAGCACACAGTCAGTAATCGTGGTCGTTGTTGTTTCAGATAAATGCAAAATCGGAGAAAGAAGTCCTTTGTCCGACCCTGCGTCTTAATTACAGTAACTGTAATGTTTCATGCCTCCCCTTTTCATACCCACCTTTGAGTCTGTCTGTCCTTCTGAGGGCTCCATGAGGACAGGGACCGGCTGGCTCCTGTCAGTGCCCTCAGCCCCCAGCATAGGGCGGGAACGCCCCAGAAGCCTAGCTGCCCCAAGAGTTTGTTGAATGAATGAATGAAGTCATGGCTCGGGGGACCTAAGACAGCCTGAGGACAGGGGGAGGTAGTATCCACCCTTCTCCATCCTGGACCCCATCCCTTCAGTTTCCTTTCCCCTTCCCTGAACATAGCACTGGAGGGACAACTCCCCTCAGTGGGCGCTGATGTCATGCCATGATTTGTGATGTCACACAACCAAAAACACCTTCTGTAGTCACCCCCAAAATTGAACACCTTCGTCTGGAGCCCTTGATTTATGCCCATGTCTCTGCTCATGGAACGGAGTGTGAGGGGAGACAGGGCCAAAGGGAATGCACATCCCAGGCTCTGCCCTCCGTTCCTCTTTTTCCTCTCTTTTTCCACATCAACATGTGCTGGTGACCAGCAGTCACAAGGTACAGAAAAATGGGACAGGCCCTGATGGTAGGGGCTCACAGAGAAGAGACTTCATGACATGTGCAGCCTGCCCTGTTGGCTTTTATAAAATACTATATACTCGGCTCTTTCTAGAAAGAATTTGAGGGAAATTTATAATTTAAAAAAAAAATCTATACATGACAGCTAAATTACACTTACGTTTAAAAAAAAAATCCCCAAATGCTTAGAGGTAAGGGGAAAAGAACTGTCCATGAATCTGGGATGAGAGCGTAACTGTAATCAGGAAACAATGTTTTGCCCTGAGCTTTCTGGCAGCCAAGGTGAGAAAGGAAACAGGCTGGGGTGGGGGCGGGGGAAGAGGAAGGAAAATCACAACAATGGTCAAAACTTACTGAGTGCTCACTCTGTGCCAGGCATTAAGAGCCTTATGTGTGAAAGCGATATAACAAAGTAACCCCGTGAAAGAGATAAGATATTGGCATCATTTTACAGATGGAGAAATGGAGGCAAGAAAGGATTGGGTCGCTTGCTCAAGGGGCCAGCAAACAGGGAAGCGAAGACACGAACTAGGAAATGTAGCTCTAGAGCCACGCCAGCGGCTAGACACCACGCCGTTCTGCCAGGCCTTGTTCCCAGGCTTTACCCCTGGCTTCCCTCAGGCCTACCAGGCAGCATGATTATCGGCATCTGCCAAATGATGTAACCAAAGCACAGAGAGGTTAAGTGACCTCCCCAAAGTTACACAGCGTGCCAACAGCACAGTGGGCTCTTGCCAACCTCCCTGTCCTTCCCCCCTCAAATACTGGCTCAGCTCCATGGCACGACAGCTTGTAGAGTTCATGCCACCAACAATAGGAAGCAAAGGGTTCATTCCCGGTGATGAGACAGGTCACATCTGAGTCCCCAAATGGCAGGGGCATCCTGGCAGCTTGCCTGTCTGCTCACCTAGAGGCCGTCCCCTGCCGGCACAGGTCCCTGCTGACTGGGGGGTCTGGCAATGCCAGTTCACAGAGGCCACAAGCCATGCCAAGATGTTTGCTTTGCTCCCCTGAGCGGGTGAGTCATCTCAGAGCCCCTGCCTCTTGCCTGTGCTTGTGTGGGGTGTCCGCAGAAGGGATATGGAGGATCCCAAACCCCTCTCGACTTGCCCACCTGGATCACAGAGCTTCTGGAATAGCCTGGTCTGTCCAGAGCCCACAGACCTTAATGGAGTTTGGGCAGGTAACTTCATTACTAGGGGTGAACAGCAAGGACCGGCTAAAATAATTCAGTAAAAGCAATGGTGTCTGGCACATAGAAAGTACCTTAGGTAATATTAATGCAATTAACCTGGACTGGGCCTCTCTGGGGTCCACAGCTGCTCTGACCATGGTGGACAGATACGAGCCTGCCTCACTAGGGCCCCAGCCCAGCAACGGAGGTCAGAGCAAAAGACAGTTCTGTTGCGTCTACCGCCCTGTCTGGGCTTCTGGTATAAAGCAGTTGGTACAGAAAGCGGAGTTTCCATCCCAGCCCTGCTTCCGGCTGGCTGTGTGATCTGGGGTCAGCCCATCCCCCTCTCTGGGCTTCAGTCTCCCCTTCTATAAAATAAGGGGCTGGGACTGAGGGGCTCCCCAACCCTGACCCCTCGTCATTTCATCCTTTACTTCATCTGACTTCCCAACACCACCAAGGAAGGAGGCAGCGTGGGTCCTGACCCCCCTCCAGAGGGGAGGAAAACAAGACTGAGTGAGAAGTGAAGGGATTTACACCCCGAGGCTGTTGTAGAAAGAAGGGCGCAGCGGGAAGCGTGTGGACACAGCCTCGGATGGAGCTGGGTTTGGAGCCCAGCCCTTCCACTCCCTAGCTGGAAGGTAGCGAAGGAAAGGCTTCACCCCTCCTGACCTGAATTCTCCACCTGAAAGGGTGGGAGTGAGACCCCCTTGCAGGAGAGGGTCAGGAAGAGGAGGGTGCCCAGAGACCAGCACGGTACACCCCAGGTGGAAAGTGAGGAGGCTTTGTAATTCTTCTCAAAGACCAATTTCACCATCTCCTCTCTATCCTGCTGGAAAGTCTGGAATGTCTTCCTGTTGCCCCAGATATGATGATACACAGGGTGAGGCTTAACCAAGAGCTGCAGGCCTCCCTGCTTCATCCCCTCTTCTCCCTTTCCAACCCCTTAGGTCCTCTCGGCTGCCAACAATCCACACTCCTGCTGTGTCTTTGCCCAAGCTATGGCTTTGCCCAAGCTATGGCCCCCACTTGGTGTAACCTCCCTTCCCTCTGAGCCAGGTCAGCTCCCATTCATCTTTCAGGCCACACTTGTATGTCACCTCCTCCAGGAAGCCTTCCTTGGCCTCCCTATCAGATCTAGTCCTCCCTTACAACTTCTTCTGAAATAGCTAATAAGGGGTTGTCCCACATCTGTGAGGTTCTCTGATGACTGTCTGCTCAGCCAGCAGGCTCTATGTTTCTTGAGGGCCAGGTGTCTTGCGTGGTCTTGCCACTACTGTGGCAAGCCCCTAGCTTAGGGCCAAGTCCACAGTGGATGCCCAGTCCTTACTGGATCTTGCTCAATGCAGAGCCAACAAAGCCAATCACTATGTGGCTGGAGGTCCTGTGCACAAAGCCTTGGTGGCATGTTGAGAGGTCAAACTGATCCCACCGTGTCCCCATTTTACAGACGGATCACAGGGGTGTGGGAATGGGGTGGGCAGAGAGACAGGCTTTGAAAGAGAAGCTGCAGATCATCACAGAAACCAGATGAGTTTCTGGCCCCTCCAGTCACAGACACCAGCCCCTCGTAGGCTCAAGGCTGCTGACCCCTCTCGGCCCAGCCTGGGCCCTGCATGACAACATCAACAAAGTCCCCACAGCTGAGCACCCGCCGTGTGTCAGGGCCCCGCACGGATGGTAATTCTCTCATTAAATTCTCAAAAATCCCTCAGGTAAGGATTGTCACCCTCTTCTAGAGATGAAAGGAACTAACACTCGGAAAGGTAGAACCACTCACCCCAAGTTACAGTATCAGAAAATGGAGAGGGGCACTGTTTGAATAGTAATCTTTTCATTGAGGTATAATACACATACAGTAAGGTGCACAGATATGACGTGTATAGCTTGATGGTCAAATGTCTACACCCGCATAACTACTACCCAGAATGTTCTTCGTGTCCCTGTCTCTGCACCGACCACCACAGGCAGTCACTAGCTTCTACCACCATTGATTAGTTCTGCCTGTTTGTGAAGTTCCCGTCAATGAATCACTCAGATCGTATCCTTTGGTGTCCGGCCTTTTTTCCTCAGCATAGGGATTTTAAGATTTATCCACAACGCTGTGTTGCCAGCAATTTGTTCTTTTTTATTGCTATGTGGTATTCTCTTGTGTGGATACACCATGATTGATTTTTCCAGTCTTTGTAGATGGACATTTGGGTCTTTTCCAGTTCGGGGCTATTACAAGCAAAGCTTCTGCGAACGTTCTAGCCCGATACGTGCGTTGGTAAGCGTGTGCACTCATTTCCTTTAGGTATACACTGGATGGGGAGTAGGACAGCTGGGCCATGGGGTAGGCACACATCTAGCTGTATTAGAACCTGCAAAACTATTTTCCAAAAGGTCTTATGTGACTGTACTCCCATCTTCGCCCTAATCTGTTTCTTAGGGAAATCATGGTGTGGGGTGATTTTGTTATTTTGAATAAAGTTGATTTACTCTGTTAATAATCACATGGGGCGGGACGCCTGGGTGGCTCAGTTGGTTAAGCAGCTGCCTTCGGCTCAGGTCATGATCCCAGCGTCCTGGGATCGAGTCCCACATCGGGCTCCTTGTTCTGTGGGGAGCCTGCTTCTCCCTCTGCCTCTGTCTGCCACTCTGTCTGCCTGTGCTCGCGCTCTCTCTCTCTCTCTCTGACAAATAAATAAATAAAATCTTTTAAAAAAAATAATAATCACATGGGGGAGGCACCTGGGTGGCTTAGTGGGTTAAGGCTCTGCCTTCGGCTGGGGTCATGGTCTCAGGGTCCTGGGATCAAGCCCCACATTGGGCTCTCTGCTCAGCAGGGAGCCTGCTTCCCCCTCCCCCTCTGCCTGCCTCTCTGTCTACTTGTGATCTCTCCCTCTTTCTGTCAAATAAATAAACAAAATCTTTAAAAAAAAAAGAAAAAAATAATCACATGGAATTGGACTCTTTGCAATACTACCGGTGATTGTCATTATAAATAAACTCACAGGAGCACCTGGGTGGCTCAGTGGGTTAAACCTCTGCCTTCGGCTCAGGTCATGATCTCAGGGTCCTGGAATCGAGCCCCGCATTGGGCTTTCTCCTCCGCAGGTAGCCTCCTTCCCCCACCTCTCTGCCTGCCTCTCTGTCTACTAGTGATCTCTATGTTGAATAAATAAATAAAATCTTTATTAAAAAAAGAAATAAACTCACATATCAATTATAAGCTCTTTATCAGACTTCCTATGTGCAATTTGGGGTTTCAGACAAATTTGGCTCCATTGATAGCTGACCCAGACATCAGGTCAGGCTCTCAGACTTGGAGCCGGGGGCCCTACTCCAGAAGCAGATGAAACGACCATTTATAGAGGTGTAGGAAGAGGCCAGGTCCCGTGTACAAGGCTTCTATTCATTTCCTTTAATCCTCCCAAATGTATTGTGAAGCAGTAATGACTATCCCATTTTACAGAGGAGGAAACTGAGGCCCAGAGAAGGACATGCCTCAGCCTGGGTCTCATGGGAAAGATGTGCATGGAAAGAGTGGCTTCCTGGTGTTGCAGGTCAGAAGCTGATCAGGGCATTAAGAACAGCCCTGGCATCATGGAACCCTAGGTTAATGTGACCACTAACAGCCACTGCGTGCCCAAGCGAACGATGCCAGCACAGGGTCTATGCCCAAGAAAGGCTTGTGGTAACTGAAAGACCAGTGCATGTAGCTAATGTCAAGATGAAAACAGAACAAGGACGCTTGGGCAAAGTTGGGGGTTAACTTCTCTGCCCAGACAATATCAAAGCGCTTCGAATAGAGGGTCGATAAACCTGTTCCTCTCTTGTGCTGGGGGAGGCTAGGACCTGGGAACGCTGTTTAGAGCTCTAGCTCCCAGTGTTGCCCGCACCCCAACCCTTGCCACCGACATTCCATCCATTACTCCTGACCGGCCCCCAATGCCTGCTCTGACTGCAGAAATGGCCGTCTGTCTCCAACATGTCTCTTTCCAGGCGCCGTCCTACATCAGCTTGGCAGTCTCTAAGCCAGTGACTGTGGGACCTGACCATACCATGAGCCTAGAACTGTACCGGGCCAGTGTAGCCTCTGGACTCATCCGGCCAGCAGGGGGATATGCTCAGACCCCCGGAGCTGGGGCCCTGGGGCTGGCCCTGGCTTGGCCCCCACCCACTTATTAACCCAGGGCCTTTAGGTAAGTTCCCCTCTCTGAGCCTGTCTTCCCATCTGTAACAGGAGGGGCTTGTGAGGAATATAAAACAGAGCAGAGGAGACGCGGGGCAGTGCTGTTGTGCCTGGGCCTTGGAGGCCCACGCCGAGTTCAAATCCCCACTCTACCACATCCCTTCAGGGGCAGGTGCTTTACCCACACTGAGCTTCAACTTTCTTGCATCTGAAACAGGGAGAAAAAAAATAGCGCCCACCTCACAGATGGGCAAGAAAGACAATTAGCCCAGTGCGTGGCACGTTTCAAGTTCCGGGGTGGGTCGTGACTATTCCTGCTGCTCTCGTCATTTCTGTTCTTGCTCTGCGACTTGAGAAACTGATCAAGTTTTTTTGCCGGGAAGAAAACCGGGCTGTCAGAGTGAACACACCCTGCCTTCCCGGAGGCTTTTCGATTTCATTCCAAATCTCTGAACAGGAGGAACAGATGGGCCACACGGCCCATCCGCTCACTCAACAAGTATTTGAGTGCCTACTATGTGCCAGGAGTTATTCTAAGTGTCAGGCAGTGAGTGAGTGGCTCACGTGTGACTGTGGTTTTGTGGGGGGAGGTGGGGGCGAGAATCCCCTTATCTCTCAAGGAGAGACAAGATGGCTTGGGATTTAGATAAGAGGGAGCCGAGGGGACGTGGGCTGGGGGGAGAACAGCCAGGTGTCAGGAGAGGAGGGAAAACAGACGGCTCTAGGAACTCGGTTTTCAGGAGTTTTACTTAGAAGGAGGATAAAGCAGAGGGGACAGACTTTCAAGGTGTCAGCTAAGGGAGACAAGTCCCAGCAGCCCTGGTGTGAGTGAGGAGACATCTCCCAAGGCTGCCGCTGGAGGGAGAGCCTTGGGGTGGGAGGGTGGGCAATGGGAGAGAATAAGAGGATAAGAGGATGGGGGTCTCTGGAGCCAGCACCAGCCCCACTGACCCCCCTCAGCACACCCCCACCAGTGCACACAGGACCCCACACATCCATGCTCCGGATTTGGGACTGCCCCCTCCACCTAATCGTGGTGGGCGGGTGGGGGGCAGCAGTGAGCAGAGCGCCCCAGCCAGGGTGCCTGTCCCTGCGTTCAGGGAAGTCATGGCCACGGCAGGGGTGGCTCACCCTCACCCGGTGCCCACTTGACGGAGCACCAAATTAAGAGCTTTGCACAAACCCCGCCCCACAACTGAGGGCAGAAATTTCTATTCCGCTCCTCCTCTTAGGGATGAAGACAATGAACCTTGGGGAGCTCAAGAAAAAGTCCGAGGCCACCACACACCGGTAACAGCGGAGGAAACACTACGCTGCTGACTGCTTTACACAGGGGCTTGTGGGCTGAGGGACTGGGGATCTGGAAGGGAATGGAGGGGGTGGGGAAGGGCATTCCAGGGGCAGGAATGGCAGCAGTGCATGGGCAGGGCAGTGTGGAAAGGCAGGGTGAGTAAGAGGCAGAGCAAGACATTGAGGGTAGCAGAACATGGGGACGTGAGGAGGGCAGTAGGTCCAACTGGGCACCCTGCCCCCTGGTTGGCATTGAGAAAGGCGTCGAGGCAGCTCTGGTTGCCATATGGATGACAGACGTGCGGGCACGCTTGCTCACAATGGACTCCATGGCAGTGCCATTGACAGCCTGCTAGCTCGCAGGACCCCAGGGTCATGGGGCCAACATTGAAGAACTGTGGAGGCCCAGCGGGGGCTGCTCTTGGCCTTTACAGAGTGGAACCTGGGCAGTGAAATATTCTGCAGTGGGCAGAACAGTCCTACAAGAGGAGGAACTGTCCTGGCCAAGATATGAACAGCAACCTTGTTTAAAAAATAAAAGTAGATTAGACTAATCATGACACCCACCCCCTAATAGGAGAACCCTACCCCAGTGACCCTATGTGAAGAGAACTATACTGAGGCCGAATGACGGGGACATCACCCAGATGGAAAGGACCTGGCTGTGTTGGTACCACTGAAAGAGATCTCAGGGTCACAGGGGACCTCAAGCTGAGTACAAGGAAGCAACAAAAGGCTCAGGCAAATCGTTTGGGCCTGAAGCTTCAAAAACGGGGTTTATTTAGATAATCCCTCCCCAGGCCTCCTTGCCTCAGCGCCTGGTTTCTCTAAGGATTTATTTTGTGAAAATGTCTCTCTCAACAAGTAAGTTATCCTACCCTGAGCCGACGAGGGAATTCTTCTCTGCGTTCAAAACCACAAACCCTGGGCAGCCCTTCTGCAGCCCAGCAAACTTTCTGCAGCGTCAGGTTATGAATCACTCATCAAATCCAAGTCTGATTCCAGGCCAGGCAGGGTGTGGGGGCAGGGAGCCTTCGCTGTACTCCCAGCTCCGGGGCTGGGCTGCCCTGCAGGGTGGGCTCAGGCCAGTCTCTTCTGATTCTAAATCCCCAGGGGTCAGCCCTGTGTACCACCAGAAATACCCAGACTGGCTCGGGCCTGACCTCTGAGGCCATGCCCTTTGCACAGGTGAGCTCTTTGGAGCCTTGTAATGGCCAGGCGAATGGGGCAATTTAGCTCACTCCAGGAATGAGGCTCAGGGAAGGGGGAGTATAGTGAAAAGGAAAAGGTGGCAGGTAAGCCTAGAAGCTCTAGAGGATGACGCCACAACCCTGAGTGTGCCTCAGTCTCCCAACCCAGACTCCTGAGCATGTCCGCTCACTCACTACTGATGGCCAGGGGCACTGTCCCCAACCTGCCAGACTATAGGGACACCTCGACCCTCGGGGTTCCTCCATCCTGGCTTGAGAACACCTCTCCTCCTTTCTACTGATCTCTTCTCCCCTGGAAACCTCTGCAGCAGAGCCCCGGCACATAGTAGTAGGTCCTCAGTAAACTGCTGAATACAAGGCATGAGTAGGTGATGGGAATGACTGAAGACCGCACAAAGCTCTCTTGAGAGCTGATGAATGAATGAACGAGAAGACTGAAGGATGCAATGTGGTCCCCGACAGAAAAGTGCAAGGAACTTACATGGAGATTTGAATCCCTGCTCTGCCACTTACGAGCTGGGTAACTTCAGGGAAGTGACCTGGCTTCCGGGAGCCTTGGTTTTCTCATCTGCAGTATGGGGAGAATGGTAGCACCCACTCCAGGGTGCTTGTTCTGAAGATGCCATGGGCTAAGCTACCAGCTGCGCTCAGCCCAGCACCTGCTGCCCAGGCACGCTCGGGGATGGAAGCTCTTAGTCTAGAGACCATCATCTACCTGGATCTCCAGAGAAGAACCATCACCCTGATGCTCGAGGGCTTGAGACCAAGGACATTTGAGGTTTCCTGGCTTTGGAAGGATCATCGACACAGACATGGATAGAGCCAGGCATATTTAGGGACAAGAAAGTGATAAAGGGAAGAGAAGAAGGGAAAGTGAAGACCAGACTCCCAAGGGAATAAAGCCATCTGTGCTGCTGCGAAAATCATCCCCAAAGAGGGGGCTGGGCCAGGGTGGGCCCCCAAGGCTGAGTCCCTCCAGCCCTAAAGTGGGGATTTCTCATCTCTGAGAGGAGTTGGTGTTTTTTACCCGTATATGGCTTCATTAGGTCATGCTCAAGGCAGGGCATGAACGCAAAGAGCTTTTGAAGGCGGGGCTGATAAAAGAGCCACCTTGTTCTGGCCCGAGACCCAGTTCCAGGCTCCTTCTAGGTTCTGCCTAGTTTTTGCTGCATCGGGAACAGCCTGTGCGTTGTGATCACTTCCTCCCACTTCTAAGGTCTTGAGAGGGCGTCACGCTGAGTTGTAAATGCTTCTAGGATAGAGGAGGAAGTTATTTTTATGGGCAGACAGTGTCTTCATTCATTCCCTCATTCATAAAGCATTGGTTTAAGAGCCTGCTGGTAACAGACCCTGTGCTGGGCATTGGCAGCCCCATGATGAGTCAGATCAGAAAAGTCTCTAAATTCTAGTCTAACAGGAAGGCCAATGTGGACAAAATTAGCTACATTTTGTTGTTATAAGGTCATCTATAAAGGGGTTGTGAATAAAGAGCCGAGGGCGGGTGCAAAGCAGGATATACAAAGCGGGAGAGAGGGGGTGGGAGAGGGGACATTTGAGTTGGGCCTTGAAGGATGAATAGGAGTTTGCTAGATGGAAAGGGCATTCATTCTAGGCAATAGCTAGAGCCTGAACAAAGGTCTGGAGGCACAGGAGTTTATGACATTTATGTATGGAACCTAGAGCTTCAGGGTGAGAATGACAAGGGCAGGCAGGGTGGTCAGAAGCGGCTGGGTTAGTAAAACAAGGAGAAGGTGTTTGACTTTGATATTTGAGACAACGAAGAACCCAAGGTCTGAGCAGGGAAAGAATAGGGTCTGAGCTGCAGTTGAAAAGACTCAGTGGTGATGATTTGTGGGGTCTAGAGATCCCTGAGATGGTCCAGGAGAGGAAGGGTGAGGCCTTGAGCTCAGGTGGTGGCTGGAGGGATGGAGAGTCAGGGAGCCGCTGGAATGGCCAGGGAGAAAGGGAGGCACAGATGAAGGCGACTGTGCTCGCTCCAGCCCGGGGACTCTCCCAAGATCCATAAGCCAGTCAAATTAGGAAACTGAGGCATTGGAGGATTGGCCCAAGAGTCCTGGTCCGGCCAACGGCTGGATTCACAGATACCCGGAGGCCTCTAGGGGGAGTCTCCCTTCAGAAAGAGCCATTGCCAAGGTGGCAGCTGACATTTCTAAGCCAACCAGCACCCCTCAGCCTCTCCCGACAACCCCCCTACCCCCGCTCTGATGAGGGGCACTGAGGGGGCAGGCGGGGCCCTGTGTCTCCATCAACGAAGTTCCATTATCCTCTGAGGCTGGATGACCCCCTGCCGCCACCTCACAGTGCGCTGGGAAGAAAAGCTCCTCTCTGACAAGAAAGCCCCATTCCAGGCTGGGCCCGGGGTCTGGGCAGGGCCTTTATCCACGGTGACCCTGCCGCAGTGTCAGCGGCACAGACGTGGCGGGCTGCAGAGGCTGCCTCCACCCCCAAAGGGCCCTGTGATGAAGCTGGGAAGGGGCCTCCTATGGGAACCAGACTGCGGCCTGCAGGCCCCACTGACACTCCCAGGCCTCGTCCCGCCCCCCGGGGGAATCACACTCGGGCCAGCGTGGCGACCAAGGCGGGCTGGTAAAGTTCGGGGGGTGGGGGGGCAGGGAGCTAAACAGAGCCCCTACTTATGTGCTGGGAAGGGGGCCCCGAGGAACTCTTTGTCCAGCCTCCAGAATTATTTGGGAGGGAAGTTGAAGGGGAAAGTCTTTTGTGCCTCTCGGCCCAGCCCCTGGGCCTCGCTCCCCACACCAACCAGGCAAGAGGGGCCTCCTTGTCCCCAACCCCCCCCCCCCACACACACACTGGGCTGCTCGCTCCTCCCTCAACCCCCACCAGGTACAGTCTTGCCAAGAAGGAAAGGGAGGCCTCACCCTGCCCAGCCTCCTGCAGACCCCATGCAGTCAGTGCAATCCCGCACACACGCACCCCACCTCTGTGGAAGGCAACAATAATGATGACCAACCCCTTGCCTTCATCCAGCACTTCCCCGGTGCCTGGCACGCCATCATGCGCCTCTTTGTGCTATATTATCATCCTCGATTTACTAATGGAAAACGGAGGCTCAGAGAGGGAAAGAGGCCTGTCTGAGGTAACAGAGCATTACAAGTGGCTGAGCCAGGATTCAAACTCACACCGGTCAGACTCCAGAGCCCACATTCTTAACCACCACACGAGGCTCTCGTGGCTGCTCTGCTAATGAGGGGTGAACGGGCAGGGGTTCTCCTCTAAGTCCGGTAACCTCATCACCTCCCCAGCCCTCAGGCAGACGCATTTCCGGAAGAGCTCTGAGGACCTTGGAAGAATGAGGAGGTTATCCTGGGGTGGGAGGGGCAGTTTCAGGGAAGACAGGCTCCCCAAATTAGATAAAGTTCCATTTGGATGAGTCCAGGGTAAACCGCAGATTTTCCAGTCATAGAGAATGGAGAGGGGCTGTCCTCAGATCAGACCCCTGAGAAGCGGATGTAGAGTCACCATGCTGGGAATTCTCGGGGAGTTAGAGAACCAGGTCCTCGCTCGAGCTCCCTGCACTTGGGCCCGGGGTTAAGCCAGCACTCCTCCTGCAGAGGCCAAGGACTTCAAACTTCCTCAGAGGATCTGATTCTCAACATGAGCCTGCTGTGACCCTGGGCCCCCTGCCTCGGGCTGGGGGTAACAGAGTACAACCTGCAGACAGGGGCAGAGCTGCCTCAAACCGCCACTGGACAGCCTTAGCGAGCGCTACCGTCTCTGAGCCTCAGTTTCCCCACCTCATAGGCCTGTTACAAGGATTAAATGGAAAAAATGTGTCTACGGCATCAAACACCCTGCCTGCCACAGAGGAATGGCTCAGTGAAAGGGTGCTGTCTTCATCGTCATTGGCACCACAGAGCAATACAACAGAGCTCTGAGTCTGCGTCCCCTAAAATTGTACACAAAAGCATGTGTGCGTGTCTCCAATTTTCGGGGACGTGGGAAGTTCACAGCTTCTTAAGGTTCCTCATGACCCCAAAGAAGTTAAGAATATAAAAAACAAAAACAAAAACAAACACTGATGTTTCTATAGCACCCTCCTGGGGCCTCAGTTTCTCTAAGACTAGGGAGCCCCCACCCTGCTTGTCTCAAGAGGAGGTTCAGAATCTCAGTCGAGAGTCGAGGACCCTGCAAAGTGTTGGGGTTGCTCCTGAGCCCCATACAAAGGGGCCTGGGAGAGCTACCAGTCCCCTGCCCCACCCCAGGCTGGCCTCTAGTGGGCGGAGGCGGGGGGCGGCCAGGGCATAGCTCTGTCCTCCCTACTCAGGAGCTCCTGATGGAGGTGGCCTCTTGGGTGCAGTTTTATTTCTGGAAGCCAGAGGGCCAAGAGTCCAGAGTCCTGAGTTCAACTCCTGCCTCTGTCCCCACCAAGTCCCACCAGCCCAATATAATAGTTTTGAGCATGAGCTGTGGACTCAGAAGATCATGGGTTCAAATCCCGGCTCTGCCACTTCCTGGCCACATGGTCTCGGGCTAGGTACCAAACGTCTTAGAAATTCACTTTTCTTATCTTGAAGGCAGCGATAACAATGGTCCTGCCTCACAGCTGATTCAACAAAGCACTGGAACTCACACAGGGTAAGGCCGCAGGATATGCTCAAGTCTCTTATATGAACCTGCTTTATAAAGTCAACACCATCTCAACGCTCTCTGTCCTTCCCATCATCACTCATCCCTGTGTGGCCATGGCCAAGTCCGTTGTCCTCACTGGGTCTGGCCCCCCCGCCATGAAAATAAAGGGGCTAACTAGAAAAGGCAGACATGAAGGGGCAGCCAAGGAGGGGACACAGAGCAGGTGGACAGTCCTGGGCTTGAATCAGAGCAAAACCCCATCTCTCTGAGCCTCAGTTTCCCCATCTGTACATGGGCTTCCTTCCTCATCTGTATTCAACAGACACCAACTGGGTTGGAGTGTGGAACATGCCAGGCCCAGGGCCAGATGCCGCTGGCAGAAAGATGATGACGGTGTGGTGACCCCTCCAGGTGGTGGATCACGGTGATGCTCACTCCCAGGACTGCAGGGAGAGGGGGCAACTCAGACAGGACCTGTGAACGCACCTTTTACACTGCAGAGAGCTACGGTGTCAGCCTTGTTAGGGGTCCCTCAAGGACCTCGGATTGTAAATCGGAAAATAGAGGGGAGGTCCCCTAAATATTTACCTGCTAGGCAAAAAAAAAAAAGAAAGAAAGAAAAAGAAAAAGAACCCTCCAGCAGAGGCACAAAAGGCAGTTTTAATATCTAGTTCTGTGTGTGTGTGTGTGTGTGTGTGCGCGCGCGTGTGTGCGCGCGCGCGCGCTGGGGGTGTGGAATGAAATGAGGTCATATGGAAATGGACTATTTTTGTTTCAACACAGCATTTTAAAAATACTCTTAATTATATGAAGATGGGGGAAAGGTTTTCTCAAAAATTAAAGAGAACTGTTAGAGCCGCCCTCTGGCCGCCCCCAAGCCCTTCCCAGGTCTTCCCTTCTCCCATCTCCAGGCATCTGTCAGCCACCTTCCCCAGTCCCCCCTCACCTTTCCCAGGGCCCTCAGCTCTCTGCTCCCACTCCTGGGAGGCAGCTAGCCCACACATCTGGGCAGAAGGGAGCCAGAATTCACAGAGCCCCACCCTCTGAGCCCTTTCCAAATTTCATCCTCTCAGGAACCCTGGGAGGCAACTCTTCTTATCCCCACCTCAAAGATGGGGACATTCATCACCCCAGAGCTCAGAGAGGTTGTGTCCCCAGCCTAAGGTTACACAGCCTGCCCACGGTCTCTGGGGCCCTGAAGCGGAGTCCTTTTCTCTAGAGGGCTCTGGCTCCCTGACCCTGGCAGCTGGGCTCTGCAAGGTCGGAGACCCAAGGGACCCAGGATCAGGCAGATTCTCCTCGGATGTGGCCTGGGTCGGGCACGGCCTAAAAAGAGGCCTTTGCACCTCTGGCTTCTGTGCCCTGTGCTCTACCCAGTGATGATGACCATATACTGAGCACTTACTTCGTGTCAGAACTGAGTAAGTTAAGTGTGGACTATCATCGTTGCCCATCTATAGGCGAGGAAACTGGGATTCTGAGAGGCAAAGCCACTTGTCCCAGGTCATGTCTAGTAAGAGCTGATGTCGGGACTTGAACCCAGCTGGTCAGCGGCCCTCCACTGCAGCCCAGAGCCTGGCTTTCGTTAATCATCCAGGACCTCCTATACGTCTATTATTCAACCCAGTCGGCTCGCTGCGACTGGCCTCCTTGAGGGTGGCGGCAAGGCCCAGTCCTCTCTGTACTGCTCTACGGATCTCGGCACGTGGCAGGTGCTTCCTGAGCACGGGCCCTGGGATGCCAGCCAGCGGTCATGCCAGCCACGTGGTCATGCCAGCCATGGCAGAAGGTCCCAAGTCTCATCCTCTTATTCTAGATAGATGAGCCATAGCCCAAAGAGGGAAAAGCACAGTACAGTCATCCTGTGGGTCCTGACCAGGTCTGGGCCGGGACCCAGGCCAGGCCTGTCCCCTGCCCTCTGCCCGCCAGTCCCCGAGAGCAGCCCAGTGTTTGCTGGGGCCGCCAACATGGCTGCCAGGAGATCGAGACATCAATAAATTATTAATTTCTGTTAGAAACAAGAAGACAGATACTTCCACATCGCAAATGCCAATAGGGCCTCCTGGGGTGGGGGGAGGGGTAAAGGGTCAGGACCAGAAGAAATGTACCGTGCTTCTTCCCCTCCTCCCAAACTGAATGAAGCAGTTCAGGGAGTAAGACTAGAGCAGTCTATCAACAGCTTGCCACCCGCCCCTCCATCATCTCCTGCCTCACCGGTGTCTCCAGATCTGTTCCCTTGACAGCAGTCAGGGCAGTGCCTTATGAATACAGATCAGATCCCACCACCCCCTCAAAACCATCCATTGCTCCTATCTTGTTCAAGATGGAAGCCAAGTCCTGATGGTAGTCCCTGCCCCCTCTGATGTCATCTCCTCCCACTCGCCTTGTCCCACCCCTGGTCATCCCGCCCCTGTGCATATTCCTCTCTCAGGACCTTTGCCCTGACTGCCCCTCTGCCTAGAACACCTTCCTCAAGGTCTCTACAGCACGCCCTCACTTCATGCAGGCCTCTGCTCAAATATCACATCCTCTAAAGGGCCTCTCCTGACCCCTCTCCTCTGCCCTAGTCTTCTCAGCACCCTTACCACTCACCCGACTCACTGGATGTTATTTCCAGTCTTGCCCACTAGAAGGAAAACCCCCTAGGGAAGGACAGTCCATACCACCTCCAGTCCCACCGGGAAGAGACTTGGATGTCAAGGCACCAGGCCACAGACCCACAGAGTGAGTGAGACCCCCACCTGAGTGAGAAGCAGGGGAAGGGTCAGCAGGCTTGATGTCCACCAAATCTGAGGGTACATCTGTTCCCACTTACCTACCGTGCGCCCCCACCAAACTATATCTCCTCTCTGAGTATCCAAAGCCTCCTCCCTCTGTCTAGAATATTCCCCGTGGGCTCTGCTTCCCAGGGGGCTGGGCACATCCAGTGTGCTGAGCTCCTGAAGGCAAAGCCCATGATGTCTGACTCACTGTGGGTACCCCCACCCCCACCCTGGGCCCTGGCCTTGTGCCAAGCCCCTGCAGACTTCAATACCAGTCTGTTCAATTAAAGAGAGATGACGGATGTCACAGCACTCTGCCAACTGTCACCCAAAAGAACAAACAGAAGCGTACCCTCCTTTCGTTTATCCTGAGAACTGTTCGCTCATTCATTCATCCTCCCAATCAATACATATTTACTGAGCACTTACTATGGGCCAGGCCCTGTGCTAGTTCTGGGGAATCTAGTGATAAAGCAATTCAATAAAGGTCCTTGCTCTTATGGAATTTACAGTCTGGCGGGACAGACAGATGACCAAAGAAACACACTAATTATATTTAAAATGATGACTTGGACATATGCTGCACAAGATCGGCCTGTGGAGCTCTCAGGAAACTCAAGGAATCTTCCCTGGAGAAATGGAGGATGGGTAAGAATTATCTAGGCGATGAGTGAAGGGAACAGCATTCCAAGAAGAGGGACCAGCCAGTGCAAAGCAAGTGCCAGAAGAGAGTGTGAGGGATAAAAGGTCAGAGTGGCTGGAACCCCTAACTGAGGTGGGTGATGGAGGCAAGCTAGAGAAAGGGCAGCGGTGGGTCTTTATCCTAAAAGAAATAGGAAGTCACAGGAATGTTTGAGAGAGAGAGAAGATGGGATTCAAAATCCAATTCCAGGTGATGCTCCCTTAACATAGGTCCATATGTTTGTGTCTGTGTCGCAGCATGGTCAGGGTTGGTGGGGTCAAACTCAAGTACCCCGGTTTGGAGGCTTCAAGGCAAAAGATCCTCTCCTCACAGCATCTCAGGGCAAGGTGAGAACACCTGCCAGGACTGAGCCTTCCAAAGCTGTCTCAGTGTCTGCTGCCTGAGGTCTACTTGCTGCCCAAGGTCTGCCCAACAGAACAGTTGTCACAGAGAATTAAAATCCACCCAGAAACTCAGGAAACTCGGCGCGGCTCCCCCTGTGATCTGGGAGGCATTACCCCAGTGAGCAGATTATCAGGATGTGTAATTTCTGGAATAAACACAGCTGTGTTTGTTTCTCTGAGCAGCGCTCCAGACAGAGCGGCAGCCCGGCCGCCGCGTGCAGCTGGAGCCTCGCACCTTGGGACGGACGCCATCAGGGAGAAGACGCCCCTCCCGAGGGCCACCAGCTGCTGCCGTCCAGGTGGATCTGTCTGGAGGCCAAACTGGGGCCCCTCGGGAGTGCATGGAGAGACCTCGGAAGTGCTGGCGTCCCAGGAAAGGAAGCAAGCGTCGAGCGACCTCCGGAGGCCTTTTCTCTTTGGAATGGGAGTTGGTCACCATCGGCAGGACAGCTGGCCATAGGGTTGTCAGCTGGGACGGCACAGGGAAGGGGATGGGCCTCCTTAGTGAGAGAGCTCCATGTGGAAGGACCCCAGGAAGGCCAGCGTCCAGCTCGGGAGCTTTCCGGATAGGAAAACTGAGGTCTGGGGAAGGGGAATGGGGACGAACGGAGCGACAGGCACCACACCTCCAGCTCTGCTTGGTGCCAGACCCTGAACTAGGTCCCAGAAACGCCACGGAACTCACTCAGCTCTGCAGCCCCTGTGCACCTGTGGGGTCCCCCAGGGCTAGACTTCAAGGCCAGCAATATCGCTCCAGGGCCCTGGGACCAGGGGCAAGTCCTAGAGACTCGCTGAGCCTCAGCCTTCCCGTCTGAGGAGATCATCACAGCCATCCCTCCGGCTGGCTCTGAGACAAAGCGGCCGTCTGCACGTAAAAGCCTTTGTGCAGTGTCTGGCGCATAGTAAGGAGTCCACGAAGGATGATGGTCCCTTATTCATTCGTGCATTTGCCAATGACTGACACTTACTATGTCCCAGACACCAAGCTGGACACGTGCAAACAAGAGACCAAAAGCCCTGCCTTTACGAAGCTTACAGTCTTATGGGGAGAAAAACAATGACTACCGGATGCTCTGAAAATTTTTCCCCGTTATTATTATTCCCGTTTTACAGAAGGGTAAACTGAAGACCAAAATGGTTTTAAGTCATTTTTAAACATCTCCGTTACTTATTTTTATTTTTATCACACCTCACTCTTGAAAGGACTAGGGGCAGATGTGAAATGCGTAATCCAAGTCCCTAGAGCGGGGAAAGGGAGCCGCTGATATTACCAGTCCTATCTGCCTCGTAAAGAGTTTTAGCGGCTATGGACCGAGCCCCAAGGTCCAGGCCAGCGGCTGGCTCTGTGAGACCTCAGGCAGTGTGCTGTCCCTTTCTGGGGCTCAGTTTCCCCACATGTCCGGCTCTAGTATTTTAAGTGCTGCGATGGTTCCCGGTGTGCTGTTTGTCCAGGCTCTATAGAAGAGCTGAGCCCTAGGAGAGCGACCACAACCCTTCCCTGGCGCAGAGAGGTGAGGTGGGGGTGGGGTTGGGGAGGACAGGATCCCAAAGAACATTCTGGAAGGTGGGAGGCTCTGGGGAGGGAAGAAGGGGATAGGCAGCTACCCTCCCCTCATATATTCACTCTGTCAGGGTCCCCACCATTCTGGCCCACCTTCCCAGTATACTGGCTACATTCTGGCCCCGCCCCCAGCCAGAGTAGCTGGCCAACTGCCCTGCACCCAGGCTCTGGCTTATTTGAGGCCAGCCCTGGGCAGCCCCTCCCCTCAGCCTCAGCCTGCCTCTCCTCACTCTGGATCTGCCCTGGATGCCAGCCTCTGTGGCCACCTTCCTGAACCCTTCCCTGCTTTTGCTTTCTTTCAGTGGCTCCCTATTGCCTCCAAGTCAAAGCCCCTCGCTTGTACTCAAGGGCTCTCTTCCATGGCTCAAACCTTCCCTGCCAGCCTCACCTCGCATTTCTCTCACACACTTTTATTCCCTGTGGCTCCTGAGAACCTGCCCTCTCCCAGCCTCTAGGTCTTTGCTCAGGCTGTTCCCACTGCGAAGCATGTCCCTCATTCCATTCCTTGTGTGTCAAAAATCCTAGGTCGACAAATATGCCTCCCCCGACAGCCCAGGCTGGAAGACATTTCCCCTGTAGCACTCAGTATAGACCATCATCTCTGAACCTGCTTTTTCATCTGCAAAGCAAGTGCTGATAACTATAACCCATAGCTGCTGCGGGGAGTCAGCGGGAACGTGCCTTAAAAGCAGCCTGTACGGTGCCTAGCATGTAACAGGGACTCGGTGGTGGGAGGCGGTTATGATGATGAGGTTAATGGAGGAAGAGAAGAAAGAGAACAAGAAGGGGAAGAACAAGAGATGGAAAAGAAAGAAGAGGAAAGATGTCACATTAACATCAGAATGTGAATTCTGTTGAATTCCTATGTCCTCTGGCATCCTATAGGCTTTCATAAATGACTACTAAATGAATAGACAATGGATGGATGGATGGATAGATGGACGGACAGATGGATGGATAGAAGGAAGATAGAATATGGAAAGGAAGGAAGGGTGTATGGACAGATGAACAGAAACAGAGAGGTCTGGAGGCAACTGAGTATGCTATCCCAGAAGCCTAGCAGCACAGCATCCCACTGGCAGATGAGGATTCTGGGACCACATGCCAAATCTGTTCCCCCTGGCTCCAAGCTCCTGTGCTCCTGGCCAGCATCAGTCTGCTCTCAAGGTTGAGCGAATGGAAGCTCATGGCAGCTGATGCCCAGGGGAGTTCCCGCTCTTCCTCCACCTGTCACCAGCCTCTGAGAGCACCGGCCCCTGACAGCAGGAACATATCTCCAAAAGTATGAGCCAAGTCAATGAAAAAATAGGATTTACTTTACAGAAATTCACTTTGGGGGCCAACTTCTCCGGAACTCCTCAGTGTAGAAAGTTTGGCAAATCCACAGTCAATGGCTCAGAAGAGTTCTCCAAACCTGAGGAGTATGCTGTTTGCCAGCACTTTCCAGGGCCAGAAACTGGAGAATAAGGAAATATCACAGTCTAGATTCCAGAGGGCATCTAGAGAGGTGGAGAACCGCACTGTGGTTTCGGTGTTTGCTAATTTTTCTACCCATTTATCCATCCAGCTATCTAAAATATGCAGCTATCCGCCATTAGTCAGCCATCCATCCATCCATCCATCCATCCATCCAATCATCCAACCAACTTTCAAATTGTCCATCATTCATCCCACCATCTAACCCATACAACTATCCATTCATTCATCCTCTCTCCATCCAGCCTCTTACCCATCCAACCGTCAATTGCTCAAGCACCCATCCAACTGTTGAGCTGCTATCCACTTATCCAATTGTACACTACCCAACCAGTATGGTTGAGGACCTCCCAGTATGGCTGGGGGTGGGGGGAAAGACAGGCATGTTGACACAGTACACATTATAAAATGGGTACGTACAGAGGCCACCAAGGATAGCTGGTTCAACGTTGTACACAGCAGCAGGAAGGACCAGAGAGAGAGGTCAGAGCAAACTTCAAACAGGAGAAGATGCTCAAGTTTGGTCTTGATAAGCAGCAGAAATTAGCCAGAGAGAGGGCCACCCAGGAAAGGGGGCAACAGGAAACAGCATGGTGGATTCTAGAAGTCCAAAGGCCTGAGTCCCTATAACCACCTGGTTAACTGTGAACTGTGGGCCAGTTCTCAGTTTTTCCAAGTCCACTGGACTCTATAATTTCCTCTCGATACCCAGAAAGAAAGGGCCACATTATTCTGTAGCTGGGAACCAAACTGCCCTCTGCTGACCTGGGTTGCATTCTGGTGGTGACAATAAGGGTACATCTGGAAGGGAGAAAAGTGGGTTCCCCAACATTTTGTGGGACAGGCTTTGCTGTCACGCAGATGCAGGTATAAATCCCAATCTCATATTTTGCTCGAAATTACTTAAACTCTGAGTTTTTCTTTCCCCTCCTGAAACTGAAAAAGCCACGACTGGCTCCCACCTTGGCCATGGTGGGGACTGAATGAGCAAACCAGGGGGAAGTAGCTGGTTGGCTGGAGGGAACCCTACTTACTCTCCCCAGTCACTGCCCAGGTTCAGCGTGCGATCTAACATAGTGGTTAAGAACGTGGGCTTTATCTGCCTTTGGCTCAGGTCGTGATCCCAGGGTCCTGGGATCGAGTCCCGCACCGGGCTCTCTGCTCAGCAGGGAGCCTGCTTCCCCCTCTCTCTCTGCCTGCCTCTCTGCCTACTTGTGATCTCTGTCTGTCAAATAAATAAATAAATAAAATCTTTAAAAAAAAAAAAAAAGAATGTGGGCTTTAGACATGCATATGTCAGTTCTCAATAACACTAGTTCTTTGTCCACGCCTGTAACTTCTGGTCAAACACACACATACGTGCACACATACCCGTACCCAGAGGGGAGCAGATGGGGCAAAATCTTCCATAACTGTTGAATCTGGGTGAAGGCGGTATTTATTGTACTACACTTTCAACTTTCCTGTATATTTGAAACATTAAAGAGAAGAAGGAATCAACTCTTTGTTGATCTGTCGTGAAGTCAGGCTCCCTGAGATGGGATTCCAGCTCCATTACTGACTGTAGGCAAATTACTTAACATCTCGAAGCCTTAACTTTCTCGTCTCTAGGACGCAGGTCATAGTAACACTCAAATCCGGTGGCTGGTCTCTAGCAAGCCCTTGGTAAATGTTAGCTGCTGCTTTGATGATTATTCTTCTTCTTCTCACAGGAACCGCTGAGAAGCTGAGGCTGGGAGAGGTTCAGCAAACACCTGCCTTTCATACGTCATCTCTTTTAACTCCCCCAGACGACGCCACAGGGCAGGCGAGATCATCCTCATTTTACAGACAAGAGAAACTGAGGCGGAGGAGGATGAAGTGTCCCACCCCCAGGTGACATGACAGACACGTGGAGAAGCCGGGATTTGAACGGTCTGCCCGTCTCCAAAGTCCAGGATCTTCCTCTGGGGTCTCCTGCCTCTTCCACGTCCCTGGACCCAGGCCAAGGGGACATCAGAACCCTTTCAACTCCAGAAGGGAGTCCCAAGCTTTGCTGGCATGGCCGGGCTTCTGGGACGGCTTGGGGACACCCAGCGTCAGGGCCTCTCGGCTGTTCTCCCAAGAGCCACGGGAGCTGCCATCTGAGGCCATGGGGGAATGACAGCTGACGCTGATGGGGATAGGCAAGAGGACGGATGGGCCGGGGCCCTGACTCGAACAGACTCCCTGGGCCACGGCCTTTCGTGGGTTCCAGAAAGGCCCTGCGGGCTCTGGCCGAGGCTGTTCCCAGGCTCTGCCTCCCCGTGAGAGGCGGAGAAGCCCCATTCAGGCGGGACGCATCCCACTGTGCGCTAAGCCGCTTTCTCCCCACTTACATGTTTCCGATGCTTTTTGTCCTTCCGGCTTCCCATGGACTCAGGCCAAGTGACAAGTTGGTGCTGTGGACATATGTCGTCGCCATAATGGGAATGTTGACCCCATGCTCTCTCCCTGCTGCGGCCAGGCAGCTTGCACCCCGCCCTGGTGCTTGGCACGCCCTGTTCTCAGCCACACAGGGCTCTCTCCAGCTCCCCGGCGCACCGCACACTCAGAGGCCCCCCGCCCGGACCTTTGCAAATGCCATCCCATCGTCTACGATGCCTGCCTTGCCACGTCTTCCCTGGCTCTTCCTTAAGAATCATCTAAGAAGTTGCTTCTTAGGAAGACTTTCCTAGCGCAGTGTCACAGAGGAAGAAATGGAGGCTCAAGGAGGTAAGTTAAAGGGCCAAGGTCATGCTGTGGCGTCAAGCTGAAGGTCCAACCTGGCACATTTCTATTGTAAGACCAAGGGCTTTCCACTCCAGCCACTCTGCCCCAAAGAAGAAACCCAACGGAAGACATGCCCTCTGCTTTCAAACACGGCAGATAGCTGCAAGAAGGAGCTTATGCTTCTGGGTTGTTCTGGAAGGCAGGAAAAGGAAGTGTGGAGCGAAATTACAGGGAAAGGAATCCCCCAATTCAAGATTAACACCCATTTCCAGCAACCTCCCTACCTACGAGCTGTGTGACCTGGGGTGAGTCACTTCAGCTCTTGGCACCCCCGTTTCTCCATCTGTAAAATGGGGATAACGATGCTCTTGCTATTTGGCTCCTCCCCCCCACCCCCAACACACCTGAACCAGAGCTTGTCAACTGCCAGTCAGTGAACGAGATCCAGCCCCCAAACATGGTTTGGGTTGACCAGGACTATGTTTTAGAATGCACTGCACAAACGTGTAAAAGCTCATTTTTCCCATACACATCAAAACACTGAAAAATCAGAGGATGTGAGAAAACTGAACCCCAATTCCAGCACAGCAACACAGTCAGGAGTGGTTAGCACCTGCCTTCCTTGGAGGACAGGTCCTATCTCCGGGACACTGTCATCTAACAATTGGCTCCCACTCAGAGCTCAGTGTGCCCCCAACCCACTCCATCTCCCCACTGGCACAACATATCTGGGTACTCTGGGCCAACCTACGGTCCAAACTTAGATCTGACAGCAGCAGGCCAATGCCTCTAGACTTCTTAGTTTCCACCAAGGCTTCCCTACCCCTGCAGTGGCCCTTGGCCAAGGTGGGAGTGACAAACCGGTCACACCGTTACAGGTTCTTCTACAGCTGAGTGAAGAACACAGTTGCTCCTTGCCATGGCCTTCTGAGGTGGGTGAAATTATGATCCTCAATTTTACTGATAAGGAAACTGAGGCCCTGAGGGGTGATGTGTCCTGCCCCAGGCCACAGGAGTGCCTTGGCCCCATTCTCCAAATTCAATCCCACCAGACCAGGGCCCCCTTCTCTGATCTTATGCCTCATGCCAGATCTTGAGTATCTGTGATTCTGGCTGCCGTGTTTAATTATTTGTCATTTGCTGCATAAACATCTATTTCATGCCTGTCACGGGCTTTGTGCTGAGCATGGGATAAGGTGAAGAGGAGAGTCCCTCGCCCTCTCGGGGGAAACAGATCACCCTGGAAGCCAGGGCAGGGAAGTAGTGCAGGGGGTGGAGTGGGAGGGGAAGAGAAGGTAGGGAGTAGGGTTTCTGGCTTCCTGTTCCCCACACCCCTGCACCAGACTATAAGCTCCCTGTAGCAGATCGTCTCCAAATATGGCCTTTGCCAATGCCTCCCATTGGCATTACTAGACACAAAGCCACTCCTCCCATTAAGGGGGGGTCTAAGCCCAAGTTTGGCCCACAGCTTGGCTCAGAGCACTTGGAGATGTGTGCCGGTGGTGAAGTGGGTGGGTGGGAGATACCAATCTCTAAGCATCTCCTCCAAAGATGTGCTGAAGACCGTGGGCAATGCAGAGCCAAATTTTATGTGTTAAACCACTGAGCTAGAAATGGGGCTTTCTTGGGAGCACCTGGCTGGCTCAGTCAGCAGGACGTGCAACTTTTGCTCTCAGGGTTGTGAGTTCGAGCCCCACACAAGGCACAGAGCTTACTTAGAAAGAAAGAAGGAAAGGAAGGAAGGAAGGAAGGAAGGAAGGAAGGAAGGAAGAAAGAAAGAAAGAAAGAAAGAAAGAAAGAAAGAAAGAAAGAAAGAAAGAAATGGGACTTTCCTTTAACAAATGAGCAGAAAATCCAGCCCAGTATATTTCCCCCCACCTTGAACCTGATAAGGAAGTCCAGGAGGAATTTGATATGGCTCTGTGACCCTTTTTTGGTGGCAGGGGTGTTATTTTGTGACATTACAGCCTGGGTCTTCAGAAGTCTGGATGGTTTCTGCTTCCCCATCCTGAGAGCCAACCACCATGGAAAGCAAGTCAGTCTGGGCCACTGCTGGTGAGAGATCCTGAGGAATGTGAGAGCAGGTCCAGCCCCCGCCATCCTGACCAGGGCCTTGGAGAGGTACATGAGGCCACAATGGACCTTCTGGCACAACCTAGCTGAGTGTGGGCTCACGAGTGATCCCAGCTAATGCCACAAGGAGCAGAGTGAACGCCAGGCAGAACCCAGCCTGTCCACGGAATCAGAACAAATAATAACTCATTGTTTTAAGCCAGCAAGTTTTGGGATGACTTGTTACGTAGCAAAAGATAACTGATAAACTTTCCAGGAACAGATCCCTGTGCTTTTTATAGCTCTCCCCTTCCCTTCCCTGCCTGGAGCCTGGCATTGGGCATTTGAATGCAGGTGCTGGGAGGGGCCTCCCAAACCATGGAGTCCCACCCCTTCATTTTACAAGAAGAGGCAGCTAAGGCCCAGAGAGGAGCAGTAATTTACTCCAGATCACACAGGGAGAAGGGGGCAGATTTATAAGGAAAACTTGTGCCTCCAGGGGCAAGAAGAGTTACAGGGGTGCCTGGGGGGGCTCAGTCGTTAAGCCTCTGCCTTCAGCTCAGGTCATGATCCCAGGGTCCTGGGATCGAGCCCTGCATCAGGCTCCCTGCTCAGCGGGAAGCCAGCTTCTTCCTTTCCCCCTCCCTCTGCTTGTGCTCCTTTTCTCACTTTCTCTCTCTCTCTAACAAACAAATAAAATCTTTTTTTTTTTTAAGATTTTATTTGTTTATTTGACAGACAGAGATCACAAGTAGGCAGAGAGGCAGGTGGGGGCGGGGAGTGGGGGGGAAGCAGGCTCCCTGCTGAGCAGAGAGCCCTATGCGGGGCTCGATCCCGGAACCCTGAGATCATGACCTGAGCCGAAGGCAGAGGCTTTAACCCACTGAGCCACCCAGGCGCCCCAAATAAATAAAATCTTTAAAAAGAAGAAGAAGAAGAAGGAGGAGGAGGAGGAGGAGAAGAAGAGTTACACAAAGGTGTAATGCAAGTTGGTAGCAAGTTACCCCTAGCTCTCAAGCCGTTGGAAGAGGCAGCCACTACTCGGCTCCACCAACTGTGGCCGTGTAGGATGTGCGCCCAGCGAAGCCAGATTGTCTGACTTTTCACAGAAGCCAGAAAGAGGATTTCTCTCTAAAATCTCTTGATTTTTAAATGTTGGCAAAGAATTCAAATTGGATTGGTGATCTCTGGGCCATTGAGATTGGCCTTGGGCTTCCAGCTTGGTCTGGCGCTGCAGTTGCAGCTTGGTCTTGGGCAAGCAGTGTTATCCCCCCCAGGCCTCAGTTTTCTCATCTCTAAAATGGGCCCCCTGGCTCCTACCCACTTATTGGGTTGCTGCGAGAACCCGATGAGCTAACAGATTTGGAAGTACAAGCTACAAACGGCGCGGCGTCTCCCATCTCTGTGGAGGCGCCCCTTACAGTATAACGAGTTAACACCCGATTTGTCTAAGTTAGAACAACATTATTCTGGCCATTATGACAGAGATTGCATTTTTATGGCAGGTTTGTGAGTTCCAGAACCCTCCTGCTTGCATTATCTCAGGATGTTGATGGAGTCAGAGGTTGGACGGCTGCCCTGGAGACCCTCGCCAGAGCCAAGCCCTTTCTCTGGGCTGGGAGGCACATTCCAGAAGCGGCTTGAGTGGCAGTAAGCAGTAAGAGCTTTGGAGTCATCCCGACGTGGGTTTGAATTCCCGACTCCCACTGCCTAGCTTTAGGTCCTTGGGCTAAAACTCCGAGCTTCAGTTTTCTCATCTGTACAATGGGCATGACACTAAAACTGGATGGTGGCTCCTGGGGCAATTGCACCAGATGACACACACGATACCCGATGTCTGGTACAAGGATCGATGGCCGTTATCATTACCATGGCACGTCGCCTGGAACACACAGCTACAGAGGAGCCCACCGCTCTCCTGCGATTAGGGAGGCACAACTGGGGAAGGGATGGGTCCCAGTGAGAGAGAGAGAGGCTGGAGGGGTCTCTCAACTACCCAGGAAGAGTCAGATCCTTGCTCTAGAAGGCTCAGAACTTGATACTGTATCTCTGGTCTTTTCCGACGGTCGAGTGAAGTGGTGTGCGGGGAGCCGGAGTGGAGCCCCCCAGTGAGTCAGCACCCATGTTTCCCCACTCTGAAGCCCGTTTGCTGTTGGTATAGGGCAGTAGCGACCGGTTAATATTTACCGCAGGGCCATCAGCCCTGACGCACACACTCGGCTTTATCTTGTGTGGATTAACACGTTCATTCCTCACAACCACCTCAAGAGCAGGAAACTATCCCCATCTCATTTTTTTTTTAAGATCTTATTTATTTGAGAGAGAAACAGTGAGAGAGAGCGACAGCGTGTAACTGCACAAACTGGGGGCTGGGTGGGGGGGAGAGGCAGAGGGAGAAGCAGACCCCCCCGCTGAGCAGGGAACCTGATGTGGGACTCGAACCCAGGACCCTGGGATCATGACCTGAGCCAAAGGCAGACACTTAACCGACTGAGCCACCCAGGTGTCGCTGTTATCCCCATTTTAGAGAGCAGGGTGCCGGGACTCAGACAGGTTAAGTAATCTGCCAAAGGACACACAGTAAAGGATGGTCTGACTCCAGAACACCTTCCTGTAGCCCCCAGGCTAAGCTGTTTATGGAACAAGAGAGAAAGTAGTCAGGGCTAAGCTAAAGGGCTGTGGGGTTTCAGAGAAAGGAACAAGCACTCTGGTGAGGAGTGAAGGTGCTGACATTTCACAGTAATGACAACCAGTGAACGTCCGGGAACGGCCACGGGGCAGGTTGCACTGCTGGTCATTGTCTATAGCATCTCATTTAATCCTCTCCAAGAGCTGGTGAGAAGCAAATGCATTTACATCTCCAGGTTATAGGTGAGGGAGCTAAGGCTCGGGGCACCACTTGTCATGGGCCACAGAGCAGGCAAGGTCTCCTCCCTGAGGACACCCCCGCCCCCAGGGGGCTACAGCGGGGTGATAGATGGTTCCAGGAAGCTCACCTAGCATGGACCAGGCTAAGGTGGCCTGCACAAGCTCCCCAGGTGACACAGGGGCGCCAAAGGGACAGGTGTCCCTTCTCCCACCCTCCAGACGACAGCTGCCTTAAGAGGCCCTAAAGGGCTTTCCAGCCGCCTTATCAGACTGGGCCGATCCCAATCAGGAAGCTTCCAGGTGCTGTCCCATCAACCGCCTGCCCCACCCCCGGGAGCTGTGCAAACATTCTTCCCTGCCCTCCCCCAGCCCAGCCTCTCTGTTCACCAGCAGGCAGGCAGCCCGGGCAGGTGGCGCTAACTCTGATTGATTTCGCTTCATTTCAGTCTTTTCCAGTTTCCCGCTGTGGCTTCTCTTCCTTTTTCCCAGGAGTCCTGTGGTTTATCTTAGGCCTCTGGGGGACAAATCTGTCTGCCCAATGGAAAAGACCAGGGGAATGTGTTAAAGATACAGACTCCTAGGCCTTGTTCTTGATCTATCAAATCTCCAGCTAAGTCAGGCAAGCAGGCCAGGCCCATCTCTGCCAGGAGGCCGTCCTGATCTCACCCCTCCACCCAGGGAGGGAGCACAGCTCCCCTACCTTGCCTGGTCCAGGCCTCCTGTCCCCAGCCAGCTCCATCCACACCTTCCCGCAGGGGTCCGACCTGCAGCCTAAACTCATAGGTGAGCCCTAGGTGGCGGAGTTGCCCAGCTGCCACCCTGGGCTTTGCTGAGAGCCCGGCACAGCTGCGCAGAGAACCTGACCTGCTCTCAAGCCGATGCAAAACCTTGATGGAGTTGTGGGGGGAGAAAGGCAAAAGCACCAGGAAGAACCACCTCAGGGGAGGGCCTGGGGCCATAGCAGAGCAGAAGGGCTCGCAGGGGTGGGAGCAAACCTGGGATTCCAGAGTTAGGAGAAGCAAGCCCCCCACTGCATGCGTTAGTGTTCTCACCATTAGTGGGCAACTTCTGAAACTAAGGACCCTCTTCCTAGGAAAATCTGTATAAACATCCAGTACTCTATTACATTCTCAGGGTGATCGCAGATGCCCAGAACTAAGGAGGCCTGTGGACCCCTGCTGAGAGTCCCTCTGGTAGAAGAACCCAAGTACTTGGCCCCAACAAGGCCACGGAGGAGGAGGTGGAGATGGAGCTCAGGGCCCACCCACGCTTGGGGGCTTGCCATCCCAAGATTGGGGGGCACTGGGAGCCCCCACCATGGGTTGAGAGAGACACTGAGGGTTAATTTGTTGCCTGGAAAATCCAAATGCCAAAAAGGAGGCCATATTAGGACACGGCCGTAACGGACTGTGCCTACGCTCCCAGGGAGGGGTCCTCGAAAGGGCCCTGATGTTCACGGCCACGTGCCCGAGTGTCTGACACTTTTTGTGGGTGTCCACTGAAACCCCTGGGGGAACAGAAGTCCAGGGGATCTGAGTTCCTTGCCCAGGACACAGCACGCTGGGATTTTAAACCCAGATCCGACTGCCTTAGAACGTGGTGTTTCTTCTCTACCCCACGCTGGCTCTGTTTCCCCTCCGAAACCAGAACGCCTTCCCCCGACCCTGCACCTGACATGGAGTGGGTGCCCATGGATGGATGGGGGAATGAATGAATAAGTCAACTTGCTTCTGAATTATACAGCATTTGGGTTTTAAATCTAAGCCCAGATTTCCTGGCTAAGACGGATACATGAAAGCAGCCTCCTTTAAAAATGAAAAGCAGAAGAAACAAACATAAAAGGAAAAACAATTCCAAATTAATCCCACTGAAGGTCGCTGGGCCTTAGGCAATGCCCAAGAGGTAGGCCCCAGAGAGAGCCAGGAGGGGGTGGTGGGAGAGCCCAGAAGGGTGTTGGGGGGAGGGCAGGCTCCCTCCACCCTCACAAGAAGGGAACGACGACGTCTAGCACATAGGGGCTGCTCACCTATTTGAACCCTCAGGCCTGGCTGAGCTGTGTCCTGTGTACCTGTTCCAGCCAGACCCTCAGCTTCTCCCTCCGGGGAGACTTCCTTCGTCTCTCCGGCCAGGTGGACTCTCTCCTTCATCTCTGTGTCATTCCCCTGACCCTTACCACGTAACACAATGTGATATATTCGTTCACGCGCTCAACGCGGCACACATTCATTCAATGTGCCTTAGCTGATTGTGTCATTCAGTTCCTGGGGACCCATGGGACCGGGTGCAGTTCTAGGCACGGGGATGCCACAGCAAACGCGGTCGCTAACAGCCTCTTCCCTCCCAGAGTTCACAGTTTAGCAGGCCGGGTGAATACTAACAAGGAAACGAACAACGCCGTGGTACCGGGTCACGTGGCTGTGCGTGCTAGGAAGCAAAACAAAGCAGGTGGGTTAGAAAGTGGCCAGACTGAGTCTATTTTGGATGAGGTAATCACGGAAGGCCTCTGGGGAGGTGGCATTGGAACTGACCTCTTTTTACCACAACTGTGGACATAAAGTTAGCCAGGTAAGCATCCTCAGGGAGCTCACAGTCTAGCAGAGAACAGCCAAGCCAGCCTTTTCTCAAGTGCGTGGGGCCAGGTTTGGCTCCTCTGAACATCCCACACACTGGCCGGCGGAGATCTTTCCAAACACAAATCTCTATGGCTCCCCACTGCCCTCAGCATCAAGCCCAAATTCCTCAGCCTTCCGTCCTAGCCTTTCGGGACTTGTCCTGCCCTCGACTTTCAGGCTCATCCCCCCTTGCTGCCTTCAACACCCATCGTCCTCAGATGCACCCAAGTGAGCCCCCAGCCCACGCCTCCACGTCCCTCCACAAGCTGCTTCTCTTTCCAGGTAAAATCCTCCTCATCCTCTAGTCCCAAAGGCAGCCTCCTTCACTTTTAGAGAACACAGTTCTTTATTGTGACAGGTGGTTGGGGAAGTTTCATTGCAGGGAGAATGAAACAGGGCGAGAGAACGAGGCAAAGACTAAAGCCATAAAAGAGGAAACAGCCCTCTCCCATCCTTAAACGGTCCCTGAGCCCCAGGTGGTACCCGACTTCCTCCTGGCAACACTCTGGGGCACACTTATCACATTATATACTGCCAACTGTTTTCCCTATCAGCTTGTCCCCTATCTCCCTGCTGGCCCCAGGGTCTAGCACCACAGCAGCCAGAGAGGAAACTCCATAAACATTTGGAGACCAAATGAGCAAATGCACAGAGACCGATTTTCTCTAGACTTCAACCTTTGGATTCCATCTAGTGGCTGGTCCGTCACTGGCCTCTTCTCCTGTTGGACGTGTCCCCAGAGCACTTCCATCCCTCTCTAAGCCCCCACTCCAGATGTTCCAGACTGTGTTTCCCTGGGTGAGGGGGTGGGAAGTGTCTCATGGTTTGGGGGAGTTACTGAGCTTGCCATACTCACCCTGGAGCCCCCCCATCTCCCAGTGCACATACACCTTCTCTCCCCTCTCTCGTTCTAAAGCCTGGGGGTTTCCTAAGATCTTGATGCTTGGGACAGCCTTGCTACCACAGGGTATGAGGAGCAGGGAGGGGGAGTGCCGTCCATGTGACTCGGGGGACTCATTGACACAGGGGCAGTCCTCCTGACACCCCAAGCTGCAGACCTGTCTCCACAGACTGCACTGTTCCCAGCTGAACCCCGTCTCTTCTGGGATGAGCCACGAGCAGCCCTGCCCATCCTCATCTCCCACCCCCCAAAGGCCATACACAGCTCCTTAAGGTAGGCTTTTCTTGTCCGTTATGTGGTCTGAATTTCACAAACACCCCCGTGAGACAGAAAAAATGGGCCCTATAATTGTGCCTTCACCTGATGAGGAAGAAACAGGCTCAGAGAGAGGAAGTGGGTGCATATCATGGAACCCCAAGGGAACTCCTAGACCATTTTACACAGAGGCACACTGAGGCCCCTGTAAGGGAGGGAGCTGGCCCAGGGTCCTGGAGTAAATTAGAAGCAGGGCCCTTGACCTCCACCTCACACCACAGCCCCATCTGTTTGGCCAGCTCCTGGTTAACCCCTAACAAACAAGATTGCTTCGTATCTTGGGGGTGGAGGGGCAAAGGAAGGGCCTGAAGCAAGGTTTGGAGTGCCCTCCCCCACCCCAGCAGCCGTCCCCTCCTGTGATGTCAGCAGCTGATCAGCTTTGTATTCCGGGGCCCACAGTCCAGCCAAGCCACGGTCCACCAGATCCCAACCATCCCCAGCCAGGGCCACGACAGGACAGGCACGGGCCTTCCATCCACCCCATGGTAATTAAAAACACACCCAGGCCTCTTCCAACGCGAGAGGGGCCAATTTTCTTCCCCTCCAGCACCGCTGACGGCAACCTAAAGAGCAATATTTATACCAAGCTCCCCATAATACTGTAAACATCCCAATGTATAGCGGGCCAACACATGAGTCATTTCCCCAAAGCCATAGTTAATAAGTGGTACCTCAGCCATATTCCAGGGAACTCCCGCCAGCAGCCAGGCCCCAAGGCTGCCCTCCACACCCAGGGCCCGTGTCACCCTCGGTGCCCCAGTGGCCCCATTCTGGGAAACCACAGGCAACCACCAAATCCTCCAGGAGCTGAAGGACAGTTGCCTGCGTTCGAGAAACCAACTGCCATCTAGGGACACCCCTCTACCCGCAAACTGAGGTCACTAAAGCGCAAGCGCGCGCGCGCGCACACACACACACACACACACACACACACACACACACATAAAAGCGCAAAACTAAAGTTACAGCATGGGGTCCCCCATCATGCCCTTTGCAGCAGCCACAGTCCTGCTCCTGGTCTGATCAGGTTTTTGTTCTGTTGTTTTTGTGTTTGTTTTGAGTTGCAAAAGGAGAAGGGGCTCCCCACCCACCCAAAGTGGCCTGAGATGAGGGGACGTATGCTTTCACCCCTCAGCCTAGGGTGGCAGAATCCTAGAAGGGCTCACCCGGTTCAGGGGCAAGAAAAGCCAGCAATATGAGCGGAGCCCAGGCTTCAGAGACCCCAGCCCTGGGTTCTGCCTTTTATCACGCAAAGGCCATGGGCGAGCCACTGACCTTCTGAGCCTCAGTTTCCCTTTCTATTAAAAGGGAGTAACAATCATGCCCACCTGGGGAATCCAACAAAATTGTGGGTGGGAAAGCACTTTGTAAAGCTCAGAGTACCTTGTCAACTGTGCAGCACGTTGTAAACCACTGAGAGCTGCATGTAGTGCGAAGTACTTCATAAACTGTAAAGCGGGTTGAAAACTGTAAAGTGCAGTACGCATGAGAATCATTATTCGTATTCATTTCTCGCCCTACAAGCTTGGCCATCTCTGTGGACACACCCAGAGCCCACTAACTTTCCCTCCAGAGCAAGCTGGCTCAGGAGAACTGGCAGCCACCCTGACCCCTTGGGGGTCGGGTGGTACCAACACACGAAGCCATGGGGAGAGGGACCGGCGACCCCGGCCAAAGCCAACACATGGCAAGAGCATCTGGTCCGGCCCTGGCGGCAGCTGGAGAGTTCCCGGGGCTCCAGCGGCCACGCTGAGCTCTGCCGCCAGCGGGGCGGTGGCCGGCAGGGGTGCCCGGAGACCCCGCGCCGCGGAGAGATGCCCACGGACCCATCCCCCGCCCCCCGTAGTCCTCCCCGGGAGGGGACCCCATTGTACGCCGCGGGCGATGGGCAGGCACCGGCGCGGGAGGCTGGCGCGTTCACTTCCACTCTGCCAGTACCCCCCCACCCCTGCTCTTCGGGGCGCCGGCCGCATCCCGGGGGCGCAGACCGCCGGCCCCCGCCCCGGCCAGCCGCGGTGCCGCCCTCCCTCTGCTCCCTGCCAAACTTTCCAGCCCCGACTGCGCGCCGGGCCCCCGGGCCGGCGCCCCTGCACCCCGTGCCGAGCCAGGCCAGGCCCGCACGGAGGGGGTGCCCGGGCCGGGGGCGGCGAGCGCGCGTGGGCAGCCCCCGGCCCTGGGCGGCGCTCGCCGGGCTGGCTACAAAGCCTCGGCAAGATGGTCCCTTCGCCTCCTCCTGGCACAGTCAATCAGCGCCCGCCGCTCCCCGGGCGCCTGCGGGGCCCGCGCCTCCCGGCGCGGCCGGACACACCTCCCCGCGGCCACCTGCGCCCGGCGCGAGCCCCCGGGCAAACTTTGCGGGCCGCGGGGCGGAGGTGGGCGCCGGCGGCCGCCCGTGCCCGGCCGCTCCCCGCCCCCATCGCCCGCCCGCCCGCCCGCTCACCTTCCACCGCGGCGAGCAGAGGCAGCAGCAGCAGCGCGGCCCCCAGCCTCCGCAGGGCCATGGCTGCGCTTCCCGGGGCCTCGGGCCGCGGCGCCGCGGGGCCCGGGCGGCAGCGCGCGCCCCGGGCTCGGGGGGCCGGCGGGGAGCGGCGAGGCGCGGCGCACACACAGCCGCCGCCACCGCGCAGCCAGCAGAATGAGCCATCCAGCCCGGGCAGAACGGGGACCCGGGCTCCGCCAGCGCTGGGCACGGCCCACCTGAGCCTCGGGCGCGGGGGGAGCCCGGCCCGGCCGCCGCCCCCCGCCCGCGCCCGGGACCCCAGCTGGCCGCGCTCGCCCCCCGAGCCCGAGCCCCCCCCCGCGCCTGCGGGCCCACCCCGGGGGCGGCGCGGGCGCTGGTGCGCTGAGACCTCGCGCGTAGGGGCGACGGAGACCCGGAGCTCCCCCCGCGCAGCAGTGGTCTCTCCCGGCGCTGTGGCTCCTCCAGATAAAGCAGCGATTTCAGCCCAAATGTTTCTGAATTTTTATTGAATGCTGCAAAGCCGGAGAGCGTCTGGCGCGGCTGACAGGGGCAGGGAGAGGGGACCCGGGGGGAGGGCGGGGAAGGGGCTGCCCAAAACGAGGGCTGGCCCTACCTGTCAGGGCCGGGAGTGCCACCCCCTTGCCTCAGCCCTGCCACCCGGGTCCCTGCGGCTCCGAAAGGGACCGAACAGCAATGAATGAAAAAAAAAAAAAAAAAAGAGAGAGAGAGAGAGAGAGAAAGAGAGAGAGAAGGGGGGTTGGAGATGGGAACAAAACAGGCGGCTTTCCCAGGCGCTGGGGCTGGGTTGGGGCCTCCGCCCGGGAGAGTGGGCCTTGGCGCTAACACGAGGGCCTTGGGGGTGGGGGGATCACTCCGGCGGGGGTGGGCCGGGCCTGGCAGACATACCCCAGGCCTACCCTCCCCGCCTTGTTCTGAGCGAGCCCACGAGCCCCTCCCTGCAGACCCTTCTATCTGTACATTAGGATTCTCTTTCTCTGTTCGTCTTGTTCTTAATGCAGTTTGGGGGTGAAGGAGGCGGATTAGGGGGCATCTGCGGAAGCCTTCCCCGGGCGGAGTGGACCTCTCCGTGCGGCCATGGTTTTGTGCACAGCTGTCCCTTCAGGGAGGACACAACCCCTTTTCCATCCCTGTGGGCCCAGCCTTGCTCTGACAGCCTTCATCACCATCATCATTAACAGGCATTTCGAGGCTGGAGGGTGGGCAAGCTTCAGGGGCCTGCAGGAATCACCCAGGCAGGGCCCCTGGCCTTTTCGAGCTGCCTCCTGACAAACAAGACTTAACCAGGAGCTTCCTGCTCTGTGGAGTGGGTGTAAGAGCTCAGTTGAGGTATGGGTGGTTTAAATTCACTCCACACCACCCAGACCTGTCCTGCCCCTTTGTCCCACAAACTCTCAAAATGTCCCCACAATCCCCTCCCTTCAGAGCCCTTTCCACACCAAGAACAGGGGACCACAGACTCTGAGAGCCCATCTAAGGTTTGGAAAATTGGGTCTTCTTTGGAAGCTTCAGGAGTCCGATCCTAGAAGGTCACCAGGAGGAAGTGGGCCCTGACGGCTGGGGTAGACTGCTAGGGAAGGAGCCAGTGGAAGAAATGGGGGGGGGGTCTATCCCCCTCCCAAGCCCGTGGGTTCCTCCTTGACCAGGGTCAAGATCCGCTGGAGGTAGAGCTGACCTTTATTTTTAGTTCTTGCTTTGTCAGACTTTGCAGAAGATCCAGGGTTTGGGAGACCCTGAGCTTGGCCCATCCTGGGACAAGACTCCCTCTCCTGGGCAGAGCAGCCCAAGCTACTGCACACACTGAGAGCCATCACCCAGGTGCCCCATCCCTTCCCAATTCAACAAATGTTTCTTGAGCACCTGTTACTATGTGTGCCGTGGACTGAGCTCTTCTGCACGGTTTCTGTCCTTGTGCCCTTGTCACCACCTACCCACCCCATCGGTACCTCCTCCTTTGACCCAAAATAGGGACAGTGGAAGCATTAATCATGGATCTGGTACCAGATCCTTGTTCCCTTATAGCTTGTTCCCCGAAACTTTCAGCCCTGTGAGGTAGGTGCTCACCTTTTCAGACAAGGAAACGGAGGACCAGAAAACTCGTCCAAGGTCATACAGTAAGTCAGAGCTAGGGTTCCATGCCAGGCTTGTCCGAGCCCAGCTCCGTCCCCTCTCAGGACTTTCATGGAGCCTTCAAACTCAGGAACCCATTTATCAACTTCCTATATCCCCTCTACACTGATAAGGAAACTGAGGCCTGAAGAGGGAAATGACTTACTCGACATTATCTAATTAAATACAGATCAGTCCAGGGGCTTTAACTGGCTCTAAAGAAAAATAATGATAATAATAAAGTAAAGCCCCCTTAGCTCCCATCTTTTTCTCCCTAAACAATATCTTACTCCCCATTTGGGATCCTCTGGCTGCGCCTCTCCTCACCGATCTCTGGCAACTGCCCTTGGCCATGCCTTTGTCCCTGCTGTGCAGTCTGCCAGGGTGCTCCCTTCCACTCTTGCAGGCTTCAATTTGGCCCCCCCCACCCCCCACCAAGAGCTTTAATTGACCTTGGCCTCACTCCCTCTCTGAGCTTTTGCACTTTGCAGTTTCCTGAAAGATGGTCAGCCCCCTGCAGAACCTTTGCTGGGGTCTCAGATTGTTTGTTTCTGATTTGCATCTTATCTCCGCCACCCCTGCAGACTGTGAGCTCCCTGCAGGCAGCGCCGGGGACTCAGAATAATAAACCCACAGGGCAGGAGGCCCTGGAAAGCAGCTGACCCAATCCCCTCAGCTGCGAGGAAGACACGGCTTAACTTCATTTGTCTAATGACAACAGCTACTCACATTTGCAATCACGCTTTAACAGTTTACAAAGCAGTGTTCACACCCATCAGCTCGACTGATGCTAATTCAACCAGCCTATCCTGCCAGCCAGCCTGGCAGCAGTGGAAGCTCCATTTTTCAGAAGGGGAAACTGGGGCCCAGAGAGGGAAAAAAAAGTACTTACCCAAGGACACACAGCAGATTTGGGGGTAGGGGTATGGCTGCAACTAGTCTTCAGTCACCCGATTCATCCAGATCTCTTTCAATCCAACTTGATTAATAAACATCAATGGGGCACTTCCTACATGCCAGGCATGGGGGAGGCAGGGCCAGGCGCAAGAAGGCCCTGCTCTTCTAGAACCTTCCTTCTGCCGTATAAGACCTTTATATGGAAAAGATAACTAAGGTACCGATATGTGCCAGGAAGACACTAAAACAGGGTGATGGGACCTTGGGTGTCTGGGGTGGGAGGAGGCTACTCTAGCTGGGGAATCAGAGAAATCCTCTTTGAAGACTGAAACATAGACATGACAGCTAAAACCTGGATGATGAGGGGGCCACCATGTACAAGGGTGGAAAAAAGAGTTCCAAGGAGAAACTGCAAATGCAAAGGCCCTGAGGTGAGCCTATCCTGAGCACCTTCTAGGAATCATAGCTGAAGCATGGCAAGCAACCGGAGTGGGGAGCAGATTAGGTCAGGGAGAAGAAAAATGGAATGTATTTTAAGCACAATGGGGAGGAATTGAGGATTATAAGGAGAGAATTGCTGTGTGACCTTGGGCAGTGCACTCACCCTCTCTGGGCCCCACTTGCCAGGAACACAGAATGAAGGCCTTAGCTGAGGTGGTTTTCTGAGGCCACTTTCCGCTCTGACTCCACTGTTGTGGATTCAGTGGAGACAACAAGAGCTGTGTCCTCATCTCCCCTATACCAGCAGAATGAGTCCTGGGCCTTCTGGGCTCTGAGGCCTTCTTCCTGAGGGCTTTCTGAAAAGGAAACTTGTTATGCTGAGTGACAGACATAGAGGTCACCTCACAGTTTAACTACGTCTCCAACTCCCATCCCAATGCCCCTTCTCTCCCCACACGCAGGACCCATGGGGGACACGGCCAGGGGTGGGTCAGACCCCAGTTGGAGCCAGTGCGAGACCAGGCAGAGTTCAAGTTCTAGTTCTGCTGCTCCTTTGCTGTGAGACCTTGGACAGGGCCCTTCCCCCTCTCTGGACCTACGCTGGCACGGGCAGATCTTTCCTCACAGATCCTTCCTCATGAAATTCACAGACCAGCACTGTCCAGCAAGATATAATATAAGACCCATACACGATTTTTAAATTTTCTGGTAACCACATTAAAAAAAGAAAAAAAAATAGGGTGAAGTTTGTTTTAATATATTTATCTAACCCAGTATGTTCAAAATACTAGTTTCAACATGCAATTAATGAACCATTTGACATTTTTTTTCATACTAAGTCTTTGAAATCTGGTGTGTATTTTTTTAAAAAGATTTTATTTATTTATTTGACAGACAGAGATCACAAGTAGGCAGAGAGGCAGGCAGAGAGAGGAGGAAGCAGGCTCCCCGCTGAGCAGAGAGCCCAATGTGGGGCTCAATCCCAGGACCCTGAGATCATGACCTGAGCCGAAGGCAGAGGCTTTAACCCACTGAGCCACCCAGGCGCCCTGGTGCATATTTTATATTTTAGCATCTCTCAATTTACACCAGCCACATCTCAAGGGCTCTGCCCTTGGCTACATGTGACTAGTGGCTAGTGGTTACTATATTGAATAGCATAGATTTAGACACTGACGTCAATAATTACCCTACGGAGCAAAAAGTGCTCTTTAATACAGGCTGTCCAAACACTCGAGGGGCACAGAGGACGAAGTCACTCCCTCCCTCCAGAGAAGGAAGGCTTCCTGGAGGAGGTGACAATTGAAAGACGAAAGAATCTTATTGATGGTCCGTATCCTTCCTTTCTCTTTTAAGAAAACATTTTATACCTCATGATAAAAGTGGAACATACCGGGGCGCCTGGGTGGCTCAGTGGGTTAATGCCTTGGCCTTTGGCTCAGGTCATGATCCCAGGGTCCTGGAATCGAGCCCCGCATCAGGCTCTCTGCTCAGCAGGGAACCTGCTTCCTCCTCTCTCTCTGCCTGTCTCTCTGACTACTTGTGATCTTTGTCTGTCAAATAAGTAAATAAAATCTTTAAAAAAAAAAAAAGTGGAACATACCCACTGATAAAAATAAAGAAGATATAAAAGAGTTCAGGGGGAAAACAAAAACCACCCATCATTTCCCCAGCCTGAGAGCCACTGTTCATGTTTTGATCCATTTCCTTTCAGGCATTTTTCTAGACGCAAGTAATTTGCACATAACTAGAAGCTTTCCAAATGCACAGTGTTCTGTCCTATTCCCCCCACCCCCACCTAGCCCTGTGGGGTGAGCATTTCCCTGGGTTGTTAAAAACTCTCCTGCAGGGATGCCTGGGTGGCTCGGTCGGTTAAGCCGCTGCCTTCAGCTCAGGTCATGATCCCAGGATCCTGGAATCGAGTCCTGCATGGGGCTCCTTGTTCGGCAGGGTTCTGCTTCTCTCTCTGGCTCTGCCTGCCACTCTGCCTGCTTGTGTGCTCTCTATCTCTCTCTCTGACACATAAATAAATAACATCTTTAGGAAAAGAAAACCAAAAACTCTCCTGCAGCTGTATTGCTATCAGCTGTGTACTATTCCCCAGCCCGATGACCATAAAGCTGGCAACTTTGTGCACCTTCCGGCTTCACCTAAAGATACCTGCAAACCCAGCTCCGCGTTGGATGCCCCTCTGAGCACAGCGCCTGCAGGGATTTTGGCGAGGAGCAACCAGGAGGGGAGGGTCCCCTGAAAGTCTCAACGTGCCTCACTCCTCACTGCCAGCCCTGGGTCTTTGTGACTTGGAGCGGGAGGCTGGGCTGGGCCGAGGCTCCGAGCAGACAGACTCCCCACTGCCACCTGGCGGCCTCGGAAGTTAATGCACCCTCCGGGAGCGCCAGCAGAAGGTAGAGACCCAGGCAGGAGGTGCTGGGGTGGAGGGTTTCCACATCTGGGTCTCCACCAGACTTTGTGATCAGCCTTCTGCAGTGGAGGTCATCTGAGCATCTACTCTGGAGAAGAGCTTCCCTCCTGCTCTCATTTTGAAGGGCCACAGGTGTGGGAGAGGGACAGCCTGGGTTCAAACCCAGCTCCACCTTTTCTGAGCCCTGTGACCTTGGGCTAGCCACTCCACTTTTCTGTGCCTCCCTTTCCTCATCTGTAACATAAGCTAATGATACTGTCCATCTCCTAGAGTGGTGAAACGAGACATTACATGAAATGTTCACCACGGAACCCGTGTTTTATTTTTTTATTTTTTTAACAACTTTTAAAAAAAGATTTTATTTATTTATTTGACAGAGATCACAAGTAGGCAGAGAGGCAGGCAGAGAGAGAGAGAGAGAGGAGGAAGTAGGCTCCCTGCTGAGCAGGGAGCCCGATGTGGGGCTCGATCCCAGGACCCTGGGATCATGACCTGAGCTGAAGGCAGAGGCTTTAACCCACTGAGCCACCCAGGTGCCCCGGAGCCCGTGTTTTAAATTAACTGAAAGCTATATAGCCTCATCCTCTTTCTCTAGGTCTTTGCTCACGACCCTCCAGCTCCTGGAAGGTTTTCCTGAAACTTTAAATCTTCAATTGAGCCACTTTCTTGCTCAAAAGTCTTCAATGGCTCTCCATTGCTCCCTGAAAGAAATACAAACTCTGTACTTGATATTTGAGGTCCTTCAGAAACAGGACCCAGCCCAGCTTCCCAGTCTCACCTCCCACTGTTCTCCTCTGGGTCCCCTCTGGTCCAGCCAAAGTGTTGTCCTCAGTGCCCCAGGAGTACCCTCCATGTTCTCATATCCAGGTTCTTCTCACATCCTGTTTCACCCTGGACCACATTCTCTCCATCCTCTCTTCAGAAGATTACTCAGCTTCCAAAGGCCTGGTCACATCCCACCTCCTCCAGGAAGCCTTCCACAGGTCACTCCCCGTCAGGGTCCCCAGCACGCTGATGGCACACAGCCCGATGTCCTTCATCTTGCAGCCCCACAGGGCGGAAAGAGTCTGGGCTTTGCTAGTTAAGGGAGGTATGTGTTCAAATACGCGTGATCTGAACCTCTTTAAGCCTCAGTTTCTTTCTTTGCAGAATGGGCCTAATCCTTCAAGGCTTGTCAGGAGTACGGAATGAGAGGGCGTGATGCAAAATGCTTGCCCCAAGCAGGTACCTGCAGGATGTTACTTTCCTTTTCCTGCTAATTCATACTCTCTCCAGACAGGAATCCCCTTTGGGGCAGACGGCCTACTGTTCCCCTCTGAACCCCAAAGGGCCTGGCACCTGGGGACTGAGTAATTGCTCGCTCTAGTGAGTGGAAACTTCTTCCCCAGCAGCAGAAAGAATCTGCTTGGCTTTGAAAACAGGTGGTAAAATACTCCTTGTATCCATGGCCATGGGAATTACTACTTAGGGTCAGAGTCACTCCCTGCAGGGAGCAGTGTGCAGCCCAGGGTCCTGGTAGGAGAGGGTGGGTGAGGGTCCCAGAGGGCAGCCTGTCTCCACAGCCTGTTCCCACCTTTCATCTGCTGCGATCCTTACAACAATCTCATGAGCATGGCAGCCTTTCCCACTCTACGGTGGAGGAAACAGCAACCTGGAGAGGAAGTGACTTAGCTAAGGTCACTCAACAGACTCCTGAATACTGGGCCGGGAGCCAGGTTCCCTGACCCCCAGGTGAAGGCCCCTTTGAAGTCTCTTTGAAAAGTCATCAGATGAAATGTTGGGAGACCGGAGTTCAAATCCTGGTGCCGACATTTACTTTCTGCGTGGCTTTGCGTGGCTGTGTCACTTCCTGAGCCCCATTGTCCCTGAGGCGGGGCCCCCGTTGGGAGATGAAAGGTGCCGGGAGATGGGAACCTCCTCTGTAAACTGTGGGTGCTGGATCCAGGTAGGATCCAGGTAAAAGGTTGTGAGGCGGCCCATCTAGCCCGATAGAGGATGCTTTGATCTTTGCGCCACTCCGGAGTACACAGGGTTTTTATGGCTGGTCACCTGGCCGGCCATTTCCCGGTTCACCTTTCTCTTGGAGTTTGAAAGAGCGGTTTGGGTGCGTGCCTGGCAAGAGAGGTGCAGCAGGGTGGGGTTGTTGGGCGGGAAAGCTGGGTGCTGGGCGTGGAGTGCTGAAGATTGGAGAGCTGCCCTCCTCCAGGCACTCAGAAAAGACCCAGGCTGAGCTGGGCGCTGGGGTTGCGGGATTGCAGAGAAGACGAGGGGGCTCAGGCAGTGTTTAAGGACCACTGCTCGTGAACAGAAAAACTCATAGAACCAGGGGTAGCTCAGCTCTCTGGAAAGGTTCTGGGGGAAGAGTAGAGGTCCAGCAGGGCAAAGATTCTAGCTCATTCCCATTGAAACAAGAGCAGGCACAGGGAGGTGTTCTAGAAGTATTTACCAGCCAGGAGAGCGGGTGGGTGGATGGATGGATGGTTGAAAGGGAGGGAGGATGAAGACAGGAAGATATGCTTCCAGGAGGCGTTGGCATAGGATCGTGACAATTCTCTGGATCATGAGAAATGGACTCAGGACACATCTGGCAATCAAAAACCAGGAAGCTGGGGCACCTGGGTGGCTCAGTGGGTTAAGCCTCTGCCTTCAGCTCAGGTCATGATCCCAGGGTCCTGGGATTGCCCTACATTGGGCTCTCTGCTCAGCAGGGAGCCTGCTTCCTCCTCTCTCTGCCTGCTTCTCTGCCTACTTGTCATCTCTGTCTATCAAATGAATAAATAAAATATTTTAAAAAAAAAGCAAACAGGAAGCTCTACTCCGTGATCAGGACTTAATAGAACCCAGCAAAAGGAGGCCTGAACATGACTTGTGATCATTCCGAGTTGAAGGCATCTCTAACCACTGAGATCATGAGCATAATAATGAGAGTTGCCATGGGCTCTGTTGAGCATTTCACCAATGTGAGCTCATTTATCCCTCAAAAAAATTCTCCCAGGGTGCTTGCCTGGGGCTCTGGGCCCTTCCTTCTCTCTGCAGGCTGTTCCCCCCAGTACTGCCTGACTCTGCTTTTTGGGAGAATCTCGGGTTGGCCCAGATCTGTGTACAGCACAGATAGTGTCCATCCTCCTCCCGGGCCCCTGACCAGTCCAAAGTCCTGCTGCCCTTCGGTCTTATGCTGTCTGGGATCTCAGGTGGGTTGGAGCAGTGTCAGGGCTAGAACTCAGATCTCCCAGGAGCAGGCATCAGGGGTCCAGAATAGGTTCTGAGAAGCAGAAAAGAGAAGGGGCTTCTAAGCCAGTGGGCCCAAACTTCTCAGCTTTCCCAGACTTCTCTTGGACAGACTGTTTCTGGAAAGAGGCCTCAAGATGTGTCTCCACACAAATGATGATAAGGATAGAACCGGAGAATTTCTAAATTCGCAGCCTGGCATCAGCTTCTCTACCCATCTCATTTTACAGATGTAGGAACTGAATCTCAGAGAAGGAAAGCGATTAACTCAAGGTCACACAGCGAGTTAGTGATAAGATGTTCCCTGGGTTATGAAGTGGAATTAGCAAATGGTTTCAGACTTCCAACGATGGGGCCGGGACAAGGAGCTCAAGGGGAGTCCAAGGAGACCAGGCAGGGGGCTCTCCTCTTTCTGGGACCATTGTGAAGGCTGAGTGAATGAAGTTCAGCGTTGTAACTGTCTGAGATGACTTTGGAAAGCAGCCAGCTTGTCAATTCTACCTATTAACTAATAGTCTATTATTTTCCTCTGGGATTAATTTTTAAATGCAAACGGTATGTTTTATCACACACTTGAACACTTAACATCCACCGATAGCTGATCTTTGAGCGGGGGCCAGACCTTTCTTCCTTCAGTAACTCCAGGGGCCTAAGCAGCCCCAGGGGAACGCAGAGTTGGAAGGACACGCAGCTGCCCATTCAAACCTCTGGTGCCTGAACCCCGATTCTGCTCCATACCATGACATATTTGGGAAGGGTGAGCAGTTGGGATAGCATGAGGGGACAACGGTTGGAAATCAGGATCCGGTCTTTCCTGCCCAGGATATTTTCCTCCACATAATTAATATCACAAAGAGACGCTGAGTCTGCATTGGATTGTGGGGATTATGCAAATGAGGCCATAGAAAGGGAGATTCCTGAGCTCCTGGTTGCTCTGGTTGCAGGAAAGGCCCGTCCAGAAAGCACCCAGCATGGCCGAAGCAGGGACAAGGACCACGGGGAGGCAGTTGGAGGGACCCTGACTTCACAGGGCCCAGCCAAGGGCCAGAAATTCTAGAGGGAATCTGCAGGCAGGTTTTCCTGGCAGAGAGGAGTTTGCATTGATCATCCTTACAGGAGCTCAGCCAGAGAAGTGGAACTGACTTCTCCAAGCAGGCGGAGGCAGAGGAGAAAGGGTAAAGCCCTTGGAGTCCGCATCCCTGCTCTGCTACCTGTTGGTTGCGTGGCCCTGGCCGAGATGAATCACTCCTAGAAGCCTCGTGTCCTGTCATCAGCGTCACCCTCCTGGGGTTGAGGTGAGCACCAGATGAGATGCTGTCCATTAAATGGTGGGTCTCCTTGGCCACCTGCTTCATGTGGAATGAACGTAACCATGATTCACGTAATATTATAATGGTAGTAGCATAACAGTATAATAATACAACATCAAACGACACAGAAACATGTGTCATACAGCAGCAAATGCTTGAAGAGAACCTACAGGAGCTGGAGAATGTTCTGAGCTCTGCACGTACGCTAGCTCATTTGAAGGCAGTAGCAGCCCTATGAGGTAAATACAATGCACCCATTTAATAGATAAGGAAACTGAGTTAAGTTAAGAGGCTTGCTGAAAGTCACATAGCTGGTAAGTTGCCGAGCCGGGATGGCTATTGATTCCCACCTTGAGCTGGGCAATCACGTTTCTCTCACCCTCCTCAGCTAAGGAAGGGGATGGCAGATACCTCAAGGTCAGGAGACCCAGGGTCTGGGTCTGGCTTTCCCTCAGACTGCGGGGCCTGGGTGTCCTAAGCTGGCATCCCCAGGAATATGTGCGTAAGGAGGGACACATTTGTTGTGTTCTCTCCTCTGAGCAGAGCCTGGCTGGTCAGGGGCCCTCATTACCAGCTGCTTATTTTATTTTATATATATATTTTAAAATCTTATTTATTTATTTGACAGACAGAGATCACAAATAGGCAGAGAGGCAGGCAGAGAGAGAGGAAGGGAGGCAGCCTCCCCGCCAAGCAGAGAGTCCGATGTGGGGCTCGATCCCAGGAACCTGGGATCATGGCCTGAGCCGAAGGCAGAGGCTTTAACCCACTGAGCCACCCAGGTGCCCCTTATCTTATTTTATATTTTTAAAAGATTTTATTTACTTATTTGACACATCCAGAGAGAGAGAGAGAGAGTAGCAGGCAGAGGGAGAGGGAGAAGCAGGCTCCCTGTGAGCAGGAGCCTGATGTGGGGCTCGATCCCAGGACCCTGGGATCATGGCCTGAGCCAAAGGCAGACACTTAACTGACTGAGCCACCCAGACACCCCTGATTACCAGCTGTTTCGATGCCACAGAAGGGCCCTAACGTTCATCAGTTTGACCTGCCCATTTTACAGTGAGGAAACTGGAGGCTCCAAGAGGGAAAGTAACCCATCCAGGGTAGCAGCTGGCATTAGGAGCAGGTCTTCTGTTGGCCAGCCCAGAGTTTTCTTCCCTCCCTGCCCCCACTCACACAGGGGAACGGATTTCTGAGCCACTAACAGCCTCACGGGCTGAGAATGTTTGCAAACTTGAGTCATGAGTTCTGAGCAAGACCCTGGGGTGGGGACAGGCACAAAAGCTGAACGGCCTTCCCGCTTGTCTGACCACAGAGAGATGCCCAGACAGAGGGGGAGCTCTTGGTCAGGTGCCAGGGCAGGGGCTAGGCTGTGCGTGTGGTGGGGGGAGGGCAGAAAAAAACAGAGCCTGGGTCCTGCCGTCCAGGAACGCACAGCCTGGTGGGATAGTCAGACCCATGACAGTCACACTTGCCACTGCCACCAGTGGCGTTTATTCAAAGCTTACCCCATACTGTACACTGTGCTATAGGCTTTATACTCATCCTCCTCGTAAGTCTTCGCCACGATCACTGGCTGGTATAATCATAATATATAAACCAGTGATATATTAATAATAGTGGCACACGTGGAATATAATGGTACCACCTGTAGAATCAGAGCCCATCTAGAAATCATAGCCATTTTGCAGATAGAGGCTTTGAGGCTCAGAGAGACTGAATTACTTGCCCAAGGCCACACGACAAGGCAGCAGATGAAGGAGGGGGGGCCTCACCCCAGCTTCTGCGGGTCCCAGGGCCCGTGTTCTCCTACCGCTCTGTCTAACACGGTGGCCACAGACCACACGTGCTATTGAGCACTGAAACGTGGCTAGTACCAACTGAGATTGCCATCATGTAAATAGACACTAAATCTTGCAGACTTAGTAAGAAAAAAAAAAAAGAATGTAAGCTATCTCATTAACAGTTTTTTTTTTAAATATTGGTGACGTGTTAAAATAATATTCAAGATATATTAGGTTAAATAAAATGTTATTAGAATTAGTTTTACCTGGTGTTTGTTTGTTTGTTTGTTTGTTTGTTTTAGTGTGGCTACCAGAAGATTTCAAATCATCCGCTGGTGGGCACTTTAATCCTTCTGGACGGTGTTGACAGGGATTTCTGCAGTGATACAATGGGCCATTCTGCATGGTCCACTGTGGTATTACTAAGTCACAGACGGCCATCAAGAGCTTGGAATAGGACGATTGTGACTGAGAAAATGAGTTTTTAATTTTATTTCATTTAATTAATTTATATTTCAATGTAAGTGGTTGCCTGTGGCTAGTAGCTACCTACGGATGGCGGATCTCCAGACCATTAGGATTTTCTGCCCCGTGAAGACACATAAGCACCCCAGTAGGCTAGAGGATTCCTGGTAGGTATGTTTATACAGGGTATGGGGCTTCGAAGACCTTGCTGTGTCCGAGCAAGTGGAAAGTGTCTCCGAGTTGTGGAAACGGAGGCTCAGAGAGGTTTAGAGATTGCCCAGGGGCACACAGCGCAGGGGTGGTAGAGTCGGGACAGCCTCACTCCAAGCCCCAGGCTTGTCCTCAAGCTTTGTCCCCTCCTTTGCTGGGGGGACTGTCTCCAAGGACAGTGGCCTGGATCCCCAACCCCAAGCCCCAGAGCCCGCCCAACCTTCCCGTCACCCTGCTGTAAACCCTCGGATGTGATCACCTGCCTCCGTCTGCTCTCAGGTACAGCTGACACCTGGCACAGGTCTCCCCATCACTCCCCCTCCCTCATCCCTCGACACTTCACGCTCCGATGGCCACTTCTCTGCGCCGGCCGCGCCCTGTCTCATCCCATTCCGCTCGCACGCTCACCAGACCCTTTCCAACCTGTGACGTCCTCTTCTCCCAGAAGAGTCACGGCCTTGTTCATGACCTGCCGGATTTCCATGGCTTCTCAAACATCCCCCGATAGTTGAGGACGCAGACCCTGAGCTCCTGTCCCGTGGGGAAGCAGTAACAGAAACAGAAACACCAGGCTGATCATGGGCCGAGTTTCAAGCCCAGCTCTGCCACCAAAGTCTGGGTGCCTCTAGGCAAATCACATCTCTGTCAGCCTTGGTTTCCTCATCTGTAAAATGGAAATAATGACCCTCTAGGGTTCTTCTGAACATGCAGGGTACTAAGGGATGCAAAGAACACTATTAATTGTCAAAAGAAACACAAATAGGGCAGAAGATCGTGGGTCTTCCTGGGGGACACTCACCCATCCTCCGCCGAGCATTTTCATGCTGTTGTGGTTTGAAAATATGTCCCCAAATTCTCAGGTCCTCCTCCCTTCGGGGGGTGTAGGCTGATTCCCTCCCCTGGAGGATGGTTGGGACTTAGCGATCTGCTTCTGACTAATAGCACAAGGCAAACGCTATGTGACTCTGGAGACTAGGTCATAAGGAGGCATTTGACTTTCTCCTCTTGTTTGGATCATTCTGAGGAGAGTCAGCTCCCATGTCTGAGGACATTCAGGTACGTATCTGAGGGCCCAGGTAGAGAGGAATCCAGCCCTGCCGTCACTGGATGGGGGAGGCATCTGGTGAGGGGACCCGCCACCTGCAACCAGGCCCTCACATGACCACAGCCCCTACTGGCGTTCCAACTGTGACCTGGTGGGACCCTATGCCACCACCACCCAGCAGAGCCACTCCCGAGTTCCTGACCTACAGAAACCGCCATGTGATAACTGGTTGTTATTTGAGGCCAAGAAGTTTATATGTAATAATGAGAACACACATAGAATCACATTTAACTTTTGTAACATATAGATGTAGGTGTTATTCTCTCCATTTTACAGATGAGAACATTGAAGCCCAGAGAGGAGAAGACTCTCGCTTAAAGCCACTCAGGAAGGATGTGGTGGGCTCAAGACCTCAGCTCTGGCTCATTTGAATTAAGAGCTGCTGCGAGTGGAAGTCTGTGCCCTACACCTCCAAGAGGTGCTCCCAGGATTGAGTACAGGTCTTCCTGGGCTGCATTATAAGCCGGCGGACTCCCAAGAACAGAGGCTGTAAACTACACATCTTGATCTCATCCCCATACCTGGCAACCTCATTGAATAAGTGTTTGAATGAGAGACAAGGCATTTGGATCACGTGTGGCCCTGGGCAGTTCCCTTGGCTGAATTCATCCAGACATATGTGGGGTCTGAGGCAAGATACAAGTGGAGTTCCTCATATTATATATCTGGATATTTAAAAGGTAAAAAGCAGGGACGCCTGGATGGCTCAGTTGGTTAAGTAGCTGCCTTTGGCTCAGGTCATGATCCCAGGGTCCTGGGATCAAGTCCTGCATGAGGCTCCTTACTCAATGGGGAGCCTGCTTCTCCCTCTGCCTGCTGCTCCCCCTGCTTGTGCTCTCTCTTTCTATGGCAAATAAATAAATAAAATATTTTTAAAAATAAATAAAATTTAAAAAACAAACCAATCAATAGTAAATGAGTTATGACAAATATACCTTTGGTAAACAAAATATAAAGTATGTGTAAAGTATGGTTTCTGTATGACTGAAAGTCAGCAAAACATCAAAGATTATTGGATCAAATTATTATCACATGTCTGGGTTGTCTCATGAGGGGCTGATGACATTTGAATGAGTGATAAAATTTCCAAAAAAAACCCCTGTGATTCATAAATTATATATTTACTCTATCAATTTTGTTTTTCTTGCCTAACTCAAGCAAAACCAGTAATTGTGTTGTTATAATCAAGATTTTCACATAATTTTTGTTCTGTTGATAGTAATGTGAAATTAGACAATCTTTCTCAAGTCATTGTATTCCTTAGATGGATTTTAATTAATTTCGGTTTGGGAAACACTTGCTCTGTTGAGAAGGTAGCAACAAATTGTCCATAATATCCTTAAAGCAATATTTAGATTAGAAAATGAGCCATGCATTTTACACGGCGAGCTCGAATGCCGTAATGGGGTTGCATACGTTATGATTATTGTGGAAAATATTATAAGCAGTTGAAGTTCTTCGTTTAAATCCTATCATGTGTATCTGGATTTTTATCATCTGTCAAAGCAATATCTAGACCCAACAGTCAGTCATGGAAGCAACTGGTTATTGTGCTGTAAGCGTGTTACCTCTCGACTCCATACATACAAATATAAGGGATTATGAATTATTTGATATTGTGATATCGTGAAATGTTCTCCAGCCATACTGTGTAGCTCTTGCAGACACCAGGGCCCTTTCTGAGTACCTCCGGAACCACAAACTGGGACATGAAGACAAGCAAGGAGATGCACGCTTGGTCCCACTGAGCACCGATGGCATTTGTCCTGAGAGGAAGGACTTGAATTATTTGTTTTTTTCTCTTACCTAAGAGCAAAGGCTTCCCTCACCCTAATGAAAGCCTCCTCCTTGTGCTCCAAGGCGGTCCCCGTGTAGTGTTGGTCACCCCATAGTCTACAAGCTTTGGTGGCATCTGGACGCAGCTGTCCTTTGTGTCGAGGACATGGAGCGAGAGATGAGCAAGAAAGTGTCTTCCTCGTCTCCCTGGGGTCTGAGCCACATCAGTCGCGAGAGCTGGTGTTGACTGTGAGGGGCTATGCGGATGCCAAGTGACCGGGGCTGCATGTGTTCCTTAATCAATTGTTTGCGTCTGTGACATGGGGGTCTCTGTGTCCCTCTTGTGTGGTCTGGTAGGGCTGTGGCTGGTGCAGGAGCTGGCAGAAACCCAGAGGGTTTCAAAACTTTTATGGCCATAGTGCTCGCGTTCGCCATTCTAGTAATTCCTCTTTTTTGGTAATTATTTTATGAAATGTTCTAAGATAAATATGTTTCTCTCATTTCCTGTCTAATTTTAGTGCTGTTGCTTTAGGAAGCATTGACTGTCATTTCATTTTTTTTCCCTAAGATTTTATTTATTGATTTGTCAGAGAGACTACAAATGGGGGAGCAGCAGGCAGAGGGAGAAGCAGGCTCCCCGCTGAGCAAGGAGGCTGATGTGGGACTCGATCCCAGGACCCCGGGATCATGACCCGAACTGAAGGCAGACGCTTAACTGACTGAACCACCCAGATGTCCCTTAAGTGCCATTTCAGAAGATTTTCTATATTGGCATCTGTATCATTATGAGCTATAAAACTTTTCTTTTTAATTATGGCAGAAAACACATAATATAAAATTGACCATCTTAACCATTTTTAAGTTTAGTTGTTCAGTATATTCATGGGCTTGTGAAACAGATCCTGAGAATGGTTTCGTCTTTCTGAATGGAAAATCTATACCATTTCAACAACAACCCCCCCGCCCCACCCCCAGCCTCTGGTAACCACCATTCTGCCATTTCTATGAATGGGACCCCTTTGGATCGCTAGTTTCTAGTAGTTCATTTTTATTGTCTTTTATAAAAGTATCAGTCTACAACAAATCAGAAATTTAAAAAACAAAACGGTCCTTCGTGATGGTAGTTTGAGAAGCACCGGTCACCAAGGGCAGAGGGTAGGGCCCAGTCCTCCTTGCCCAGGTGGGTCTACAGGCATTTCAGATTTCCGTTGCTGGACCTCAGTTTCCCGAATGTAAGAAGGGGGTGACAGAACAGCAGTGCTGCGAAGGGCTCTGAAGCCAGATCACCCCAAGATGCTCTGGTGATTGGAATTCACCCCGTCAAGACCGGGCTGAGCGGCCCTGCAGCCACCCTCTATCCCCTCCCGGTGGGCCCTGCTCCAAGTCCCATTTCATGCGCCGAGGACTCCTTTGTCTCCACTGACACCTGGTTTCCTGCCTCTGCCGTCACAGAAGGGCCTTCTCATGGATGACACACATGGGCAGCTTCCACTGCTCACGTCCTGGCCAAAGGTTCACAGGACCACCCCCCCACCGCCACCAAATCCACATTCCTGTCTGGTTGACTATCCCTCCTATTTGCTGTGATTCACACAAGGGCTGGAAGGGACGAGCCGAGGTTAATGAGGGTGCAGCCAAGGAGGTGGGAGGGGGCATGCTAGAATTTCAGAGCTGAAAGGACTTGATTCTATTTTTTCTCTTATTTCACAAGTAACATATGATCGCTGCAAAACAACGCCCAAAGATGGTATAGATGGTACACGTATATTCTTCTTTAAGATTTTATTTACTTACTAGAGAGAGAGAGAGAGCAGAGTGAGAGAGCACAAGCAAAGGGAGCAACAGAGGGAGAAGGAGAAGCAGACTCCCCGCTGAGCAGGGAGCCCCATGTGGGGCTCCATCCCATGACCCTGAGATCATGACCTGAGCCAAAAGCAGACACTTAACCTTAGACTGAGCTACTCAGGTGCCCCTGTATGTGTTTTTTTTTTTTTAAGATTTTATTTATTTGACAGAGAGAGAGAGAGAGAGATCACAAGCAGGCAGAGAGAGAGAGAGAGGAAGGGAAGCAGTTTCCCTGCTTAGCAGAGAGCCTGATGCGGGGCTCGATTCCAGGACCCTGAGACCATGAACTGAGCCAAAGGCAGAGGCTTAATCCACTAAGCCACCCAGGAGACCCTGTATATATTTTTAAAAGCCACCAGAATCCAGGACACCTGGGTGGCTCAGTCAGTTAAGCATCTGCCTCTGGCTCGGGTCAGGATCCCAGGGTCCTGGGATCGAGTCCCACATCGGGGTTTTTGCTCATTGGGGAGCCTGCTTCTCCCTCTGCCTGTCCCTCCCCCTGCTTGTGCTCTCTCTCTCTCTCTGTGACAAATAAATAAATAAAGTCTTTAAAAAAAAAAAAGCAACCAGAATTCAGTGATAATCACCTTTAACATTTTAGTGAATACTTTGCCTGTTTTTTCAAACATACTTTTAAAACAACATTAACAGGAATGTGTTACTTGTGTTGTTTATAATCCATTCAATACTTTTTTCCATTCAGGATTTTTTTCCACTCAGCATTTTTTCTGCATGAACCACTGGCTACCTCATCAGTGTGAGTGGCTGCAAAGTATCTCACTGTGTGTCCTTAGACGGGACATCTCTCTTTCTCTCTCATCTGTTTCCTCACTGTTACAAACAATCAACAACATTCCTGACGTCAATTTTTTCATTATTGCCTCAGAATGAAATTCCAGAAGTGGAGTTTCTAGGCCAAAGGCTTTGCATACTGTATTTAAAAGACTTTGGTGGAGCACCTGGGTGGCACAGTCAGTGGTATCTGACTCGGTATTGGCTCAGGTCATGATCTCAGGTTGGTGAGAGTGAGCCGATCGTCAGGCTCTGTACTGACTGCAGAGTCTGCTTGAGTTTCTCTCTCCATCTCCCTCTGTACCCCCATCCACATGCATTCTCTTTTTCTCTAAGATAAATAAAATAAATATATCTTTAAAAGGCTTTGGCTATAAGGTTTGACAGTATTGATGAAAGTTGCCTTCAAAAGTATCAAGAGTGCCAATTTCAACTCATGCCTGCCAGCACTAGGTATTATCGCTTTTTGTTTCATTGTTGTTTTAATTTGTATTTCTTTGGACATGTTATTATGCTTATTGATCAATTATACTGACAAATATTCTGGAACTTATCTATCCAGCCCTTTATTTTGACAGTTATAAAAACAGGCACAGAGGTGAGGAATTCTTCCCCAAGCAAGTTAGGGAAAGCCCACAATGGAAACCAAGTTTTCCAATGCTTGGGAAAGAAGGTTTCCCCATGATCCTGGGGTCCCTTGAGTAGATAAAGGGAGATGCAGGGTTATGAGTCAAGAATGCAAAAGGCTCCTCCTGTGTTCCGTGTCACTCTGTGGCATGAAATGAGTAACTCCTCCCATCTGAGCCTCAGTTTCTCACCTGTAAAATGAGGAGGCTGGCTAAGTGTGTTGGGAAGCTCTTTTCTCAGCTCTGAGATTAAGGCTATCCTACCATCTCCAAGTTGCTTCCCATTGCTAAGAGTTATAATGAAAATATGACACATGCATAGCCCCTACATTTTACAAAACATTTCTGTGAAGTAAAGAGGAGCAGTCGTGTCACTGATGCCATCTCACAGATAAGCAAATGGAGGTCCTGGGATCGAGCCCCGCATCAGGCTCCCTGCTCAGCGGGGAGCCTGCTTCTCCCTCTCCCTCCGCTGCTCTCCCTGCCAAATATATAAAAAATAATAAAACTTTTAAAAAGAAATATTTATTAATTAATTTCAAAGTAGCAATAATAAACCCATTACACGTTAAAATAAAGAATAGATTTTTATTAAAGATAACTGTATTTTCCAACATAAGAGTCTTTAGTGGGAAGAGTGGCATTGTTTTAAATCCTTGCAGATCTCTTTTATGTCTGGCTTATTATCATGAAAAACTTTTGATCTCACAAAAACCCCAAAGGGTCTTGGGGATCCACACTCTGAGGCAGATGAACAGATGAGGGGATTCTGGAGAAACAGGGACCAAAGAGGAGGCGGCCTTTGTATCCCATCCCCTCCTGGGAGCAGGGCAGGGTGATGACTGAGGGCCGGGGGAGGAGGGGAACGGGGGGGGGGCAGATGGACAGGAGGGCTGGGAGGCAGAGTCTGGGTGCCTGCTTAGGGGCTGGGCCAGGGCTCTGGTGCAGGAGCAAATTTGGGAAGGGGATGATAAATCATGTTTGGAACTTCCGGGGCTCAAAGTGTGTTTGGTCCCCCCACAGATTGGCACAGGGGCCTTGGAGGGAGGATAGGTTTGTGTGGGAGAGAAAGTGCCACTGAGGACCAGGGGAATGGTCCCCAATCTGGGGTACACCTGCAGCTGTTGTGGGACCAATGGGAGAGGTTGGTAAGGGGGGTGTGGCCTGGATCCTGCTCACCAGACAACCGGGAGCCATGGCGGGTGGGGGGGAGCTGTGGGATTCTGTCTCCTCCCAGCTTGCTGAGCAAACACTGCCTGATCCAAGCCAGCTCCATGGAGGGGCAGCCAAGGAGAGGCTTAGTGAGAGCTCAGCCCAGAGGGGAAGTGAGGGGTGAGCTGGGGGCCCAGAAGAGGGTGGAGAGGGTGTACAATATGTCCAGAGGTGGGAGACATTCACATGTAGGCCTTCACTGATGAAGAGACTATGGCCTCTTATGGTTGAGTTGGGCCGTGGGAATGCCAACCCCAGGCCGCCTGGGTCCTTCCTCAGGCAATGGGGGTGAGCCCCGTCCACATGCTAGCCCCACCCTGGCACAGCTGGCTCCAGGCCCTCACACGAGGTTGGCAGTCCCCTTGCCTCGATTTCCCTCCTCAAGGGCTTCATCCTCAAGTGTTCGCTCCCCAAGCATTGGCAAGGCGGCTTCCTCCATAGTAAGCCAAGGGGAAAAAAGGACACCTTCTTCTCAATATTTGCCCACAAAATTCCCAGACAGATTGCTGTCGCCTGGACATGAGTCACGTGCCCGCTTTGGAACAGGTTCCCACAGGCTGAGAGTAATAGGCTGTGCGGATTGGCCAGGCCTGGGATGTGTGCCTGCTCTTGGACTGGGGGGTGGGATGGGTGGGGGCCCCAGTGTCAGCCTCTCCCAAATGACAGAGTGCCAGGAAGGACAGGAGTTCCCCAGTGGAAATCTGGGAGGTCGCTGCCTGAAGAAGGGGCACGGCCTCGGGACGCTGACAGCCGTTCCCTCAGACTGAAGCCCACAGAGCCAAGGGCCTTCCTCGCCCAGAAGTAACGAGCGTCCAGCCCCGCCCCCTTACATGCAGTGTAGAGCCGGGGTCCCCACATAGCACTTGGGGGTCCGTCAGATTCCGCTTCCATCTCAGCTGCCCAATCCCCGGCTGTGGGACCTGGAGGGAGTCATTTCTCTCTGGGCCCCAGTTTCCTCCTCTGTGGAAGGGAGGAACCTTTGTAAGAAGAGGCGAGGACACAGAGGGAGGCCGTGTGAAGACAGAGGTGGAGACTGGAGGGATGCTGTCATAAGCCAGGAAAAGCCAGGAGCCACCACAAACTGGAAGGGGCAAGGAGGGGTTCTCCCTTCAGAGGGAGCGCGGCCCCGCCACAGTGTAGTTCCAGACCCCCGGGGCTTGGGTCCTGTGAGATGCTATGCTTTGGTTGTTCCGAGTCGCCCAATCTGTGGCGTTTTGTTGTAGCAGTCTCAGGACAATAGTACAGCATCCAAAATTTTATATATTTTTTATTTTATTTACTTATGTGTTCATTCCCCATGCTTCTCCCCAAGGGATCAGCTCCATGAGGCACCATGAGACTCCATGGGCGCCATCTGTTTTTGCCACTGCTGTGTCCCTAGTAGCTGGAACACAACCTGTTGCATAGGAGATGCTCACGAAACATTTGGCCAAATCAAAGAATGGCTGAATGCATGACTCCAACATCTGGCATTCTTGGAGGACATTTTCTCGGCCTGGCCCCAACCTGCCGTTCCATTCAGGCCCTTCCCAGACCCTTCTCCCCAACCTCCCAGGGATTTTGCTTTGACAAATTGCAGTGGTGACAGGCCATGTTCCCATCCCCTTCTTCCCCCTAGACACACCCATTGTCCCTACAAGGGCAGCGCAATCTAGTGGAGAGAGGAGGTGTGGGGACCCCAGAGCTGGTTTAAATTCTGGCCCTGGCTTGCCCAAGGACATCACTCGGACTGGTCCCTTAGCTCTCTGTTTATTTCTCTGGAAATGGGGATAGGATCCCCATCCTTTCGGTGCCTAGAACACAGTAGGTGCCCAATAAATGGTAGCTAGAGTCAACTCTCCTTGGACATCCTCTCTTCCCCACGAGGCTGGCCTGAGTCTTTTCCTCCTACAGGAAGCCCTCCTAGACCTCTCTCACTCTGACCCCTGACCCTCTGAATGGCTCCCTTGCCGCTCAGCACAGTCTGCCTGGGATCATTAATTCTCTTTTTGTGCAAACGTGGCCCGTCTCCCTGGTTGCCTCAGCCGTTGGCCATGTTTTAATGAGGATTTCTCTTTGTGAATAAAGAAGTAGGCCTTTGATCTCCCTTCTGGAATTGGCTGTCTTTGATAGTCTGCACTGAGTAACTGCTGAGAGCCAGGCCGGAATTCAAGTCTGGGCACTGCGGCTGCTCGCTCTTGGACCCTTGGCAGGTGGCCTTCCTTCTCCCAGCCTCAGTTTCTCCTCAAGTGAAAAGGGCTCATGCTGAGCAGACATTCTGTTGTATGTAAATTAGCTCATCCATGAATTCAACGAAATGTCACCTTAGCCCTATTTCTTTCACAATATCAACTTCTCAAATTTCAACTACAAATCGGTAATTATCCCCAGCTTACTGAGGAGGAAAAGTGAGGCCACGAGAGGGGAAGTAACTTGTCCGACCCCCTCAACCAGGTATGGGGTAGAGACGGGATTTGAACCGTGGTTATCAAATACCTAGTTTCACTTATTTCTGTAACCTCAAGGCCAAGGTTAACTGGGAATGTTGTGGTCCGCTGGTAGCATCTTGGGGTGAATCAGAATCAGGACCTCACTGGGGCTCACTGTGCTCTGGGAAGGGGAAATCCAAGAGCTTCGGGCAGGAGGTCAGGTTGGGTGATTGAGATGGCGGTCCCTAGGGGCACAGGGTGTGGAAGGTTTGTCCAGGGAGGCCAGAAGAGACACCAGGATTTGGAGGAAGAAATGTTTCCAAAGGTGAATACAGTTCTTATATAACTTCTCAAATCGCCGAAGTGCCCTGGTTCTTGGGGATGGTGTATGTGCTGCTGAAGTGATCACCCTGGTTCTTGGGGATGGAGTGTTTGTGAGGCCATGTACCCCAAGCTGGGTGAGCAGAGGAAGAAGGTCTACGAGAAGAGCAAAGAGTTGTCTGGGATTGGCCCTACACTATGACCCAGACGGACAAGACCTGTCTGGGAAGCTCCCAGGAGAGACCCTGGTTCAGGGCAAGGGACATGCGGCTAGGTTCTCTGGGGGAAAGTGTGCCATGGGTGGGGGCAGGGCAGAGCAAACAAGAGAGAGGACAGTGTGAGAGAGAGAGGAGAGACAGTGTGAGAGACAGGAGAGATAGTGTGTGAGAGGAGAGACAGAGAAATGGAAAGCACGTAGCAAAATGATAGCAAGGAAGGCAGTGGGGAGGCAGAGGAGAGAGGAGAAAACCACAGACTCACTTCCATTCTCTAGGCAGAGCCCACTTCCAGAGCTGGGGAATGGAGAGGCTGGGAGAGTGACCCCTCAGCGGAGGGAGGCTTGTGGGAGTCAGGGCCAGATTCCCTCTGGGAGGAGAGAGGCTGGCTGGAGGCCTGGGCTGTGCTCTAGAGCTAGGTGATCTTCTGACAGGTGTGACCCCTTTCCTGAGCCTCAGTTTCGGCGTCTGTAAAATGGTCGGTATAGGGCTGGGGCGGGGGTGTGTGTGTGTAGAGGACAGCATCTGCCTCTGATATCCTGGATTCCAGCACTCCTGGGTTCAGGGCCTCACAGGGCTGGGAAGTGGAGGGTGGGGGCAGCTGGTCCACAGTCCCCTCCCTGGAAGGGATTCAGCCTGGACCTCAGCTGCTACCTCCCCTTCCCCATCCCAGCGCCTCCCTCCCCTTTGCCTGACTCTTTCTTCATGCTGCCAGATAAACCCCAACCATGGGGGGGTAAAAATGAGACTTTGGGGTCAGCCATCAATGGGCAGAAATTCAGTGCTTCCTTCTCTTCCCATTTTGGGATCCGACCTGCTCTGGGCCATTCAGTACTGACTGTAGCTGCCATTATTGAGCACCTGCTGTGTGCCAGGCCCAGAACTAACATCTTGAATATGTCCTCTCATCGAACCCTCATAAACCCTTTCTGGGGTGCTGGGGCGGGGTGTAGGGAGAGGGTGGTTGGGTTATGGACACTGAGGAGGGTATGTGCTATGGTGAGTGCTGTGAAATGTGTAAGCCTGATGATTCACAGACCTGTACACCTGGGGCAAATAATACATTATATGTTAATAAAAATAATTTTTTAAAAACCCTCTCTGCCGGTGCCCACTTCACATTTGAGGGCAGGGAGGCTGGGGCAGTGCCAGGACCAGTCTGAGGATGTGAGTCTGAGATGGCAGAGCGGGCCCTGGGGCCCACCTCAGGCAGAGGCTGAAGCTGGGGCTCCCCAGACCACCACCCCAACTCTGGCACTACAGAGGGGCTGGACAAGCAGCCAGAGAGATGACTTTGGTCCCGGTTCTGCTCCTGCCCTCAAGGACATCACCCTCCTGCTCTGAACCCCAGCTTCTTCATCAACAAGATGGGACAAATAACGTTACCTGTCCCCCCTCAAAGCCGCTGTGAACCGTTCCACAACCAATAACAGCAAACACTGTGGGACACTTAAAGGCGAATTAGACACCATTCTAAGCGACTCTAAGTAATGATTTAATTAAATTAGGGCTTGGAACAACCCTATGAGGTGGTTACTATTACCCCATTTTACAGGTGAAGTCCTTGAGGCCCATAGAGGCTAACTTACCCAAGGTTGCCCATGGAGTTATGGAGGCTGGGACCCAGGGCTGGGGTACAGTCAGGACTTTATGAGGTCTGTGACCGCGGGCAGATCACCTTCTGCCCTGGGCCTCAGTTTCCCCATCTGTCCAAAGGTGTTTGTGAAAAAGAGGTGTGGGAGAGCTCTGGCTGAGTGAACCACAGTTACGCGGATGAGTGAATTGAGATTTGGCCCCGAGCTGAGACCCAGCTCTGCCATATAGCAGCTGGGTGACTCTGGGCAAGTGCCGCCTTGCCGAGCCCATTTGTCAAACAGGGTGCTGCAAGGAACACAGAAAGTCTGAGTACAAAGGGCCCCACTGAGGGCCTGGCGCTTAGGGAGGACCTTGGATCGCAGCCCCTCCCCTCCTCCCCTGTCCCCTTGCCCCAGCCTGGCACATGGGTGTGGGAAGGGAAGGCACAGGGCAGGCAGGGATTAGCCCGGGGTCCCCCTCCTGGGGCGGTGCTTTTAACCGCCTTCTCTTGCCGGCTCAGCCCTGCCCCCTCCCAGGCCCTGGGCCAGGCCTGTGTTTGCCGTGGGGATCTGGGCCGGCCAGGCCCGTCTTTCATTCCCGGGCAGCTTTTGCTTGCTTTCTGCTGTGGGGCCGGCGGCCGGCTATGCCCGGCTCCCCGGGAGCAGATGGGCCACAGTGGGAAAGCGCGGCGCTGGCCCTAAGAGGATTGGCGTCTTTCTTCCCACCCTTTGTGCCGCTCCCTGGGGCCGCCTGAGCCCAGACCACAAAGGCCACTTGTTTGACTGCCTCCGGGGGCGCAGGGGTCACAGCTGACAGCGGCGCCCTGGGAGACCACGGCACCCTGTGTGTGCTGGAGCGCCTGGGCTCTGGGGAGGACCAGAAGTCCTGGGCTCCCCCCACAACCCAGGGTTAGCGGAAAGCATGCTCCCAGGCAGGGAGCAGGGGGTGATGCCTAGGACACGTTCAGAGAGGATCTGCGTCTGTACTCATCACCTCGTTGAGAGCCCGAGACCCGGAGGGGTTGGGTCGTAGCCAAGTCACAGGGCAAGTTAGTGCCTTGCCCATTCTTGCTCTCGGGGCCCCCACCACCCAGCGTTTCCCTTCCATCTTCAAAATGTGCTCTCCCTTCTCCGAGGGCTCATTCCTCATGAGTGTGGGGATCAGGAAAAGCTGCGGAAGGAAGTTTGGGGCCAGCAGAAACGGGAGGGACTTGGCAGGCTGGAGCCAACCAGGGAATGGTCCCAGCGGGGACATCAGAGAGTATTTGAGACCAAGCTCCAAGCAAGACGTGGCAGCTGCGGAGAGGAAAGGGACAGGAATTATCTTACCGATGGGAGAATTATTGAAAATTGTTATTAAGGGACACCTGGGTGGCTCAGTCAGTTAAGGGTTGGCCTTTGACTCAGGTCATGATCCTGGGGTCCTGGGATTGAGCCCCAGGTTGGGCTCCCTGCTCAGCGGGGAGTCTGCATCTCCTTCGGTCCATCCCCCAGTTTGTGTGCTCTCTCTCTCTCTCTCTCTCTTGATCACTCTCTATCTCAAATAAATAGTTTTAAAAGAATAATTAAAAAAAAATAAATAAAATTTTTATTTAAAAAACCGCTGAGTGCATACTTTCTGGGGCATGCAGAGGAAACAGAGAACTAAGATCAGATCCTACCCTTGAGGGCCCTCGAGTGTGCAAGGGGGAGAGATTTGAGTGTAACCGACTCTAGACCAGGGGTGCTCTGACACTTTGGGGCAGACACTTCTGTATCGTAGGGGGGCTGCCCTGTCCCACTAGTTCTCAGTAGCAATTCTGCACACACACACCCCAACTGTGTGACAAACCACCAGACTTTGCCAAATATCCCCTGGGGAGCAAAATCACCTTGGTTGAAAACCGTTGGTCTGGACAATAATTCTGTCCTTCGTCTGTTCATGTGTTTGACGTGTTTGCCGGGCTCCGAAGGTGTGCGGGGCGCTCTGGTAGGACCTGCGTCTTCAGCTGTGGCGTTCCAAGTGTTCAGTTCGTGCCCATTACTTTTGTCTGCTGGAGGAAGGAGTGAAATAATGTCATGCATGGATAAAACTGGGAGTCAAGGTGACCAAAAGTCTCCGAGAAGACATTTAGCCAAGCCTGGAAGGATCAATAGAAGGTACTGGGACAGAGAAGATGGAAAAGAGGGACATTTTAGGCTGAACAGCACGAGATGGCCATTCTGGATTTGTTCCCAGAGGTTCACGGAGTACCTGCTCTGTGCAGGGCATCTCCGAGGGCGCAGGTGGACGAAGACAGGATCTTCCTGCGTGCAGACGGGTCAGGGCACACAAAAAAGGGCCTTCACCCAATCTGGAGCCTGCAGAGGGATCAGGAAAGACTTCCCAGAGGAGGGGAGACAGGAGCCAAGCCTTGAGGCTGAGCAGGCAGGAGAGAGAGAGAACAGATAAGGAAAGAGGGCATAGTCCCCCCACCTCCTGCCTGCATCATCCATAGAGCTGCAGGGCGCCTGAGGCTTTGGGGGAGAGGCAAGGTGTCTGCTGGTGCAGGAGCATGGCATTCTGACAGCAAAGGGGGGCCAATGAGGCTGGAATGGGAAGTCGGGTGGAGTGGGACTCGGCTACAGAGCCTGGTTTTTTAACCTGGAGGTGCTGAGGAGCCATGCAAGGTCTTTGAGCAGAGGAGTACTTTTAGTTTAGAAAAATCATTATGGCTACAGGGAGGAGATGGGGTCTGCAGGGAGCAGGTGGAGAGTCAGGGGCTAGTGGCAGAGGTTCAGGAGTGAGATTAGGACGTTAGTGAGTCTGGAGTGGAGGGGGTAGATCCCCACAGACACTAAGGAGGCAAAACATTAGGATATGGTCTTGAATGTGAGGCTGAGCGAACTGGAGGCAGCATCTGGGCAGACTGTGGGTGTCTAGCAGTGCAGCCCTAAAACAAATCACCAGATTAGAAAAGTCAGATAAAAGACCGAATAAAGTTATGTCTGTGAAATCTCAGAATATAAACTATTTTTGAAACTTTGCTGTCATGCATCATCTTTAAATATTAATAACCAATCTCTTTTAAGAGCTTAATGCTGTGCCAGGCACTGTTCTAAGCATTACGAGTGCATTAACTCATTAAGTCCTCACAACAGCCCCGGAGGCGAGAGACCGTCTAGCATCTCTGTTTTGCAGAGAAAGACACTGAGGCACAGTGAGAACAAGGAACTTGCCCAAGTACACAGCTAGCAAGTGGCTGTACCAGGATTCAAAGTCAGGCGGTCTGGTTCCTGAGTCTTTGCTATCTGCTCTTATACACCAACATGTAGTTTGTTTAAAGTCTGCTTAACTCCAGCGATTTATAAAGTCCTGTAACCTTAATATAAAAGTAAAAGAAGCAAAGACATTATGTTTTGTAGGTTGTGGAGGAATAGGAACTGGAAAATCAACTTCTGGAATCTCAGGGAAACCCTACACCTTGGCAGTGACTACCTCCACCTGGTGGCAGTGTACCCCAAATGGAGGTGCCATGATAAAGGCCAAAGCCCAGTTTATTTGGGTGTTGCATTTAAGAACCCCCAAGCCAGGGTGATGAGAACTTGTTAATAGAGATACTACTGTTGTAAAAATGTGCCTTCTCTTGGACAGAAAGAAAGAAGTGAGGCTCCCAATGCCCAGCCTGTAGGATGTGGGCTCGAAGGGACTGTGATTGTGGTACTTGGGATTGGGATTGCCAGGCCCCATCCACACCCCTTCACCAGTTCCCTAGACAACCAGCATCAGGCATTTCTGAAACAGCTGGTGGGAGCTAGGGGTGGGGTGGGGTGTTACTCTGCAAACATGGGCTGTACCCATGACCCCGACCTTCTAATCCTAGGGCTTAACTGACTTCATTAACTCCAGGGGGCTCGAAAGAGACCCCCCAAATCATTCTCTGTCAAACCACATTCATAAAAGTCCCATTCCTGAGGGTTGTGTAGGAAAACCTCCTGCTTAAAGGCAGGAGACTGGAGGTGGTGACCCTGGGATATGAACCGTCCGTAGGCTGGTGACAGGGCAGGATCGACCCCCCTGCCACTCCCTCTCCTCGCCTGCCGAAGGGCAGTGAGGGAGAAAACTGGGTGAAAGCAGAGCATTCTGGGTAGCCTGGCCAGGAGCTGAGCGGTCCAGCCTCCCACCCCCCACTGTGGTTACCATGACAACTGAGTGGGGGAGGGAGGAGGAGAGGAGAGACCACTTGCCCCTCAGACAATGGGAACCTATCCAGATCACCTTGGCCTTGTCTTCAGGGACTTGGGGTGGTCAGGAGTCCGGGGGTCCCCACACCTGGCAGTGACAGGATCTGGGGGAGTAGCCTCAGCTCAGGCCAGGACTGGCAAACCCAGAACAAGGGTCACAGATAGGATCCCTGCTCCTGAAAAATCCCAACCCTACCAGAGCCTCTTTCCTCCCCAGCAACCCAAAGAACTAACATAGGCTAATTCCAGGCAAAGTTCGGTTCATATTCTGAGCCTCCCCCCAATACTGAAGAACTTGACCTGGTAGTGGGGGTGGGGGGTGAGTGGCAGGCGTAGGGAGGAGGCAGCAGTCACTTTGGGGACAGGCCAAATATTTTATGAGTAATTTAATATCTGGGGCGCGAACCACTGAGCAGAGAACGCATCAGCTGCTGGGAGCAAGGAGCTGGTCTGGTCCTCATGATGCAGGGGAGAGGCCGAGTCTGATGGGGATGACGCCGGGCTGCAGGGAAGTTAACCCTCTGAGGGCCCTGGGAGGAAGCCAGAAGGCGGCAGAGCAGGCTTCCACTCACAGTGTACCCACCCGGCCCTGGATACCATGCACTTCTGAGGGGCTGAGCACTTGAACTCGGGAGGGAAGGTTGACCCTGTGGAAAGGCAATGGCTTTGAGACGTACAGACCTGAGTTTGCCTCCTGCTACGTGTGTGATCCCGGACTGATGACTCCACCTGTCCGAGCCTCAATTTCCTCATCCAGAAAATGAGGGTGGATGATAATGGCACCTACATCACAGGTAAGAACTCAGCGATGGCAGATACAAAGAATTTAGTCTCATGCCCCGTTCACAGCAGGCGCTCAATAAAGATGCCTGCCCTCGTGACTCTGGTGCTGTGTGAACTTCACGGCAGCTCTTCAAGTTCCCAAACTTCCTTCGTGGGGGCCCCCCCACCACCTCACTGTGTTCCGGGGCCCCCCTCCCTGGCTCTGAGGTAGGGCGTGAAGGCCTTTCTTCACAGTCCACACAGCCGTGGCTGTGTCTCTCTTGACACATGATTTAGCACCTTCTCGGGGTTTCTGGGGAGGGGTCCTGTCCAGGCCCTAGACACAGGCAGGTCTGGGTAGGAATCCCAGCATTCTGGCTGTGTGACTAGGGATAGGCCCCGCAGCTCTCTGGGCCTTCACGTCCTGACCCACGAAGTACGATCCATGAAACACCTTCTCCCTAAGGATGCTGTTACAATTACAGTGAAAAGAGATCGCCCAATAAAGATGGATATTTAGGTGACCTGTCACACATTCATCGATTCATCACCAATACTTCAAGAGAGCCACTTAGGGGCCACACTATTTTAGTCCGTGTTCCGGCTCTGCCATGTACTAGCTGTGAGGTCTTGGTCAAGTTACGTAGCCTCCTTGTACCTCAGTTTCTATACCTGCGAAATGGGCCTAATACCAGTGATTGCCTCAGGGGAATTAAACAAGGTTAAGACATAGAAGGTGTTGAAAACGGAGCCGGGAACAAAGGAGGAGCCTAGCCAATGCCAGGGCTCTTATTCTCTGCTTCTGAGTTTAAGAAGCAGTTAAGAAAGCAGTCTTCACTCCCCTCCCCTGCCCTCATCCTGCTGTTCCTGGGTCTGCAGATGCAGGCGTCCTCACGTCCCATTCATCTGGAGCTCCAGAGGGGAAGGGTGCTTCACAAGGCCCCATGGCAAGTAGATGCTCAGGCTAGAACTTGAACCTGACCTCTGGCTGCCAATCTAGTGCTTTCTCTATGCCAGGCTCCCTCGGGGGGCCTGGCCATACGAATGCTCAATCTTTCTGAGCGTATGGAGATCCAGAGATGTGAGGGGATAGGTTCATAGGCCCACAGCCCATTATGGGGAGGGGCGGGATTCAAACCCTGGGGAGCTCTGAAATCCGAGCATGTTCTACGCTCTGTCTGTCAGGGCCAGTCTTTGGCTTAATCACGGTGCTCCAGAAGGAAGAGCCTGGGCAGGCCAGGGGTAAGCTCCCTATTTTTACAAATGAAGAAACTGAGTCCCAGAGGGTAGAGTCACTTACCCGAGGTCACACAGTGGGGTCAGTGACTCTGGGACCAGTGCTGCTGAACCTTACTCTCTTCCAGTATCATTTCAGGAGAATCTCAAAGTCCTTACTAACCTGGATGCAATTAAAGGATAGTCATTGAGCACCTTTGTATACAAAGCGTGCAGCTTGATCTCCCAGTGTCCGTATTTTTGTTTTCCTGATTTGCAGCGGGTGCTTCCTCTGTGCCAGGCGCTGCCCTGGGTACTGAACGTTCTTTTTATCTTCTCAGTAGCCCATGGCACATAGATTATTGTCCCTATTTTGTTTTGTTTTATTTTATTTTAATTGTCCTCACTTTACAGATGAGGAAGCAGTCTCTAAGGGGACAGGGGACTCCAGGTCACACTCTTGTTCTGCTGGTTGAAGGCAGACTCCCCTGCTTGCCGCTCACCGTAGGCTCCGTACAATCCTCCAACCCCATGAACACCCCCGTACAAGCCGTCGATGGCCTGAGCCATGACACAGAAGGAATGAAGACATATTTTTCAGGTCTCTTTCCCTGGAAACCAGCTGGGGTGGGTCCCGGCAAAGATGACATTTATGTATTGTCTTTAATCACATTAGCCGACGCGTTCCAAACAAGGTGTGCAGATGCCCTCTTAACAAGGGCCCAGCTGTCTCATGGATACCCGGGACAATAGGGAGAGTTGCCCCAGACATGCTGCCTCTGGACCCGGAGCTGCAGATAGGCCGGCCCTGGGGCAGAACCCGCGCTCCCCAGCTACCAGCCCACACGGGACGGAGGAAGGGAAATTTGTCCCAAGGCGAGCCCAGGACCTTTGTGGCTGCAAAGATTTTTGGTCCCTTGCAGCCCATGCCAAGAAACTTCACAACAACAAATAGTTTCATTTTACGGACGACGATGCTAATATGTGTTGAGGACCTACTATGTGTTGGGTGTGGCATGTGGTTCTTCATGACATCCATTCTTGGTTGTGTGCCTACTGTGTGCCGGACAGGCACTTTGTATCCCCTGGCTCATTTCTCACACCAGTATTACCCAGTACAGCTCCATTTTCCAGAGCTCGGGTGACGTCCTCGCCCAGCAAAGCTGGATTTGAGCCCGGTGGGGCCCTTGTGAGAAGCCAGGAGGGAACATGCATGGAGCTTGGGGCGGGAACCTGGTGCCCCGTGCGCCTCGTCTGCCTCTCCGGCCCTCAGTCCGCCGTGGTCCGTGTGCATCCTCCCTGCTCTCCAGATGCTGTAAGTGCTCATAGGGACAAGCACAACCACATGGCATGGATGAGAAGACTGTGACGGGATGCCTGGGTGGCTCAGTTGTTAAGCCTCTGCCTTCGGCTCAGGTCATGATTCTAGGGTCCTGGGATCGAGCCCTGCATTGTGTTCCCTCCTCGGCAGGAAGCCTGCTTCTCCCTCTCCCATGCCCCCTGCTTGGGCGCACTCTCTCGCTCTCTCTCTGCCAAATAAATAAATAAAATTGTAAAAATTAAAAAAAAAAAAGAAGAAGGCGGCTTTGTGACAGACTTCAGGAAAACAAGGTGGGGGAGGCAGGAAGGTCTAGGATGGAAGGGAAGAAGGGGGCTCCCAAGAAACACTGTTCCTTGTGGACCTGCACACCTGAGGCCAATGCGTCCCTCTGGAGAGCCCTCGAGGCTCCCTTCCCTGCTGCATCATCAGGGTGTAACCTAGTCTCCGTTCGCCTGATGGGGGGCAACGGCACCCATGTATGGGTGGGGGGGTGTTGTGAGAATTAAATGGGCCCATTCATGACCTCAGTTACGTTTCTTCCTGCCTGCCTTTGTTTCCCCTGGAGTGCCAAGTCTTCCCATCGAAATTGCCCCAAGGGCCTCGGAAATATTATTATACAGCCTCTCCTAGGCAAGATATATTAATACAGATATAGATATATAAATTTTTTTCTTTTTTTGAGAGGGAAGGAGAGATGGGGAGGGGCAGTAGGAGAGAGAGAGAGAATCTTAACCCACTGAGCCACCCAGGCGCCCCAGAGAGAGAGAATCTTAAGCAGGTTCCACACTCGGCGTGGAGCCTGATGTGGGGCTCGATCTCACGACCCTGAGATCACGACCTGAGCCAAAACCATGACCTGAGCTGAAACCAGGAGTCAGATGTGTCACTGACTGAGCCACCCAGGGGCCCCAGATAAGACATAATTTTGGCATTCCTTCCATTTTTTCTTTCTTCCTTGCATCTAATCATTTTCTGAGCATGTATGATGTCTGTCTCCAGGCTCTGCACGCTCTGGAGTAAGAAAGATTCATCAGTCAGTAAATGATTCTGTACATCCATGCTTTCATTCATTCCTCTGATAAACATGGATCTTCTGGGCTCTCTGCGCTGTTAGTGTGCCTGTCTGGCCTCCTTTGTTCCCGCCTGGGTCCTCGCTGTGTTCTGTGTAGGTGCGGCGGGGGGATAGGTGAGGTAGAATGGGGGACACAGCTTCTTCCCCCATCACTACCCTTCAGAACCCTTCTCCCTTCTCCTAAGGGTGTCCCAAGCTCCCCTCGGTTTCCAATCAACCAGCTTGGGGTGGGCCTGAGAATCTGTGTCTGTCTCAGGCGAGTCCAATGCCACTGATCTAGTCCAAGCCCCTCTTTCTGCGGGGAAATGGGAGCCCAGAGAGGGGTAGCGAGCCGTCTGAGGTCACACAGTAAGTCAGGTTCCAAGGCCAGACTAGAATTTGGAGCTCTTGATTTGCCATCCAGGGGGCTTCCTGCTCTGCCAGGTCCCCTCACTGTGGGTGTCCCTGCCTGGGTGGGCCCTGCCGGATTTCTTGAACAAACACCCTCTTTTCTCCTGCATCTGGCTAACAGGGTCGTCTATGAACATGCCTCCTGGCTACGTGCAGAAATAAACGCAGCTCGCAGCTTGCTCTCCGAGGAGAGCATGTGTTTGTGTGCGCGTTGGGTGGGGGCGGTCGGAGGCAGGGCACCTGGTGCCCGTTGTCAGCAGGAGACCAGAGAGGCGGGGACGTGGAAGAGAAACGGAGTGAGGCCCGCAATGCTCAGAGCAAGGGGTGCGCAGCAGCAGGAAACCAACTGCCCAAGCTTTGTCCTTTCCTTTGTCTGCCTGCCAACTCCCTTGCCGTCCCTGTCAGGACATCATCACAGGGACCACAGTGGTAGCAATAACAGTAAGAGGTTCACCACCAAGTGCTTGCCCGGGTATAAGAGAATTCCCGCTCATGGCCATCAGCAAGCGGAACCAGAGCTCCTAACCGCGGCCACTTCTAGAATGGTCCCTGGCCTAGTCCTGGCTGCTTCCAGAGTGGTTCCTGGCTCCGTGGCATCACCTTTTCCCCAACCCCAGCTCGTTAGAAAAAACAAACTCTCGGACTCCACCCCGGTCCCTTCCTGAATGGGGATACGCATTTTCCCAAGACTCCAGGTGCAAATCATCAAAGCTTGAGGCGCCCCATCCCTGGCAACACCTCAATTCTAATAGCAACCCTCCGGGAGCTGTGGCTCAGACTTGTGGAGGACATCTTGGGTGCCACGGGCTTTGCACATAGAATCTGATTTAAGCCTCATCAGCTTTTTGGGGTGGATAGGATTATCACCTTCATGTTACAGATGAGCAAACTGTAACCCAGAGAGGTTAAGTACTCAGCTGGAGAACGGACAGCGTGTAAGTGACAGACGTGGGATTTAAATACAGCGTCTCTGTCCTTCCACTTCCTGAGGCCCCAGGCTTGCCTCCTTTGCTGCATTTCTCATCTTGGATCCATTGGCTCGGCCTTCACAATGGGGGCAGAGAGCCTGCTCCATCAGAGTGACCTGGGGTGTCTGAGCAAAGTGCAGGCCCTTCCCCAGATCCCTCCGGATTCTGCGGAATTAGGATGTCTCTGATGGGGCCTAGACAGTAGCCAGTCTCCAGGGGATTTCATTGTCCTACAGTCGGAGACCCCGTGCCTCTGATCACTCGGGGATTGCGATGCCTGTTCCACAGTCGAGAGTATTTCTGTCCATGTCCCAAGGTTGGAACTCTGGGGACCGGCCTTGACTTGGGAATCCGGTGGTGGTGGGTTCAAGTCTTCCCTCCTCTTCTTCCAAGCCTAGAGCCATACCTGGGTCTAGAGAAGGTTGAAAATCAAGCCCACAGATGTGTGTATCATTTGCTAGTGAAGAATGGCTTTTACGTTTCTATGTGGATGAAGAGAAGTCAAAAGAAAAAATATCTTGTGACACGTGAAAGGAGCGTAAAACTCTCCTGCCGGTGTCCATAAAGAGCGCCTGGAACATAGCCGTACTCGTTTATTTATAGATCGTCCACGGCCATTTCCGGGCATCAGGAGCAGGGCTGAGTGGTTGCAACAGAAACCGTATTTATGGCCCACAAAGCCTGAAATCGTTCCTGTGTGGCCCTTTATGGAAAAAGTTTGGCAACTCCTGGTCTACAGCAGTAATTCTCACACTTTAGCTCCCTCAAAATCACCTGCAGGGCTGCAGAAACACGGACTGCAGCCCTCCGCCCACACCCCTCCAACTCCGGAGTCTGAGTCATCCAGCCAGGGGCTCGAGAATCTGCCTTTCTAATCATCTCCCAGCTGATGCTGGAGCCACGATTTGAGGACATTCGGGCTTCAAAGCTGACCTTTGGCCCCACCTGAGCAGCTCAGAGCGCAGGCTGGGAGTGGGGCGGTCTTGGGGAGGAGAGAGAGCGGGAGGTGGAGCTCCGAGGCCCATCTGAGCCCCTCTTTCAGGCTGTCCTTCTCGTGGTGTCTGCTCCCCCCTGGTGGCAGCAAACCTGGAGCTGGCCTGGTACACTAAGCCTTCACCACTGGTTCCTGCATTTGGAACCTCATTTCAAAGCTTTCAAAGTTTGCACGCACTTGCCCTTAGGGAGTCCACTTGCTGGAATTTAATGGGAGAGAAGAATCAAGGATGCCAGCCGGCTGCTCATGGCTATGCTGTTTGTAAGAGGGTAAAATAGGAAACCAAGGCCACACAGCTGCTAAGAAGCCCAGGTGGGACTTGAACTTGGGTCTGTCCCATTCGAGAGCGAGTGCTCTTAAGGGCAACACTGCACAACCCCTCGGGAGGCTTCGCACCTGCTGTAGCGGAGAGCATGCCCTCTGGAGCTGAACTGCCTTGCGTTGAATCCCGGTTCTATTACTAACTGTGCAGTATGGGCAAGTCTCTTAACTGTTCTGTGCCTCAGTGTTCCCATCTGTGTAAAGGGAACATAATTGTAACGGTTACAAGACTCAACGTGAGTGCTCAGAGCCGTCCAATGTGGGAGCAGTGTCATTCAGCCCCCACCTGCCTTCTTCTTTGCCCTTTATCCTCCTTTCCTCTTCTTAGCGGGCCCCCGGGGTCTGGGGAGTAGGGGATAGAGCTGAATACGCAGACTGCTGGGTTAGATAGGCCTGGATCTAAATCCTAGATCTTCCGTGTGACATGGGCAGGTAACGTCCCCTCCCTGCGCCTCAACATTCTTATCTATAGAACAGGAGCAGGAAGATTAGAGCAGCTTTTTTTTTTTTTTTTAAAGATTTTTATTTTATTTATTTGACAGACAGAGATCACAAATAGGCAGAGAGGCAGGCAGAGAGAGAGGAAGGGAAGCAGGCTCCCTGCTGAGCAGAGAGCCCGATGCGGGGCTCGATCCCAGCACCCTGGGATCATGACCAGAGCCGAAGGCAGAGGCTTTAACCCACTGAGCCACTCAGGCGCCCCTAGAGCAGCGGTTCTTGAAGTGTGGTCCCGAGAGGCTGCGGCACCCCCAGGACAAGGGAGCTCAGAAGCAATTCTGATACCAGCCCCCCCCGGGGACTGTGACACTCCCGCAGTTTGAGAACCAGCGGTTAGAACATCTACCCGTTAGGCTTATTACAATAGCACAGGAGAAAATGCTTTCCAGCAGCTGCTGTCATTGCTCCAGGCTTGTGCCTTCTGGGCCTCTGCTGATGGGGGGGGGGGGGCATATCCCTGCTCCAAAGAGGGCCAGTCGGATCCCCTCTGCTGGGATCTGGGAATTGGAGACATTAATCTCTGTGTCACGCCTGTGAGGGGAAGGGCCCAAGTTGGTGGGCAAGGCCGTTGTTTGGAGACATGCATTTTCCTCCACTTGCCTTAACAGTTGGGAGGGCCAACCTGCAGAGAGAAGATCAGAGCTGAGACGTTTCAAAGGGAGACCTGATAGCCCTGGGCTGGGGTCACCCATGTCTGGATCCTATGTCCACAGAGACCAGGTTGTCCTACCTGCTCCTGGGTTCAGTAGGACACCTCTGGCCTCTCCTGAGAAGTTCCTCCTTTGCTCCTAAGTCGGAATGAGGGGGTTTCTGTCATTTGCATCTTAAAGGGCTCTGGCATGTAGAGGGCTGGGAGTCAGGGTCAAGGGGTCAAGGGGGTGTGCAAAGGTCAGGGGTCATAGGCCTGAGGGGAACCTCTTCCCTCCCTTCCCCTGCCCAACTGCTGGCCCAGCCAGGAGATCTGAGGTTCAACCCCAGTCCTGTTCCCTCATAGGGGGCAAAGAGAAAAGGAGGCATCGAGGCAGTGATGGGCTAGGCCGGTCCTGAGAGCTGTCAGGGGTCGCCTCGGGGCCCCTCCGTTATCTTGGTCCTAGTTCCTGTGCTGAAACCCCAAGCATCTCCCCAGGGAACCGTCGAGGTGAACCCTCCCCACTGGCTGGGAAACAGCAATAATAAAGGTGAAGGGTTTCCTTGTAGTTAGGTTTGTGTACACTCATGTGTATTTAATGGGGTGGTTGTGGCTGGACACTCAGTGAGCCCTGGATTTCTGGCTGATCTGGGAGCTGACTGGGGAGGGCATGAAAGGGGCCCTGTGAAGAGAGTCCTGCCTGGGGTGGGGGTGCTGGTTCCAGTGGAGGAAAGGCTGCAGCGTCAGGCGTGAGAGGAGCATGGGTCCTTCGAGAGAACCAGCGGGCTGGAGGCACCACTGGAGACAAGCGCTGGTTTCTGGGCTACAGCCGGCTGTGCCCGGGTCCTTGCAGCGAGAGGGGGTGCCCTGCATGTGCTTGACACCTGCAGCCGGGTCCACCCCTGGGCGGTGAGTACAGCCCTGTATGGAGGGATCCAACTGCAAAGGCTCAAGAACCAACCCCCCAACCCCACGCAAGGTCTGATGGGTTTGGGAGGAAGATGGGGGGCTATGGAGAAGGCTTCACAGGCTCCAGCCCTCACTGTGTCCCTGCCGCTGTGTGACCTTGGGCAAATCACCTGCTCTCTCTGAGCCTCAGATTCTCATCTGTGAAAGGGGGAGAGCACTTTGCATCTCCTAGGCTTTGTGGAGGAACTTGAATGAACAAGGTACACGGAGCGATAGGGGCTCAGTAACTCCATTGTGGTGTGATAATTATCACTCCTTGAGTCAAAGACCAGGCAGATGCTTTGTACTGAAAGGGTTGAACAGCAAAAAGAAGGCCCAGCCCCTATGAGAAAAGGCTGCCGGTCCCTGTTGGAGAGTCTGAGGTTGGGGCAGGTTGTCAAGGCCAGGCCTGAGGCCCAGGAGACCAGAAGCTATGCCCCGTGAACGGAGTCCTGAGAAACAGACCATTCTCCAAAGAGTCTGGTTGCTCTGACCCTCTGTAGTAGGCGGGAGTGGAGAGCCTTAAATCCCTCCTACCCCAGGTCAGGATCGGTCCTTGGTCTTGGTGGACTAGCACTAGAAGGAGGGGCTATAGCGAGCAGGTAGAGGGGTGCGACAGTGAATGGTCCTATGCCTGTGTCCTTGGTCTTTATGGAGTGGCTGTGGTGCCCACTGGGCTCTGTGGGGGTTCGGTAAGTCCTGCTTTGCCAAGCTGGGCGGATGGGCTGGGCATGAGTGAAAAGCCCGAAGCAGGCTGTGTGTGCTCAGCCCTGCACATGTGAGAAGTGGGGTGGGGGGAGGTCAGAGGAGCCAGAAGAGCGAGCTCAGGGATGGCCCAGCTACAGGGAGATGATGTGATTTGAGTGGGGCTTGTAGGAGCCGAGGGAAGCTGTGAGCATAAGGGCTTCGAGGTGGGACAGCACAGAGCTTGCCTAAAGATAGAGGACCCGGCGGTCCCGAGTGGAGTCCTTGTCAGGGAAAGGCATGGGTGAGACCGGAAGGCCAGTCCACGGAGAGCCTGGAGGGCTAGGCTCATGGGCTGGGAGTCTATCCAGTTGGCCGTGGGGAACCACAACAGGTTAGTGAGCAGGGTAGTGATGTTTGTTCTAACTGGATGGCCAAGTTTGTGCCAGGCTGGGAAGGGTTTCGGTGGGGAGCGTGTGGGGAGAATCAAGAGGGGAAGGGTCTTGATTTCACAGTCAGTTTAGATGTTACAGGAGGACCCTTTGATCTTTTGGGCAGGGGGATGTGATGTTATAAGCAGAAAACCTCTGTAAGTGGGGCGCCTGGATGGCCTAGTCGATGAAGACTCTGACTCTTAATTTTGGCTTAGGTCACAATCTCAGGGTTGTGGGATGGAACCCTGCATCAGGCTCCGTGCTCAGTGTGGGGTCTGCTGGAGTTTCTCTCTCCCTCTGTCTCTGCCCCTCCCCATACTTGCATGCTCTCTTTCTCTTACTCTCAAATAAAGATTCAAAAGAAATCTTAAAAAAGAAAGGAAAGGAAAGAAAAGAAAAGACAAAACCTTTGTAGTGTGGGGCGCCTGGGTGGCTCAGTGGATTAAGCCTCTGCCTTCGGCTCAGGTCATGATCTCAGGGTCCTGGAATCGAGTCCCGCATCGGGCTCTCTGCTCAGCGGAGAGCCTGCTCCACTCCCCTGCCTGCCTCTCTGCCTACTTGTGATCTTTGTCTGTCAAATAAATAAATAAAATCTTAAAACAAACAAACAAACAAACAAAAACCTTTGTAGTGTCCAGCCTCAGTACATTGCCTTGAAAGGGGTCTCAAGTCATCAGTGGGCCGACCCAGTTCTGCCTGTGGGATCAAGGACAATCCCTTCGTCCCTCTGATCCTCAGTCTTCTCCTCTATAAACTGGGTATGATGTACCCTATCTCCTCCCATGAGTGTGAGGCTTAATGAGACAATGAAAGGGTCTAATCCAGCGCTTGGAACACAGTAGGTGCTCAGTAGACGGTGTTCCCTCCCCATCTCCCACTGTGTGGCTGTCACAGAGCTGGGCAGTCTGGCTCTCCATTCACCTCCGATCAGATGGAGTTTTTGCTTTCAGAGATCATCCACTCATTCATTCATTCAACCAGCATCCAAGCAGCACTTCAGAGCACCTACTGTGTGCTAGGTATTGGGAGACAGATTTGCATTAGACAGCTGTCCTTTGGCCTTGAAAAGTTTATTTGCTCATTCCTTCAGCAACATCCACAGAGCCCTACTGTGCATTTTGGTCTGGTGGGGGTGGGGTTGGGGGGTCCAAGTGAGCCTTTTGGCAGGGGGAGGGGATGGGGAAGGAGCCAGCCAGCCCCACAGCTCACACCTCTGTGTCTGGGAAGAGCAAGAACCCAGAGAAGATGCTATTGGCACCTTCCAAACCCAGCAGGGCATTCTTGTCTGTGGCCTGCAGAAACACGTTCTCCCCCTCGCTCAGCTTGAGGACCACACCGCCCGTGGTGACCTGGAAGGTGTTCTGGGTGTAGTCGCAGAAGGTGACCACCTTCTCCATGCGCTCCCGGCCCCGCATGAGGTTCACGCACAGGTTCCCTCGCGAGCTGGCGTGGTAGGAGAAGTAGTAGATGCCGGGCACGTTGCAGGTGAACTTGCCGCTGCGAGGTTCGTAGTTGCGGTTCTCGTTGGTGATCACGTGGTCGAAGCGGATGGGCTGCTCCCGCCGCAGGATGCTGTTGATGGTCCTCGTGGCAGAGAAGGCGATTTTCTGTGTGGCCTTATAGTCCCCTGACTCGCCCTTGGGGCCACGGGCTCCGGGGGGGCCTGGGGAACCTTTGGGGCCAATGGGGCCCTTGGGGCCTACTTTGCCTGGTTTCCCAGGAATCCCTGGGTCTCCCTTCTCCCCGAACTCGCCGTGGTCTCCAGCCAGCCCTGGCAGCCCTGGAAAAGCAGAGACAAGAGACATGATGGGCCAGGGATCGCTGAGAACCCAAAGAAGGAGCCCCCGGGCTAGGAGTCTGGGAGCCTGGCTGTGTAACTTCTGCCATGTCCCTGCTCCTCTCTGGGCCCCAGCTTGCTGTGTGTGGAAGAGAGGAGGGTGGGGGGGGGTCTCCTCCCAGCCCCGCTTTCCCCACAGCAATGGGACCTGACACCCGAGGAGCGGACAGTGGTGTCTCCTTAGGGAGGGTGCTGGGCCTGCCCTCCTCACCAGCTCATACAGGCTCCCCTGTTCCAGCCTGGAGCCGGAGAATGAATTCTCGGCCCACATACTCTCCCTTCTCACTCCCTCCCCAGGGTAGACATCTTTAATCAATCTCGACATTCCTTTCACTGGAGCCTAGAACTGGGTCTTGGAAACCTTCTCATGGGCCCTCCATGCGGCCGCTACCCCTCTGTTTGGCACAGTGCGAGACAAAACCTCCTTTCCAGGGAAGGGGCAGAGTATCGTGGCTGAGAGCATGGGCCCAGGGGACAGACAGATGTCCCGCCACACCTGCCATTATTAGTCATGTCCCCTTGATGGAGTCACACTCTCTGGGGCTCAGCTTCCTCCTCTGTAAAATGGGCTCATGAGGATACTTTGTGGGATTGCGAGGGTCACTTGCGATTATGTGAGACAAAAGTTGGTTTTGGTTAAATGAATGAACGAACGAAAGACATTTTACAGGGGGTTGTCTTGGTGGGAAGTCTCATTTGAACCCTGTGACAACCTTGCAAAGAATCTGCCCACATTTTATAGGTAAAGAAACTGCATTTCAGGGAAGGGAAGCCACCCACCCGGGAGGCAGCCCGGGGCTGCTCGTCTGCCGCGGTGCTCTCTGTCTGCCTGGACTTAGAGGTGAGAGAGCCACGGGCTGGTCTCAGCCTCAATATGGACGTGGCTCCCTCAGGCAAAAGTAGTCCTTCTGGACGTCAGTTTTCTGGGCTGTAAAATGGGAATCGGAATTCCCTTTTCTCAAAGTCAATGCAGGGAGGAGGAGAAGGGGGGACTTGGCAAGCTGATGGATTTGCAAGTGCTTTCGTGATCTCTCGGGTCAGCCGCTGTGACCGGGGAGGCAGGAGATGGGGCCTTGCTCAATGACACGAACGTAACCCCAAAGAGGGCAGTACCTTTCTCTCCCTTTATCCCTGGGGTCCCAGGTTTGCCGTTAGAGCCTGGTGCACCGGGGATGCCCGGGATGCCAGGGATGGCCGGGTGTCCAGTACAGCTGCTCTGGGCCCGGGAGGCACCCAACAGACTCAGGAGCAGCAGCAGCAGCACCAGAACGTAGCCCCTCGGGGCCGTCATCACCGCCCCGTCTCAGCTACCACCTGGGGGGGGACAAGAAGATGGAGTGGGTTATTGCCACCGAGACTCGTAGCACGTGTGCCATCATTCATTCACTCCTTCACATACACACTGAGTGTGTCCTTTCCACCAAGACAGACCCTGTGCTGGGTGCTGGGGTGACACCACGATGGCTCCTGCTTTCATGGAGCTGGCAGCCTTAGGAGAAGGCGGATGATCACCACGTAAACCGAGAAGTCAATGGAAGCAGGGAGAGTCTGCAGAGTGCTCTGCAGGAAACGCAGGGGTGCTTGGAGGGAGAGGGAGAGCCACTGGGGTGGAGGGGCAGGTGGATGGTTTTCTGGGTTGTAGTGGGCAGGCGGCATCTCTGAGAGGAGTGTTCGGGCTGAGAGCTGGAGGTTCAGCAAGGACTGCGGCAGGAATGTTCCAAAAGGAAAGGAAGCAGGGGCAAAGACCCGGAGGTAGGACAGCTCCTGGAGCTCGGGGACCCTGCAGGGAAGCCAGTGTGGCTGGAGGGGAGTGAGGGGTCGGAGGGATGGGATGTCAAGGCTGTGGTTCTCTGGCTTTGGATTTTCTTGCAAGCGTTCTCATTCAATAGAGCTTCTGAGTTCAGGGAGCCAGTTCTGTTTCCAGAGCAGGCCACTTTACACCCTCAGAACACAGCCTGGAGGAAGCTGTTATTTTTATACCAAAGAGGACCTGGTGGCTCAGGGAGGCTGCAACACTTGCTCAGGGTCATACAGGAAGGACTGTAGCCAGTACTCAAACCCAGGCCTGTCTGCCTCTCAAGCCAGTATGCCTGCCGGCACAGCAGTCCATCTCTGCAGATGAAGTATCCTCAGGTCCCTCCAAAGGCTGGGGGAGGAGGGAAACACTGGCCCCTTCTGAATCCCAGAGAACTAGGAAGAACTGTGCTGTCTTGATCTGGTCAGCACAGCCAACCCTCCATAGCATCAATTCTCAAGACAGAAGGGAACTTAAAACTCATCGGATCCACTGTTGCTTTACAAAATTGAGGGGACAGGGGCACCTGGATGGCGCTGTCAGTTAGGCACCTGACTCTTGGTTTCGGCTCAGATTATGATCTTGGAGTTGTGAGATCAAGCCCCACGTCGGGCTCGGGGCTCAGTGCGGAGTCTGCTTGGGATTCTCTCTCCCTCTCCCTCTGCCCCTCCTGCTCATGCTTACTCTCTCTCTCTAAAATAAATAAATCTTTTTAAAAATTGAGGGTCATTCACATAATAAAAATTAAACCTAAATTGTTTATCTTTGCATGAGACCGGTTCCCAATCTTCCTGGAGGTTTTACAGAGTGACGGATTGGACCACTTCAGTAACCCACACATTGGGCACTTAGCTAGGCTCCGGGCCAAACATGGTACGTGCCACTGTCTCATTGCATGTGGTCCTCAACACAGCCCCCATCCACCTCCAGGGAGGCACCCAGCTTTCTCCTCCAGATGGGGAGACTGGGTATTAGAGAGGGTGGGACCCCCGTCAAGGTCACAAGGCCACTTTGGGGCTGGGATTCCTACCGATGTCCTTTGCATCTTCAACCTCACAGGGTGTTCTGTTAAGAGGCTGCTGAGCCTGGTGGTTCGAACGTGGGCTTCGGAGCCAGACAGGCTGATGGGGCCAAGGTGTGGTGGCATTTGGAGCAGCGAGGGGTATGGCGCTCAGTGGAGGCGTCTATCCTTACTGCTCCTGCTGCTGTAGCGGGCTCTGTGTCAGGGGCGGTGGTGAGGGACCCCTGATGACTGCCAGGGCCCCAGTCAGTCCTCTGCCTCTCCCAGGTAAGGGCCTCAGGCAAATGGCTTCTCTCTGGTGTGTTTCCCCTTCCATGAAATGGGGATAATACTAACCTCTGGCATGTAGGATTGGTGGGAGGATGGATGAGGTAGGACCTGGCATGGTGGAAATGCTGAACGAATAGTAGCTGTTTCTGTATTATCCCCATCATCTACGAACCCCCGGATATGATAGAGGATGGTTGGAAAAGTATAAAACAGGATCCAGTCCCTTTGGGAGATGGGGCTCAGGGAAAGGAGGTCTCAGGGGGATGCCGCCCAGGGGTGGAGAGCTCCAATCTGACGGTGGGGGGGGCATGAGGGCAGTGGGCCCAGACCCCCCATGAGACTCAGGCTTCCTGGGGAAGCAGGAGGTGGGGTGGGGGGAGGGGAAGATCCAGGTTCTGGCTCATCTAAAGGGCCACTGAATCTCAGATCTGGGCTAGGACCTAGGACTCACCTGGTCTGATCCCTCTCCCCGCCATGCATCACCACCGCCAGACTTGCCCCTCACATCTTTTCCGTGCCAGCAGTCCTCCCAAATCCTTCCAGCCCCCAACAGTCCTTTCCTGCCCCACCCCCAGCTTGGAATCAGGCCAACTGGACTTACACTGCCCCTCTGCTGCCAGCCCATTGCATGACCTCAGGCAAGGACCTTAACCTCCCTGGGCCTGTTAAGCAAATTTTACCTGTCAGGGCGGAGGATTCAGTAAGATGGAGTCTGAGAGGAACGCGGTCTCTCATGGGGTGTGTGGTCCCACCCCCTCCTTGACAAACAGGGTTCGCTTCACTCAGGGCTAACTATTAACTGCCCGCCACTCCACCTACAAGTCAAATTCGTTCCTTGAAAGAGTCAGACTGAGTTTTCTCAGCAGACGGAGAGGAAATGAGAGAAGGCGGGTGTTGGAGAAATACTGGGCTGGGAGGAGGGGGACCTGGGTCCTAATTTCACCTGTGCCTCTGACATGTCCTGAACCAGGTCAAGCTTGACCTCCTTTGGGGCTCTCAGTGCCCCTAGAATGTTCTATTATTCCCAGAGAGGGTCGAAGCTGAGAGAGGTTACCTGCCTCGCCCCAGGTCACCGGCATCTAAGAGAGAGAAGCAGGACTCGGCTCGAGTCTTGCTGACTCCAAAGCTCTTATGTGGGTGCCTCCCATCACTCAGGGCTAGCCGTAGACCCCCAAGTGCACCCCCAGGGAGTTTGACTCCCCGGATCTGGGATTGGGCCCAGGGAGCCACACGGTTAATTGCCCCTGGTGGCTCTGAGGCAGGGAACGCAAAGGGTCCCCTTTGGAAATCATCACCCCCTGCCATATGGGTCCTGCTGCCGCTCCCCCCAGGCGCCAAGCCCCAACCTCACCTGGGAACCTGGTGTCCGGTGATGCCGCTGGGCTGGGCAGCAGTGGGACGAGGACCTAGGCGCCTGCTGCTCTCAGGCCGAAGCGGAAGTTCAGTCCCCAGAGACAGGAAGGGCCTTCCCCTGATGGCCCCCTCCCCTGGCCCCAGCAGGACGGCCCCCTCCACTCTTGGCCCACCCAGGCAGTTTCAGGTCCCATTTCTGCAATCTGGAGGGCTTTACTGTAAATGGGGAGGGTGGTTGGCCGGTTTGGTTTCGCCAGCTCAGCAGTTGTTGGGAGAACAGGCTGTGCTGGGAGAATGGCCGCAACCGGTGGCTTGTGTGCCAAGGTCCCCCGGCCTTGCGATCCCCTCTGGTAGACATGGGCGTTCCTCCCTGACATGAGAACATGGCTGGCCTGGGGCCTGAGCACTGGATTTGGAGTCAGAAACCGTGACTCATTTTCTGGCTCTGCCCCTCATCGGTGAGCTTGATTCCTGAGGTCTCGAAAGGGGGCCAAAACATTCTCCGCCAAGAGGACCCAAGGGAGCCCCAATTTCCTCTGCTAGATGATGGGACTATACACCTGTGCTGTAGACGGCACAGGGCACTGGGGGGGGCTCATTTGCGATCATGGAGGAGAAAGCGGAGGGTAAACTAGAAAGAACAGGGTATGTGTTAATTGCTAAGATCACGCATGTCTCAGGCTTCCCTTTTCTGGGTGCATCTTCTCTGCCTTCTTCCCGTTCTATACTTCCGCTCTTGCCCTGTTCTCAGAAAATTATCTAATCATGAATTTTGAATGTGGTCATTATTTATTGATAGCCCTTCCTTCTGTTGACAGCAGGGCTCGAAGCCGGTGACCATGATGGGCATAGGCAGGAGTTTACTGCTTGTTGATCCTGGAATCACGCCAGGTCCAGGCTGGACACGGGCTTGGAGGTCACCCAGCTCATTCCCCTCACCTTCTATAGGGGAAAACTGAGGCTCAGAGGGGAGAAAGTTGTCACTGAACAAATGTCTATCATGAGCCTCCCTGTGCTAGGTGCTGGAGATGGTCACAAGCAAATCAGCCGTGTCTCCTGTCCCCAAGGAGAGTTCCTTCTACTGGGGGAGACTGGTTTAAACATTGAATGACGCAGTGGTCTCACAGCCTCTGTGATAAGTGTCAGAGAAAAGAGGGGACTAGGAGCGCCTGGGTGGCTCAGTCCATTGAGCGTCGGACTCTTGGTTTCGTCTCAGTGTGTGATCTCATGTGTCGTGGGGTCGAGCCCGGTGTCTGGCTCCTGCTCAGCAGGGCGCTGGTTTCTCTCCCCTTTCTCTGCCTCTGCCTCTCTGTGCACACTCTTCTCTCTAAAATAAATATATAGGGACGCCTGGGTGGCTCAGTTGGTTGGACGACTGCCTTTGGCTCAGGTCATGATCCTGGAGTCCCGGGATTGAGTCCCGCATCGGGCTCTCAGCTCCACGGGGAGTCTGCTTCTCTCTCTGACCTTCTCCTAGCTCATGCTCTCTCTCACTGTCTCTCTCTCAAATAAATAAATAAAATCTTTAAAAAAATAAAATAAAATAAAATAAAATAAATATATAAATAAATCTTGAAAAAAAAAAGGAAAGGGAAAGGAAAAAGAAGGGATCGCTGCAGCCCACACCTCATACACGTGGCAGCTGCGGGACTCAGAGCCCTCCCTGACGCCAGGGTCTCAGCCTGCTGGCTGACGCTGCATCTGAGGCAACGTGATCCCCTCACAGCGGTGGGTGCCCTTTGTGGGGACAGGTGCCCCTCTCTGGGATGGGTGCCCCTTGCAAAGACAGGTGTCCCTCTCTGGGACAGGTCCTCCTCACTGGGATTGGTGCCCCTCACTGGGATGGGTGCTCCTCACAGGGACGGGTACCCCTTGCAAAGACAGGTGTCCCTCTCTGGGACGGGTCCTCCTCACTGGGATTGGTGCCCCTCACTGGGATGGGTGCCCCTCACAGGGACGGATTCCCCTCGCTGGGATGGGTGCCCCTCGCAGGGATGGGTACCCCTCATGTGGACAGGTGTCCCTCCCAGGGATGGGTGCCCCTCCTAGGGATGGGTGCTCAGCTAGATCAGGAGCTGCCACAGGTCAGGAGGGCCCCACTTGACATCTGTGTTTGGAGACAGAACATCTTTGAGCTTGTGGATGCTAACTGATGGAAATTAATGGTTACCTGCAGTGGGTATTAGGGAAAGAAGAGACTAGTTTGGTAAAACCAAAGGGTCTCTGGGCTTGGCCAGCTATAGACTTGAAGGGCCTGAGCCTAGATGAGGAGGGAAGGCATTGGATTCTGAGCTGGGAGAAGGGTAGAGCTCTGTACCACTTAGTCTCTGTGCCTGTGAAATTGTAAATTCATAGGTTGCAAGTCTAGGGTTCTTCTGAGGGCCCCCAAGGGCCACCTGGGCCTGGGCTTCTAATTCTTTGGTGGCTGTTGGCAATGAGAAAATGTGAGCTTGAACTTGGAGTTCAAGGAGACAGCCGAAGACTAAGAGCAGGAGGCAGCAGGGAGGGGAGGACAGCCATGGGCTTAGGAGTCATCCTCTCCTAAGTTTGAATCCCAGCTTTGCTTTGGTCTAGCCATGTGGCCTCAGGCACATTTACTGGCCTCAGTGTCCCCATATATGAATGGAATGCATAGGTTGTGGGGGGCCGTTGAGGTAACCCGGCATATCCAGGGCCCAGCCTTCTGTAGGTCTCACATGCAAACCCAGGGGCAGTGTTATATATACGAAGAGAAGAATGAATTCCTGGAGGCTGGGTGCATGGGAGCCATGCCTGGATCAGGGATCAGGAGCAGAGAGGTCTCTGGGCCTCGGCCCCTGAGTAGGAGTCAGCTGGTGTCTGTACCTATAAAACTCCGCCTCACATCCCTGACACCGAGGGAATGATCCCTACCAAGCGTGGCAGCAGAGACGTACAATTCCTCAAGTTTCCGCGGTCTAAGAGGGATTCCTTGAGGCTTGGGGTGTCTTTGTCTTCTTTTTAAAGTTTTTGTTTATTTATTTTGTTCAAGGGGAAAAGCTGTGGGAGAGGGAGAGAGAGAACCTCAAGCAGACTCAAGCCGTGCCTTGGGGCATCCTCTTCTTGTTCTGGTCCCATCCCCCTCCCCCTTGCCTGCCCCCCTTCGAAGCCTCGCCGGGTTCCTCTCAGCCCAGCAGACAAGCTGGCATTTTCAAAGGCCCTTCTCTCATGACAAAGCGAGAACAACAAGGAAACAATTATGGAAAATAAAAACGGCACAAAAGTTGTCGTTTCCAAAGCACAGGTTTCTGATCTGACACTGTGGCCTACATAAATGGTGTATTGATTTTTTAAACAAAAGAGAAATGAGAAGAAAGTTGTATCACTTGAGGCGTTGCTGGGTGGACTGCTAAGTGGCTGATGGAGGAGAGCCGCGAGGGGAGTGGCCCCGTGACCTGGCCCTGTCCCTGCCAGAGGCACCCCGTGACCCAGGCGGGGTTCCTGGGCTCTTGCTTCTGTTCCCACTGTGTGTGCTTGCTTGTGTGTATGTGTGTGTGTGCGCATGCATGACTTTCTTGTGCCACCGGATTTGGGAACATAGGCTCTAAAAAGTCACCTAGTTTGTGATCCAAGGCTCTGGAGGGCACTGCGGAGACACAGAAGGGAGAATCAGGGAAGGCTTCGTGGAGGAGGTGATTTTTATGTTGAACCCTGACAGCTGAGTGTCTATCCGCCAGGTGGATGGAGGGCTAGTGTGTGAGCGGGGTGGGGGGCATGGCACCCAACAACATGGCAAAGGCAGGAGGGTGTGGAATGGCTCCTTTCACGAACAAAAGAGCCAAAGTTGGTGGTGCTAGTTGTGCACCGCAGCCATTGTTCTGACAACCCCGCTGGGTGGTTCAGTGTCCCTGTGAGCCCCGTGGGACCTTGTGGAAGCAAGCTGAGATCCCAGCCTGGCCGGGCAGGTTCTTGGGTCTCGGTGGGCTCTGAGGCTGGATGGGCAGTCTGCCCAGGAAAGTTACACTTTTTTATCTTTTTTGAACTTGAACTATCAACCCTTCTCATGGTCACCACAGGGAAAGCACTGTGGCTAGAATCTGGCCTCCTGGTCCTCCAGCAAGGATCATGGCATCTGAGTCCAACCATCAGGAGCCTTGTGGGGACAGCCTACCAGCCTGGGGACAGCAGTGGTGTTTGCTAAGCTCCTGGGGGCTGCCAGACTTTGTCGGTTACTTGGGGTGAATCAGACAAATGGGGGGATAGATTCTCTCTCTCTTACTGGCTCATGCCCATCTCACTCATACACTTACTCTGCTTTTAGTCACTCATTTACCCACTATTTAATCATTCATTCACCCCAACTAACTCATTAATTCGGCACAAATTCACTGCCCATCTGCTCTTGGTCTACATTGGGCTTACCTGAGCCCAAACCCCTCCTGTGACAGGTGCAGCCACAATTCAGCACGGGTCTGGGAGTTCGAACATGCCTGTTTACCCGTGAGCATGGACAGCTTTAATGACAGGAGCACCTCTCACCCAAACAAGTGACAGCAGATGGCCCATTGGGGACCTCTGGCGGCCTTCAATCACACTCTCCCAAATGGCCACGGGATGCTGAGTGCCAACCTTTACTGAGCACCAGCTAGATGCTCTGTCTAAATCTAGAGCCCGCAGATGGCAGCGGCAGGTGCAAAGCTGAGGATGAAGAGGCCGCTTCTTGGAGAACTTGGCAGTGAGAAGCCTGAGACTTGCATATTTATCAACTTATTTATTTATTTATATATCTCCTTGCCTTTCCCAAGACTTGGGGGTGGGGGGGGCAAAAAACGTTGACAGTATTAGAAGGTGTTGGTTAAGTCTCAAAGCAGTGACTCCTGAAGGAGCTCAGAGGAGGGAGAAAACGTGGGGCAGGGGGTCAGGGCGGGCTTCCTGGAAGAGGAGTCCATCAGGTGGGGAGAATGGCCTGAGCACAGTGGTTCTTGCGGGGAAGCTCAGGGAGACGGGGCGGCCCTGGGGCTGGAGCCGGCCTGACCGCCCTAGTCGGGAAAGAGCAGGAAGCCGGAGAAGACGCTGTCGGAGCCTTCGGTGCCCACCATGCCGTTGTAGTCATTGACCGCCAGCCACACCTGCTCTCCCACCTGCAGCCGCAGCAGCACGCTGCCCGAGCTGACCTGCTTGCTGTTGGACATGTGGTCACAGAAGGTGGTCACCTTGGTACCATTGCGGTACAGGTGCACGCACAGGTTGGCCGTCTGCGACATGTGGTACACAAAGTAGTAAAGCCCCGGGACTTTGCAGGTGAACTTGCCGGTGCTCGTGTCGTAATCCCCCTGTGGATTGGTGATGACTCTGTTGAACTTGACCAGGCTGTTGGGCCTGGGGTACTCGGCCGTCTGCCGTGTGACTGTGAACACAGACTGGTGCTTCTGCTTGTATCTGCCCTCCTCCCCTGGCTCCCCTGGGGGTCCCATGATGCCAGGAACCCCTGGAATCCCAGAGGTTCCCATGGGGCCATTTTTCCCAGGAAAGCCAGGTGTGCCGGGTTCTCCCTTCTGACCCTTGGGTCCTCGTGTTCCAGGGATAGCTGGGATTCCTGGTGAGAGAGCAGGTGGGAAGTAAGTGATGGGACAGGAAACAGGGACCCTGGGGGTATCCTCTAGGGGACAAAACCCTGGAGGTTAGCCTCTGGAACCTCCTTCCCTGGATGGACTGTCAGCTGGGGACTGTGTGCAGGGAGTTAGAAGAGAGAGAGGCCTTGGCTGGAGTCCCGCCTCCTCATGGACTTGCCCTCTGACCACGGCTAAGGTGCTCCCCAGTATGTCGGCCTCAGTTTCCACATTTATGATGGAGAGAGTAGACCTGGCCAGCATCTGGAGGTGTTGGGACTCATTCTAACACGATTTGTAGCCTGTGTAGATATGTGTACCCACCCTTTCCCTGCAATCAGACGTACCGAAAATTTTGTGTTACTTTTCAAAAGAGAGCCCTCATCATTTTATAAGCTTCAGAACCCCACAAAAGTTGTATCCGTGCCTGAGACGGAACCACCCCGGACCAGCTTAGCACATGGGAACCACTGGATGGGTACCCGTCTAAGACAGCAACTAAGGGGTTGCTGTCTCCCGCTCCCCTGGCCCCATTCAGCTCCCCCCGACAAGCCTCTTATGACACCTGGGCTGGTTCAACTTCTCTCACGGTACGGATGAGGAAACTGAGGCCAGAGACTCACTCAAGGCCCAGCAGCCAGGAGGAGGTCGAGTCAGGATTGAAAGTCAAATCTGGTTGAGTCCCAGTCAGAGCGAGTGATTCTTGTAACAGCCCTGACTATCTGAGCCCCTGTGAGACTTTTCTCTCCTTGTCCTAAGTGTCCTCATCTTTTCAGGGCTGGCTCTAGTCTCCTCTTCCCGGAAGCCCTCTCTGGCCAAGCCCGCCAGCCCTCATGGCCTCTTCCTCCTCTGACTTCCCGAGGGCTGGCTGTCTGGGCTGACCTATTTGCGGCAGGTCCTCCCTCTATGGCTCTGTGAGCCTTTTAGGTCCTGGAGTTAGAAAAGGGGATCAGGATCCAAAAGACCCAGATGAAAGCTATGTGACCCTGGGCAGGTGACTTCCCCTCCCCGAGCCTCCATGTGCCTAACTGAGGAAGGGGCTTAATGGAACAGATCCCAGAGAGCCACTGGGAGCTTGGAGCGGGAGTGTGCGAGAGCCGGGTACCGTACAGGAAGTGCTCGGGAAGGTCAGCTCCTGGTGAGGCCTGGAGGCACGCAGGGCCCTGTCTTATTCTTCAAGACAGCTTTCAGCAACTGTTTGGGAGGGGGCGCACATGCTGGGGGAGGGGCCTGACAGGAAGTGGGGGGTGGTGGCCAAAGGCATAGCCTTTGGCATAGGACAGGATTCCGCTGTGTGACTTTGGGTAAATTGCTTAATCTCTCTGAACCTCAGCTTTAACATTTATAAGATGGCCGAAAGGCACTTTACAAAAGGACTTTGGCTGCAGTTTTCTCACTTGTAAAACGGAGTTAACAATTTTACCTACTCCATAAGATAAGCATATGCTGAGCATTTGGAACCATGCCTGGCATATAGTAGGAGCTCAATAATTGGGGACTGTCAGCCACCCAGGCCACAGGGTGGCCAGAGACAGCCTTGTAGTATAAGTTCTTGAAAAATGGCAGACCTGGGGGCCTCATTTGGCTCACCCGGAATCAGAGAATTCCTTCTGGATTATTGGCAAAATTTCATTCTAGTGCCAGGAGGGAAGATGGCAGTGGGGAAAATCCCAAGGTCGGTCCTTGTCCCTGGCCTGCCCACCTCCACCTCTGCCGCCCCCCATCACCCCAGTCTCACCCATGCTGGCTGTAGACACACCTGCATCCCAGATATGCACCTGACCCAGAAGGCACCCCCAGACTCCAGCACCTGCCCAGCACCCACACCCCCTCATGTCCTCAGCCCTCTTTGCTCACGCTCGGACTTGCCCATCATTCTGCAACCCCGACTTCTCACTCCCCATGCTCTCAACAACTCAGTATCCCAGGGAGGGAGGTGAGCACAGACCTCCCATAAAAGCAATGATGACAGCTGTAACATGCATAGCTTACGCATCCCCGAGACCGTACCGCGTGCACGGTGCTTTTTTACATTCTTCTTGTTTAATCATCCCAGCATCCCCTGTGCAGCCTGTACTACTGTCTCCTCATTCGACAGATGAGGACACTGAGGCTCTTTGCACAAGGAAGTGGTAGGGCCATCTGTGCGTTGTGGACACTCACCATGTCCACTCCACAGGGTCCCCCCAGCACCCTCCCGCCCCTGCCCTGAGGTCCATGCCGCAGAGCAGGTGCACAACACTTTAGAATTTGCCAAAGGTCTCCAGGATCATCTCCTGTGATCCTCCCCCCACTTCCTGGGACAGGTGCTCTCATTCTCTCCTTGGTGTCAGACGAGACACTGAGGCACAAAATTGGGGAACGGGGGGGACCGAGTCCTGGGGTCTGAGGAGAGATGGGTGACATCTGCCAGGAAAGCTGGACTCTGCTCTGAGAGCTGGTGCAGCAGGAAGGATTGCATGTCTTGCTAGCAAGTTGCTGTCCTCCTCCCCCCAGCTTTAGCCCCTGATGGACACTTGCCCGCTGCCCCCAGGCCTCCAGTGATGCCTCCCCAGCAGGCCGGCAGACTCACCTGGCTCGCCCTTGGGCCCCGGCAGTCCATCGTACCCGTCCTTCCCAGGGGCCCCTGGTAGGCCCGGCATCCCGGGGATCCCGTAGCAGCCTGTGCTGGCCTGGCCCCCAAGTGGCAGCACCAGCAGGAGCAGCAATAGGTTTAGTCCGAGGTGGGGCCGGGAACTGGACCCCATGTCCATCCTGGGGAAGGATCTGGGTAGGGAGAGAGCTGAGTTGGCCCACCAAGCCCCTCACCCACCCTCCTCACTCTCTTGTTCCCCAGGCCAGTTCTTCTCAGCCCTCCGGAGCCTACCTCCCTTCCCCAGGCCCCTTCCCTTGCCCCTTGAGGGCTGGGACCACAGGATGGATGGAGGATGGGACATCTCTGTGCCCAGGCCCTCAGCTCAGCAGTGATGGGGACCCTCCTTCCTTTCACCAATCAAGTTTTCCCCACGTTTCAGGGAGGTGGCAGGGGTGCCATTTGCCCTCGTCTGGGCGGGGGTCCTGGCCTCACCTGGGTTGGCAGGATTCTGGTCTGGTCACAGAGATGTCCTCAGATCTGCTTCCGTTCTCCCGGGCAGGAGGATACCGTGTCAGAGTAGTCACGTCGAGGAGGGCCCAGAGCAGGCTGGGCGGCCGCCTCCCCTCTGCTCACCCTTCTTCCAATCCCACATCCCCTTTCCCATAATTTTTCCTGACTCAGTATTTTCTTTTGGGCACTGAGTCTGGCTGACCGCAGCAATGCTCCTGTGTTCCCCACCCCAGGGTCATGCGTGTCTGAAATGAGGAAATGTCTACCCCCCTGGGTCTGCTGGAAGGTGTGTGTGTGTGTGTGTGTGTGTGTGTGTGTGTGTATGTGTGCGAAAGTCCTTACCAAAAATCACGTGTAAATGGTTTCTTGGGGTCCAAAGCCTTGCTCTGACCTCTCTGCTTCGCTGCCCCAAGAAACAAACCTTGCATGCACTTGTGAAGTGGCAGGCCTTATTCTAGAATCTTCCGTTTGCCCCTCTCATTTGTTACACTTGGGGGTGGACACCAGGATGGGCAAGCCTCGATGGCAGGCAGCCTGCCATGGTGGACAGAGTCAGTGGCCCCGGATGTCGTCCAGCCCTGCCACTACCTTGCTCTGAGGCCCTCCACAAACCACTCTAGGCTTTAGTCTTCCCGTCTGTATACTGGGGGGGGGGGGGGGGGGGGGCAGGAGGGCAGGTCTAGGTTTTGCGTGTGTGCACGTCTTCCTTTGCTGGGGTCCTTGATGATCCCTGCCTCCCTCTCCTCCATCTCCGGCACCCCTGCATCTGGTCTTGGAGCCTGTGGTGGCTGCTGCAGGGTTGCTGGTTGGGGCCAGGCTCGCAGAGCTGGGAGAGGGCCCTCTCCTCTCTTCCTGTTCTCCTCCTATGACATTCTGAGGAGGAGGGGCTGCTGAGCAGTTGAGGGGTCCCACCCTGACACCCCACCTGCCCCCGGTGTCACTTGGGGTGAGGCCTTTGACCTCCCTGAGCATCCATTCCTCCTCTGTAAATGGGGGGTTCCAATAGCTCCCATGCAGGGCAGTGGTGAGGACCCAGCGCGTGAGGCAAGCGCAGTGCTTAGCCTGGTGCCAGACGTGAGCGGGAGTTCACAGCTCTGCCTCTGCCCCACCAAGTGACCTTAAGGGCCTCGGTCTTCTTTTCTGTCCCTACACCCTTTTGCCCAGGGCTGCAGAATGTGAGCTGAGGGCAAGGATGTGAATGAACTTGGCCCCGGAAGTCCCCAGCAGGTAGAGGGCTGGGAAGAGCAGAAAGGGTAGACATGACTGCTGGGGAGACCCCATCTTCCATTCTCATCTTGTTTGCGCTGGTCCGTGTTGTCCAGCAGGTGGCAGCCTTGGCCCATGCTCAGCCTGCCCTGCCCCAGCATCCTGGCCATGCAGGGCTCTGCCTGAGCCTGTTCCCCTCCTCCAGGTGATCTGCCTCAGGCATGGTGGGTGCGGGGGGGTAGGTCTAGGTGGGATTTAGGATAAGGAGCCGCCTGACCCTCCCTGCACTAGCCTGGTCTTTCCCACCACTTGTAGGGTCTGCACTCCCGACATCTTTGAGTCCCATTGCAATGAAAGGAGCGCTCCACTCTGGGGTCAGCAGAGCCGGTTCACATCTCGGTCTTGCCACTCTCTGGCAGTGTGATGGCGGGTAGGCATCTCCTGTCCTTGAGCCTCCATGAGGAGGGATTGCTAAGATCTGGTGTGTCCGTGGCTAGGAAATACCCAGCCCATCGTAGGTGCTCGAAGATCTGCTTCATTTCCTGGAAGTGTATGTTCTGGGCCGGGAGGCAGGGAGCTGGGGCGGAGCAGAGGCCTGAAGCAGGCAGAGGGGCAGGAGGAGACCAGCGCAGCCCTGGGGCTCCAGCGGGGTCACCCTCTCCTTCCTGACCCCCAGAAGTTGCAGGTGGGACAGCCCCGGCCCAGGAGAGGGTCTCTGGAGTCTGTCAGAAGCCTGGGGGGAGGTATGGGTTTGTGTGGACTCCAGCTGCCCCTTGTGTCCGACATTAGGTGGGAGACACTGATCCTGGGGCTCGGGGGCCGGCCGGTGGGAGTGTGAGCGCGTGTGAGGGTCAGCAAGTGAGAGAATTGGGGCGGTGCTAAGGCACATACGTGTTGGAGGATGAGGAGGGCGTGGCAGGGGTGTGTCTGGGACACATGTGTCGAGGTTGTGTGTGTGTGTGTGTGTGTGTAAGAGTGTACTTCTGACAGTTTAGGAGGGGTACTTAGGTGTCTGAGACACGGGGTACCTGGGTAGGACAGCACGGATACCCCAAGTATGTCTGCGGGTGTGAAGGTTTCAACGAGTGTGCACGTGTGGAGTGCAGGTGTGTGGCGTGTGCGCAGCAGAGGGCACAAAGGGCTTTCTCTGGGGAAATGCCCAGGGCATTAGACATCCTCAGGACCAAACTTCCAGCTACTTACTGTCTTCGAATTCAAAGGACGAGGTGGGGCTTCTTGCCTCCGAGCAGCTCTGCACAGGCTAAGTGGGACCCCGGGAATATGCACCATGGGCACCCCAGACCTTCTCAGTCCCAGCCAGCAGGGATGCCTAGCCCGGGAGGGAGGAAGCCCCAGCTTCCATGCTTGCCCGGGAAGCCCAGGGCAGGACTCGGGAATCTAGCTTCGGGGAGGACTGCTGCCTGCCCTTGGGCTAGTCGCTCTCCTTCTCTGAGTCTTGCCCATGTTTTGCTGGTTCAGGGTTGGAAATCAAGTGTCACCTGTCAGGCATGTGGCTGTGGAGGCTGGCAAGGGTCACCGTCACACACACACAGGCTTGGATACCGGTAAGTTCTGGGCTCAAATCCCAGCTCCTTCTCTTCAACACTGACCGTGGGCTTTATGTCCACCCATGCCCCTAGCCTGCCTCATTATCTGGAAAGTAGGGTCATGATACCCACCTCACTCCCCAGCCCTGCAGATGAAACAAAATACAATAATGGCTCAAACTTTCGAAGTCCTTACTACAAAGCAGTCCCTGTTCTGCAATTTCTGTGTATTAAGTCATTCAGTCCTCCCAACAAGCCTTTGAAGTAAGTGCCTTTGTTATTCCCATTTTACAGATAAAGAAACTGAGGTCACTCAAGTTATATCATATACACACGGTTAGCCAACTGGTAAGTGGTGGCCTAGGATTTGAACCCAGGCCGATGAGGCTCCCATGTATTTACAACAATATATGTTGTAAAATACGAAACACAGGCCTGCCTTGTAAGCACTCAATGATTGTCATTCCTGTGCTCCCTCCCGGTGCCCAGAACAGCATCGGAACCTCAGGCTCAGCACACAGGAACTCAGGTGTTTATTCTAGGAAGAATTCGAGGAAATCCATCTTACAGTGGGCAGTGGGCAGTGAGTTCTCGGGGGCTCCGGGAGCCAGCCCTCACCCTTTAGGCAGCTAAAGCAACAGCACCCCGATAGAGAGCAGACCATAGAAACCAGAGAGGTAGAAGGCGTGGGCTGGAGTCACACAGCAGGAAGCATGTGCGGCCAGGGGCGGGAGGGTCCTTCCGGGGCTCAGATGGACGGGAAGATGAGGAAGCCGCTAAAGACACTATCCACCTCCGGGCCCTGGTAAATGCGGCCTTTGACGGGGTCTTTCTCAATCCAGACCTGGTCTCCTTGCTGCAGCTGGAGAACCGTGCCCCCGGACACCACCTGGAAGATCCCCTTGCTGTTGGTGTCACAGAAGCCCAAGGAGCGCCGGAACTGGTCCCTCCCAGACGACACGATGGACAGGCAGATGTCCCACTTGGACACCACCTGGAAAGTGAAATAGTAGTAACCCGGCACAGCACAGAGGAACCGGCCCGTGTGGTTCTGGTACGGGCCTTCCTGGTTGGTGATGATCGTGTCGAAGAGGACCACGTTGCCACCCTTGGGGGGGTTCCGTCTTATGGCTGAGAAGGCCGGCCGTGGCTGGTCCTTGATGTTTCCTGGGTTGCCCTTGATGCCTTTCAGTCCTGGGGAGCCAGGGAGCCCCAGGGGGCCACTGGGTCCAGGAAAGCCCATGTTGCCAGGCTTTCCAGGGGGCCCAGGGTCCCCCGGGTCTCCTTTAAGGCCTTGGATGCCTGTCCGCATGCCGGGAGCCCCTGTGGGGAGAAAGGCCAGATCTGGAGGGGGAGTCCAGTGTCCACCAGTCCTCAGGGAGATGGCTGGGACCCTTGGCTGCGGTGGGATGGAGGATGCGGGAGTGCCTGGGCCTTCAAAACCTTGATTCTGGCTGATTGTGTGACCTTGGGCAAGTGTTTCAACCACTGACCCTCAGCTTCCTTATCTCTAAAGTGGAGAAAAGTGAGAACAGGTACTTGGAAGCTGTCATGTTCTTGCAAAAGCAGGACAGGCTCCTCTATACCCCACTGGGCCACTGCCCCTGACTTCTTTGGGTTCGGGACTACATTTAGGAGGCCTGGATGCCAAGTATCGCAAATGTTCATGCAAATCCTTCTGGTCTGCTATGGACTGGGAGGCTCAAGGGGACTGAGATTATCTTTTTCTACTCTGAGCATGTCCTCCTCCTTTTTCCTTCACAGCCACCCCTCTCCCCCACCTTTTTTTTTTTAGAATGTGAGTTTCTGAAGCTGGAAGGGGCTGGGAATGGGGAAGCAGGGACAGATTTGGGTGTGGGGACTGGAAGGATGCAGAAAAGATAGTTGCCATGAACTGATCATCTCTACGTGCCAGGTAGGGTTATTTTTTCCATTTTACAGATGAGGAAACCGAGGTTCAGAGAGAGTCAGTAACTTGCTCAAGGTCACACAGCAAGATGAGTCTCCTGAGTCCAAAGATGAGCGCCTTATTCGTTCCGGTAACTGAATGACAACCCAGGACTGGGCGCTGCTCCAAGACCTTTCACATTTGTTGCTTGTGGTGGTCCATGAGAGAGAGGACTCAGTCAGGAAGGGGGATTCAGAGAGAGGCCTGGCAGCCTGGGGACATGTCCAGGGAGGAGGATAGGTTCCCCTCAGCCCCTGGGACCAAGTGCAGAATGAAGGGGCTTCATGCAGGGGCCCAGGCCGTCCCCAAGCATCCACCCCGGAGGCCAGGCCCAGCCAAGGGATGAAGTGCTGGGGTCTAGAGGGAAGGGCTTACCTGGCTCCCCTCGCTCCCCCTTGAGGCCTGGCCGTCCGTCTCGGCCGGGTGGTCCTGCAGCCCCGGCCCTCCCGTCCGGTGCTCGGCACACATCCTGGGTCACTGTAGAGGCCAAGGATATGGCCAGCACACAGCCCACCAGCCAGCCCCATGGGGCCTCCATGATGCCACTGCGAAGACATAGGGCAGGGCTAGACCTCACACACTCACACACACCCAACTCGTACATACACTTGAATCCCACACCTACAATGATATCTACACATACCCCTGCCACCGGTACACATACACACCTCCAGGGCCTTCAATATCCACCTTGCACCCAGCCCCAGTGACCCCGCACGTACATGAAGAACCAGAAGTTCACACAGATGCCACACACAACTGAAGTTACACACTCAGACACACAAACTTGGCTTCCAATCCCACACGGACAAACACAGGGAGCAGACTCACAATCCACTCCACACTCCCGGATGCACGAATGACACCCAAATGGACTCCATCTCGCACTCAGCCACACACTCATATAGTCCTACAGATGATCAATTCCATTGAACAAATATTTATCGAGCGCCTACTTGTTATTGAATTAACACTCTCTCACCCAGATGGCAGAGCTGTGCGTACACATAGGAATTCACAGCCCCCTGACACAATGCGTGTGCTCACCGCCCCCCCAAATACTTGACCCCTTTCAGCACCTACTGGACTGTCTACGGGACCCCTGTGCTGGCTCTGACACTCCCAGTCTTTCCCCAGCTTCTTGTGTCTTGGGGAGGCCAAAACCCAGGAACTCTGGTTAGAGGGATGGGTTATATCACCACTTCCCACTAACTCCCAAACCCGAGGAATGAAGATGGTCCCCCCACTCACTTATTCTGGGTCCTGGATCCGGACCCCCCCCCACCACCACCGGCCAACTCTGTCCTGGCAGAGAACCAAGGACAGTGTTCCCCCTCCCCTGCCTTTGTGGTCCAGCCCCCTAGGCCAGCTCCCCTGGCTCCCTGAATTTCATAGCCCCCTCCCCCTCGGGCGCTGGCCTCACCTGCCTTAGCTGGTCGTCAGTTCAACTGGATGTTCCTGTCCTCCACCCAGGGACCACTGTGGGACACCCAGCAGGGGTACTGCCTGCCTGGCTGTGGCCAAGTTTCACATCCCTTCCTACTTCCCCTTCTCCTTCCCTGGGCCTGCCCCCAGCTTTGCCCCAGGGGCCAGAGGCCTCCCGGAGACAGTTTGAGCAGACCTCAGCAAGACTGGGACACTGGACATTCCCCCCCACCCCCCACACACGCACGCAAGCTGGTGTGGGGGCAGGGATGGGAAGGCAGCAGTCTGCAAAGATAGAGGCCGTGGAGGGGGTCCTGGGTGGGGTGTGAGAACCAGGGATGCACAGAACATCAGGGTAGACAGAGTTTTTCTAAAAGTCAGTAACTTGAAAGACTTTTTCGAGTTTATGAAAGCAACATGTATTCATTGTCTAACGCTTGGGAAATACAGAAAAACACAAAGGAGAGTGCAGTAGTGATGAGAAGCTTAGTAATCAGCTTTCTAGACCTGCCACTTCCTAGCTGCCCTTGGGAAGTTACTTAATGTCCCCGGGCCTCGGTTTTCTTTTTTTTTTTTTTTCTTTTTTTTTTAAAGATTTTATTTATTTATTTGTCAGAGAGAGAGAGAGGGAGAGAGAGCGAGCACAGGCAGACAGAGTGGCAGGCAGAGGCAGAGGGAGAAGCAGGCTCCCTGACGAGCAAGGAGCCTGATGTGGGACTCGATCCCAGGGCGCTGGGATCATGACCTGAGCCGAAGGCAGCTGCTTAACCAACTGAGCCACCCAGGCGTCCCAAGGGCCTCGGTTTTCTTATTCATAAATTGGGAACAACAGATTTTACCTCATCGGAGTATTATAAAGTTTCAATGACATAATATATATACAAAACACTTGGCATGGGATGAACACTTAATAAGTAGCATTTATTGGATTTAAAAAACAGCAACAAAAGCCCATGAATGCTATCATCTAAAGAGTTACCCTTTGGCAGGATCATCTAGTCTTGCTTACTCTTGCTGACAGGGTGCTCACTACCAGTCAGCCCACATCACTTCACCAGCTTGGACCCCGAGCATCCTTTAGATAGAGCTACCCTTTCTCTCCAGTCTGGAGAGCAATGTGTTCAGGCTCAGGCTGACCAGGTCTTTCTGCTTCTTCCCATGACCGTGTTCACCACCCCCCACTCTGACTATTTTGCCAAAAGGAAGATGAGGAGGGGAAAACAAGTCTATTGACCTGGGCAGATGAAGATCGTCCAGGACCAGGGTTTTCAAGCTTCTGGGACCCCTTTTTCATTTGCAATCTTGTATGGTACCCAATATGTATCTGACAGATATAAGTGGGGGTTCTCAGGATAAGAGTGGGGGCCCAGAGTAACTCCCACCAGCCCCTCTCTTGCTCCTGGGGATTCAGGAGGTTAGGAGAGCTGGAATCTCACAGCTTGTGCCCACTTGTAACTCACTGTGTAACCTGAGGCAAGCTATATCATTTCTCTGGACCTCAGTTTCTTTATCTGTAAAATGGGGATGATATCGACTTCTCACTGGGCTGCTACGGATTCTATGAGGAAGTTGATGCTGTCATATACCACATTCAAATCAATCATCATTATGAATAATATCTCTGTGACCATGGGCAGGTTACCTAACCAGTCTGAGCCTCACCTCCATCTCTCAAGGTGAGGGAGTGGCGGGAGGCAGGAAGGTCGCAAGAAGGTTGCACCCTGGAACACGGCTCCGGGCACCCATTTTCTTTGATGGCAGCATATCAATCTTGCTTCCCTGCAAGAGGAGTTAGAAATATCATGTGTCGGAGTCAGAAACGCCAGGCTGATGGCTCCCATTTCACAGATGAAGAAACTAACCATCAGAGACAGCAACGCTTGCCCAAGGTCACGAAGAAAGTAGCAGAGTTGGCATGGGGAAAAACCAAATACTGTGAAAGTCTTCTCAAAGTATAGCTTCCAAAATTTTGAATAGACCATTCTTATAGAAATATATAGTGAGCACATGTGAGTTTTTAAATTTTTTTTGTAGCTTGTTAATGAAGGAAGCAGGATGAGAAAGCTAGTTCAATGAAGGGTATGAGAAGGAAACATTTATATGTACCTATATATGGAGAGAGAAGAAAGAGATTTAGCAGAAAGAAAAACAACAATAACCCAAAAATTAGAATTCTGGAATATTCATAAGATTGCTAAGTTAGAGGCAACACTGGTGAATGTTTATAGGGCAACAAAATCATAATGTCGGGGGTTATCTTCTCTATTAGAAAGAAATCATTTGCATGATTTCTCTACCAGACAAAAATAATTTGTAACTTGCCAGTTTTCTACCAACTAACAGGAGTCTTTACAGATCCTGGGCCCTGATCAATAGCAAATAATAAGTCAAGCAGAGTGACATTCCCCTAGAGTGTCAGATGACCCTTAGGAGGGCTTGTTAGACAATGTTTTGATTTGACTTTGAAAGGACATCGGTTATCTATTTGCCTTATTTCCAACTGTTGGATGATTTTACTTATCAGGCTGTTGCAAGTGTATAACCCTTCCCAAGAAATAAAAGCCATCGATAGGAATGAACATAGCATTAGTGTGAAAGTAAATGGGTCAGCAACAGCCCTGTGAATGTCACAACAGAGACACCTTCAATCAGAAGGGATGGACATAGTCTTCCTTTTTTTCCAGAGCTCAGACTCCTGAAGGGGAGAGGTAGGGGGGTGGCGGGGGGAGGTTGGGGAGGTTGGGGGATGAGAGGAACCGCTCTGTAATGCCTGTAGAGTCATGATCCGTGAGACCCAGGTGTAGTTAGGAGTTTAAGCAATAACCAAAAAACAATTTTTAAATCACGCACACTCTTTTTTTTTTTTTTTAAGATTTTAAAAATTTATTTGACAGACAGAGATCACAAGTAGGCAGAGAGAGGAGGAAGCAGGTTCCCTGCTGAGCAGAGAGCCCTATGCAGGGCTCGATTCCAGGACCCTGGGATCATGACCTGAGCTGAAGGCAGATGCTTAACAACTGAGCCACCCAGGTGCCCCTCGCTGAGTGTATTATTATCTCCATATTATTTTAAAGTTTTGACCCCATTCTAACTTTGGAGTTCTAGTCTTTCTTCTTTTCTTTTCTTTCTTTCTTCTTTTTTTTTTTTTTAGACTTATTTATTTGGTGGGGTGGGGGAAGGAGAAAGAAGAGGGAGAGAATCCTCTGAGCCTAACATGGGGCTTGATCTCAGAACCCTGAGATCATAACCTGAGCCAAAATCAATAGTCATCTGCTTAACCAACTGTGCCACCCAGGTGCCCCTGGAGTCTAGTCTTTAATTATTTTTTTAAAAGATTTTATTTATTTATTTGACAGACAGAGATCACAAGTAGGCAGAGAGGCAGGCAGTGGGGGGATGGGAAGCATCCTGCTGAGCAGAGAGCCCAAGTAGGAAGCTCCATCCCAGGACCCTGGGATCATGACCTGAGACAAAGGCAGAGGCTTTAACCCACTGAGCCCCAAATCACTCACATTCTTGATGGTGGAGTCACATCTCACCCAAGGGTTGGGGTTCCAAAAATCAGCATATTAAGCAAAAATTGTAAATGGTCACTATTACCATGGGGGGTGGGGTGGGAAATCTTAGGAAGCGCCAGGTTGGAAACCCTATTATCACTATAGACCTGTGCAGTCAGCTTCAGCTTTGACATTAGAACAGAGTTCTCTTTCTTTAGTTGGGTAGCAACTGGCTCACGGATATCCCCCTCGCCCCTCAAAAGAGGCATGGAATCTTGGAAGACCGGGATCATGCAGCGTTAATGTGTTTAGCCCACCAGGGGCTCATGGGATCGGAGGCAGACTTGGAGAAGTCAGGTCTGTTCAGCTCTCCCTGTCCACGCTAACTCCAGAAATAGGCTCCTTGAGGGTCTGTAGTGATGGCAGCATCCCCCACCTTACTGAAACTGGTATTTGTAACTCTTTGTCTCTCTGAATCTTATTAGGCAAAATGCAGATTGTCAACTATTATAGAACAGGGCTCCAAAGTTCCTGTGTTTTTTTTTTTAATCAAAAAAATTGAAGTATAATTTACATATAGTAAAATGCAGAAATCTTTTTCTTTTATTAGAAAGACAGAGAGAGAAAGAGAGGCAGAGGGAGGGGGAGAGATAGAAGCTTAAGCAGCCTCTGGGCCCAGGGGAACTCGATCTTACCCCTGTTGTGAGTGTGTCTGTCCGTTTCTTATAGCTGAGTAGTATACGTGCATATATCACACCTTATCAGGTCCTTCCCCATTGGTGGGTATTTTTGTTCATGATGAATAGAGCTGCTGAGAGAGCCTTCTCCTACAATCCCCTATGCACTCAGGTCTCTGCTGTGCTGTTCGTACACTGTGAAGGAGGCACCGAGCTTACCCCCATACCCCATCCTCCCCATCCACTGCCACGCACCTCTCTCTTCAATACCCCTTCCCTCAAAAAAACCCACAAATCTCCCAGGCCCTTCCTCAACCTCTTTTTCTCCTTCTCCTGGCCCCCATTTCACTCCCCTTGCTCTTTGTTATGGAGATCTTCTTAATGACTGGTCTCCCCTCTTTGGGGCTGAGAATCCTCTCCTTGTATCCTCCTTCTCCACCACCCAATGAGATCAGGGTTCTCCTTGGCAAGGTTGGAGGGGCAGACTGGGAATTGGGGAGGGAGCTGTCCGAGCCTGCCACACGTCTTCAGCGCACATGCTTTATTCTTTGCCTGTCTTGGCAGATAAAAGCGTTTTGGAGGCTTGTTTTATGAAAAACGGAGGGGATTGTAAACACCAAATAATTTGTTGGGGACATGAGAGGCAGCACGGGTCCAAATTCAACATCTGCCTTCCGTTTGCTGCGCGCTCTTGCACGAGAGAACTCCTGGGTTTGGGGGTGACAATTGACCCCTCCAACTGTGACAAGGCTTCGGGTCAGTGTGCCTTGTCCCCTGTGCGGGACTTAGCAAAAGTCCAGTCTTCTCCTCCTTCCCCTACCTGCCAGCCAGGGGGCCTGGGCACAGTTCCAGTTGAGAAGTTTGGGAAAGGGAATGTAAAAAGAAAACAAAAGAAGGCAAAAGCAATTTCACTGGGGGAGGGTGAAGAAAAATAGGGAGAAAGCAAGCCCCCTGTAATGGCTGGTGCCTGCATTCCGGACACCCAGAGTGAAGCCAGCACACCCTCCTTCCTTCCAGGGGCCAGGTGGAGGCCCACCCGGGGAGAAGTTCCCAACAGGCAGATCTAGCCAGATCTAGGGGGGAAAGGCGCTGATGGAAGCTGCCAAGCATGCAGGCAGGTGAGATGTAAAAAGATGAAGAGGGTTAAGAGAGTTAGGGACCCAAACTGAGCAGGCGGTGGGAGAGTGTGAGGACAGTTTGCCTCTGGTTGGGGTGGCCGAGCCCTGGGTTCTGAAGGCTGTGGGAACACCATAGCTGGGAAACGTGACACCTAGAAGGCCAGATGATGCCCACTTCCAAAGAGCTCACACAGAAGCAAGAGAAAGCCCTCCCTCCACTTTGCAGGAACCATCTCCCCGATCTGTCCTTCACCTGGCCTGAAATTCCACGGTTACCCATTCTTTCCATGGGGGAAGCATTGCCGTCTTGAGGTGTTTTAAAATCAGAGCTGTGTCTTGGTGCATTTGCAAGATGTTAACCGCCACGCCTTAGGAGGCCCAAGCACTGGGCTTGCTACCAGGGCTTAACATGAGGCAACTGAGCTCAGAGAGTGTAAGCGATTCCCATAAGGTCACACAGCCAGTCAGTGGTAGAGGTATTTCTATCACCTCAGAAGACTTTCTGAAGGTTTTCCACTGGCGGAGGTGGGTGGTGTCTAAAACAGGGTCTCTGAAAGGGAGAGCGAGGAGTGTAGAGGGGGAAATGTATTGGCTGTGGGTGCTCGGAAGGCACCCTCCCCCGGGTTGGGCATTTCACATATATCATCCCATTTAATTGACACGGGATGCTCATAGGGTAGAATTTTGATTCCTTTTTAATGGTAAAGAAACTGGGGTTCAGAGAGCTGAAGTGACTTGCTCATGAGTCCCGGGTTGCCATATTTAACAAAGAAAAATACAGGATATTCAGTTAAATTTGAATTCAGATAAACATTGGTATACATGTGGTATAGTTGTATTAAAAAAAATTGTCATGTATTTTCTCCAGCAACCTACAGAGGTCACACAACCCAATGGCTGTTGTCCCACAGGGCCCTGACTCACTAGGAAGCCTGTCTGGGTGGGAAGGATGGACCAAGGGCTGGCTCCTTTCTGTCTCCCAGGTGAATATGAGCCTTTGTCCCCACCTAGGGTCCCAGTTACTGCTCTTGTGGGTGAGCCAAGGACCCCAGCCAGGTTTCCCCACCGTGAGCCCTGGCCCCTACATCATTGCTGGTGCAGGCTGTCCTCTGGGGGATCTTTCCCAGAAGACTTGGGTTCTATTTCCAGCTCTGCTGAGTGTGGTCTGACAAATCATCTTTCTGGGCCTCAGTCTCTCCCTCTGTGAAAAAGAGGGAGGAGTTGAATCAAAGCAGTGGTTCCCTTGGGTCCGAGTCTCTGGGACACCACTGCCCCAGCTACTCCGTTCCCTACTGCTTTAGAAGCCGTGCCTTCTGGGTTTGGCATAGGTACCCTGGGCGGGGTCTCACGCAGGAGGCAGCTCAGCATCTTTCTGGAGCTCGGACAGCAACTCAGGACCTTTCCAACCTTGACACATTGGTTGGGCCCACCCTGTCCCTTTGGACATGACCGTTCTGCATCTCACAAGTAGAGACCAGGGGCAGAAGGGTCCAGAAAGGCTTTGCTGGAGTAGGAGAGAGGGGGCAAGTCCTGGTATTTGGGGTAGGAGGAGGAGGGAGGGAAGGTCGCTAAATCGCCCCTGGGGCTGAGACCATTTCCAACCTGGGAATCCAGAAATATATCTTACCTATGTCTTGCATATGTCTCTCCATTTGAGTGGAGATTTGTGTTTTTCACAACCCCTGCGTGGCCCACATGATTCCCAGCCAGGCTGTTGGCTCACCTGATGGGAAGACCAAGGCTCAGAGCAGGCAGTGGGTTCCTGGTGTCACAGAGCAGAGCTGGTCCACTCTCTAGTCTCTGGGGCTAGGACTCTACCCAGCAGCTCCACCCCCAGGTGGTCCTGGAAGGTCCTGCTCCAGTCTCTTCCCTTCCCAGGCTCCTGGGTTCTGCGCATTTCTTCCTTGTGCAGCTCTGAGCCCCCTCTCTTGTCCTGCTACCAGCTCCCTGGGCGGGGCGGGGGAGGCGATTGTCCCACACCTCCCAGAGCTCAGCAATCATCCCTCCTCCCTTCCCTGAGCCAGGCATGCCCAGAGTCACAGGGCAATTCCCGACACAGAGCCGGGGCTGGGTGCGGGTCTGGGGTGCCCCAGCCCACACTCGTCCCTCCACCTGCAGAGCTGCTCCAGGCTCGAGGCTAACGACAGCTGCTTCTGCCCTATCTCCTCCCCCTCTTCCAGCCCTCTGCTGATTACAAATAAACACCCGGTCTACACGGGAGAGTAATTAACTCTCCAATGTGGGGAGAACTAATCAGCCTGGAGTTTGCTGCAGGTGGGAAAAGCAAAGGCTTTTCCTAAGTAGTATGCAAATGACACCCGTAGTATGCAAAGCAACCTCTTTGGGTTCCTGGGAAAGGCTGCCAGAGCCTTGAGCCCTGGCTTCCGAGGAGGGACAGGCTCTGGGAACAGTGGTCCTGACTGGCAGGGACCCCATCCTTTGGGTTGAGGGAGGCTGGTGGGGTCAGAGTAGGAGTGGGGGTGCACCTTCTGGGCTCCCCAGTGCACCTGCAGTCCCTGTGTCTGGAAGGCTGAGGGGGAGGGGGCTCGGAGCTCAGAGAGGACGAGCTTTGAGTCTGAGCCCCGCTGGTCCTCACCTACATGACTTGGGCTAGTCTCTCTCACACTCCTGAGCCTCAGTTTCCTCATTGAAAGATGGGGATAAAAATACATACTTTTTATGCTGTATGAGAACTGGTCAATACATAAAGCACCTAACATTGTCTGGTGCTTAGTAGGTGTTCCGTAAATCGGAGCTCTTTGCAAAAAAATATCCAGATTGGCCCACAACATCCCTGTGGCCATGTGCTGCCTGGTCAAGGCCCAGTCCCCTTGGGGGCTCATCTCTACCTGGTCTGTCTCTCCAGGGTACCGTCGGCTTTGTGATACAAGATTTGAAAGGCTGCAGGAATGGCCCTCCTGCTCCCAGGCATGTATGACTCCTGTCTTACCTGAAATTCTGCACCGGGCCCAGGGTAAGAGAGAGAAGTTCCTGGGGAGCACAATTTCCGGAGGCATTCACTTTCGGGTGGTGCGAGTGCAGAATCAATGCCGGGAGTGAGCACCTGCTTCCACTGCTACACCCCAGGCAGGCATCTCGCTCTCCTCCCCTTGTCCAGGTCCTGCTGCCACTCTACCTCTGTTGAGTTGACCTCGCTCAGCCCTCAGCATGCGCTCTAACACTGCAGGGATGGGGGCGTGAGACCATGTTCTGGGTCACCGAAATATACTACATCCTAACCGAAGTGTCAGTTACACAGATGTATCCTCTGGTGAAAATTCATCCAATGGTACATTTACATTACATGCATTTCACTGTATAGACATTTGACTTCAACAAAACATAATTTATACGTAAATCGAATGTAGGTATCTTTTGAGAGATATCACACATTAATGTACAATGATGATGCGGATGATGATGATGATTACCAAAATGGTCACCCAGCTTCGGCTTGTACACCTCCAGTGATGGGGAGCTCACCACCTGTGGAGCCAGGATATCACTTGTTTGGCAGTGGGACTGGGATTCGAACCCAGATCTGACTCCAGGCTCCAAGGCCTTGGTCTCTTCTCTACTGACTCTCCCAGGATCATGTGTGTGCAGGACTTGTCACGGGTGTGATATGTGGAATGTTTGTCACTTGTAGAGAGATAGTAAGTGCTCCCACACACCTGGGACACAGGTGAGTTGCACGTCCCCTGCCCACCCTCGCAGCTAGGTGGGGTGTGGGCTAGTTGGTGCAGTGATGCTGAGCGGAGTGACGTCGATGGTACAGATCTGCTAACACGCTCTTGCCTGCTGCTCTCCCGGAGACCTCATGTTGTGAGGGTAGAGCCCCAGGCTCTGGGTGGCTTGCTGAGTGTCTTCATGGAGGACAACTGTCTCGGAGGCTCATCTGGGCCACAACAGGCTTTGCAGGAGGGATGAGTAAACCCTGGTAGTGGTAAGCCACTGAGGAGTGGGCTGACAGTACAGCATAACTTCCCTATCCTGACCGATGGGCCCAACCCCAATAAGATTGCCAACCTCGTAGTCTTAGTCACCACCGTCGTTGTCCTCTCCGTTTCCAAGGCTGCCATTTGCATGACAACGCCCTCACCAGATGCTTCAGGTGGCTTGGCTCTGCTGGGCTGTCCAGGGTCCTGTCCTCAGCCGGACCTCCCACCACTGCCCAGACTTTCATCAGTTCTGTGCTATCCAGGCTGGGCACCTGGGATTCTACAATGAAAAATACCCAGACCCACCTTTGGAGAGCTTACGTTCTGCTGGGGAAGGCAGACACGAATAACTCCCAAAGTAAGCAGCTCATGGGGTGCCAGAAACACCTAGAAACCAGAGGTGGGAGCTCCCAATGGGTAAGATAAGAGTCACCCCAGGGCGGGAATCTTGGGGGACGCCTTGGAGGAGGAGGACCGGTTGGAGGAAGGAGGTGGCAGCAGTGACTCCCTCCCCAGTATTCATAGGCTCTCCTCATGACATAGGTCTGAGTTCTACTTCTTCCACTTCCCACTGGATAATATCGAGTGGGCATTTTCCCTCCTAAAGCCTTGGTTTTCTCCTCTGTAAAATGGGGACAATAAAAGTCCCTCTTCCTAAGGTTGTCATGAGAATCGAACAAGTTAATACACATCGAGGGCTTTACTCCGTGCCTGGCTATAGCAATTGCTCAATAAACAGCCGTTATTACAACCTCGTTTGACCCTTGCAACAGCCCTGCCAGAGAAGAGAAATGACCAGGATTATCTTTGCTTTACAGATGAGATGAAGGAAGCTCAGAGAGGGCCAGAAACTTGCTTAAAGCACACAGCTAGGAAGTGCCTGGGCGTGCAACGTATGCAGGGCGTGCCTTTAACCAGAGCCTGTCTGGGGTTAGGATTTGTATCGTCAGACCTGGAGGCTCGCTGCTCCCTCTGGCTTGACCACATCTTGCACTCTCTCGATGCCTGGCCTTTGAGATCCCACCTGTTTTCTTATTGTGACAAAATATACAGAAAAGTGTTTACTATTTAAACCATTTTTAATGGTACGGCGTAGTAGCACTAATTACAGTCACCCTGTTCTGTGATCTTCACCACCGGCCGTCTCCGGAACGGTTACCGTCCTCCCACACTGGAACTCTGTGCTCATTAAACACTCGGTCCATCCCTCCCATCCCCCAGCCCCTGGCAACCACTAGTCCACCTTCTGTCTCTATGAATCTGATGACTCCAGGGACCTTGTGTACGTGGAATCATATGCTATTTGTCCTTTTCTTGTCTGGCTTATTTCACTTAGTGTAAAGCCCTTGCGTTTCCTCCATGTTGTAGCAGGTGTCAGAATTTTCTTCTTCCTTCAAGGTGAATAATATTCCTTTGTGTGTATATTTCACATTTTATTTATTGGTTCATTCACGGATGGACACTCTGGTTGCTGGCAGCTTTGGGGTCCTGAATACTGCCATGAAGGCGGGTGTCCAGTGTCTGCTGGGGTCTCTGCTTGCATGAGACCCTGCGGCTGCCATGACTCAGGGACCACCCCAAGGGCTTTGCCGGGATCCAGAGTTCCCAATGATCCAGAGCCAGACCCCCACCCAGCCCACAGTGCACTGGCCATCTTGCTGTCCCATCAGCTCCATGCTCTGTCAGTTCCTCTCCTTCTGGCCTGCCCTTCACCATCTCCATGGTCCAAGCCCACCCATTCCCCAAGGCCCATCTCGAATTACCCAGCCCTCCGGGAAGCACTCTCTACCCTCCCTCCGTGGCCTTCTCCTACCCCTGTAGCACCCGACCCCCCATCTGCCTCATGCTCGAGTCTCTTATTACTTTAAACCTTAGATTATTGCTATCGGTGTCTGGTCTCACCTACACCCACCCTTCCAGAGTTGGGAATTTCCTTTCAATATGGTGGACATAATGTCCCCTTGAAGAAAAGCAAAAGTGAGAGTCCCCTTCCAAACTGCGTCCAGCTTAGGTAACCCCTGAATCTTAGCATGTTACTGTACCCATGTGATCCATTAGGAGCAATGTGGCTTGCTGGGTCTTGCCACACTGTCTTTTCAAGCTAGAAAAGGCACTGAGGCCACAGTTGCGTACTCCTCTTCTGAGTGGGCCTCAGAACTGAGCAAGCCCTGGGGAGGGACAGGTGGGAGGGCCCAGGGAGCCGGTTCCTCCAGAGTGAAGGGAGGTGGGCAGGAGGAAATGGTGGGTGTGAGAGCACCAGGGCCCTCATCTGCCTTATTGATGGGGATCTGAGGTCTGCACCCCCCCCCCCAGGAGATGGTCCATGAGGACATCTGACTGAAAGGGGACCAAAGGTCCCATTAGCTCTGTCCTTCCCAGAGGAAATGGGGATGAACAGAGTCAGGGGGACAAGGGACACAGACTCCTCTTTCCCTCCAGCATAGCCCCTGATCCCCAGGTAAGAGACCTCCCATATTTTGGGGGTGGGCAGGGAGGATGCCTCCATTGGAGGCTCCTTGTGACTGGACCCCATGACAGGTCAGGAAGGGTCAGAATGGACATTGAATTCCTTGAATGGCACAGAAACCCCAGCAGACTGTGAATCCTGGAGGGCAGGCCAGGCCTGAGTCGCTGATGCCGTGTGTGGCCTGTGCGTGGCCTGTGCGTGGCCTATACGTGGCCTGTGCGTGGCACCTTCCCCACCCTGTCCTCCCGTTTGCTTCCGTCACCCCCACACATGTGCCAGAGCAGCAGTCTGGATGCCTGGGCTCACATCCGGCCCCTGGCCCTCCCTCGCTGGGAGGCATGTGGCCACTTACTTTAGTCCTCTCCCCTTGGCACCTCAGTGACTCCATCTGCAAACTGGGGCTAGTAAGAGAAGCCCCCTCATGTGACTGTGCTGAAGAGGAACGGTGTCGCTACGGTAATATCGTTAGAACAGTGTCAAGCATCTAGCAAGTGCTTAGGAAATACCGGATACTTTTCACTCGAGAAATATATAGTGCTTGCTCAGGAAACTGTGGCTAAATTAATGGGAAGGCTGAGCCCACAGAAGGAGCTTGTGTTCAAAGTCAGCAGGTGCCCGGGTTGCCTTGAGAGAGCTGCTTCGCCCCGGGAGTCTCTGTGTCTCCTCTGCGACACGAGGAACATGACTTCCATTGCCCTCACTGCAAGGCTGCCACGGGCATTACTGGGGGGCTTGGGGTGCAGGCACAGGGGGAAGCAGGGCAAGTGGCCCCCTGTCTCAGCCATGGCCTCCCCAGCATAGGGGGCTTCTGAGAAGCCCTGTCTGGGGCCCCCCACCCAATTTCTGTAGCCGCATGGCTCTGGGCAGTTGCTGGGACACACCGGTGGGGGTTGGCACCCACTGGGGAAGGGGCTGGTGGGAGAAGTGGGGAGAACCCCAACTTCATTCCCACCAGCTCCCACAGGAACTGGGGCTGTAGGTGGCTTTCCAGAAACTGGCCTGACCCGGTGGGACAGAGAGGAAGCAAAGCTTGTGGGCTGGCCTCTGGGACCAGCCTAGCCCACAGGGTCTGCTGTTCTTGGGAGCCAGGCTGGGGCACCAGCTGCGCCGAGAGAGGGACCCGGCTTGGGATCCTAGAGGCCGGGTGCTCCCCAGTCTCTGTTCACGCTGCCTCGGCCTCCTCCTCCCCACTTCCTTGGGGTGCTGGCATCTTCATCTCTAGCAGGCGCTATCCCACCTGCCTTGTGGGGCTGTGGGCTGGCTCTTTGTGAGGGCGCTCATCGGGGAGTGTCCCAAAGCCAGAGCCATCTAAAGGTACCAGGTCTCGTCAGTGGGTAACTCACTCAGGGTCCCCCACAGACGTCAGCAAGAGGCAGAGCGGTCTGAACCTAGAGACGTCTCTGGAGCAGAAAGCACATGCTGGCTGGCCGTCCTCTGCCCCCCCTTCCCCCCCCCCAGGCAGCCTGAAGCCAGTGAGGCCGTCTCAGCCTCAGTTTCCCTGTTGTGAAGGCAATGGCAGTCAGCCGTGCTGCAGGAGAGGCGGGGTGGGGGTTGTTTTGTTTTCTAATTTCTAAATGTTCACAGCTTTCTTGCATGATTCTTCCCAGTCTATGGACGTGGAAGTGGGGGCTCTGGGAGATGGTGTCGCTTGCCCCAGACTACCCAGCGAAAGACTAGGAGCACGGAGCTCCCGCCGGAGCTTCAGCACAGGCAGCCGTAGGGCCTCGAGCAGGCGCTTTGGCTCTCAGAGCCGTGTCTGTAACACGGGAGTGCCAGGCACTGCGGAGCGTTGGCAGCAACAATCCTTGGAGGCCTGGCTGAGGTTTGAACGGGGGGCTGCAGGACCCCTGGGCTCTGCTTGCACACCACACCGCCTCTGGCACTCCACAGGGGGCCGGCAGGGTGGTCGCTGGGAGCCTTTGCAGCTCGACTTGGACATTCCCAGGCCTCCTCTAAGCCTCCAGATCCCTTGACGGCCTCTGCCTGATTTCCTCTGGCCGGCTGCCTGATTTTGCTCCCAACCCAGGCCGCAGGCCCCCCGGGGCTGGTTTCGGTGACGTAATGGCTCCCTCCCGCCATCTGTCCCAGCTGTTTCCCAGTGCTCACGTGTGTGCGGGGTCTTCTGCCCCAAGGAGGCGGTTCAGACTTCCCAGCACTTGCAACGTCTGGGAAAGGCTAACTGGGGGTGCCCCTCCAGAGCACCCCCACTTTGCTTCTCAGCAGGAGGGGGCGGCTCGGTTTTTTTTTTTTTGTGATAAAAGTTTAATAAATTGAAAGGCACGGTTTTCATTCTGTGGGTAATTAGCCGCTGCCACTGTGCTCCTCCTAATTGTCTCTCTCACTCCAGACCGGTGGAGATCAATAGGAAACGGCTGCAGCACGGTGAAAGTCACAATTAATTAATTGTCAGGCGTGTGTGTGTCTCCATCTCTGTCACATCAAAGGCCCAGGGACAGCAGCTGCCCACATTTCTGGCTCTTCCAGGCCGGCCCAGCCTAGAGACCCCAGATGCACATGAACGCAAGCCACTGTTCATGCTTCCTGTCTCCCCCTCGGGAAGCAGCAGCCTCCTGGAGAAGGGGTCCCCTGAGACCCCAGGCCCAGGGGCCTTCTCTGACAGCCAGCACTTTCCTACCACCCCACCTCAAATGCAGTCTCTGCTCTATCCCTGCCTGGGTATCTGTGCCCTGGTGCCCCCTCACAGCCACCCCCTACCCGCCTCACTCTTGCCTGTCCCCTCTTGTGTGCAGTCTAACCTGGTAGATTTTCTAGACTAAAACTTGGGCAGGATCTAGAAGAGTGGTTAGCTCTGGGGAAGATATGGCCTGGGAGACAGAACATTCTGGGATTCTGGGGATGCTGTTCATTTTTATCTCTGGTGTTTTCAGGGGTGTATACATGTATAATAAGAATAAGCCCTTTTGCAGCACGCTTAGATAGCATCAGCTGTGACACATGTGTGTGCACATACACACACACTAATGCTCCCTCCCATTCAGTAACAACAACTCGCTTTTATGTGCCAGTGTTAAGATAGGAGGATGATGAGGGACACAGGCAGCCGTGGTGAACCTGCCGGTCCTGCAACCATGGGTCTCTCCTAATCTTCCCCACAAGGCTAGGAGATAGGTAGTGTCATCGCCATGCTACAGATGGGGAAACAGAGGCACAGAGAGGGCTTGGAAGGAACTGAGAGAGGAGGAGTGAAGAGGTTGGAGGTCGGGAGGTTGAGGGGGAAGGGCCTGTGGCCACCAGGGGCTTGTGTGTGCCAGTGTGAGCTTTACTTACCGCCGCTCTGTGCCAGCAGAGCCATGTGTCCCATTTCGCAGACAGAAAGCTGAGGCTGGGAGAGATGGCGTCCCACGTCTGAGGTCGCAGGGCCTGGGAGTGATGGGCTGGGTCTGGAACCTGGGTTGTCTCTGAGGAGGGGAGGGAGGACAGAGGGAAGTGAGGGGGACAGGAGCCCTGAAGCCGGGGGGAGCAATCAAGGAACCCCAGCAAGATGTGACGGGAAAGATGTGGTGCCGAAGACCTCTGTGGGGGAGAGCATGAGTGCACCTGTAAACACACTCACGCCCATGCGCATACACACTCACCTACACGCACGCTCATGCACGCACCTGGGCACACACACGTCCCAACCCTTCTAGCGGGGCTTCCTGCCGCCTGTCTGACGCCGGTGAGCCCAGCTTCCCCTCATTTGCAAAGTGAGAGAGGAGTGGCAGGTTCTGGAGGTGGGCCGTGGACAGCTGGCGCCCTGGCACCCGCGGTTAGGGGGGCTTAGTCAATGGGCTCGGCCTCTCCGGCTCCTCCATCTCAGCCAGGCAGGGACGTGTTGGGCTCCCAGCCGCCCACCCTCTGCCTGACACCCACAGCTCTGCACGTGAAGCTTGGCTCTGGGAGGGTCAGGTCCCCTTGTCCCAGACCCTGGGCCCCTGCTCTGTGCTCCCGCACGCCCCAGGCAGACCCATCCACCCCCTGGAGCTCAGGGTTGACAAATATTGTAAGAGCATCCTCGCTGGTGGGGAGCGGTGTGCCTGTCCTTCTGTTGGCTGTTTCTCAGTGCCTCCCCGTCATGGCTGGTCGTCAGGGGAGGCCACCTCCTTGCTCCCACCTCCTCTGCTGCCTGTCATTGAGCCTTTGAAGTGGCGCCTGATTTTCCAGTCTGTCTGAAGTTGCTAGCTGCTTATGCAGCAGCTGGTCCAGAAAGTACCCCCACCGGGCCTTTCCACGATGGTGCCGGCCGCCAGGGACTCCGGGAGACAGCCGCTGGGTCTCGGGGTGGGGGGGGGCATGCCGAGGAAGCCCGCATGCCATTTCTGTCTTCAGGGTCTTCTAGACTGAGTTTGCTTATTTTTTGTTTAAAAGGATGGGGGAGAAAAGAGTTTTCAAGAACCCCAATGTTTTATTCTCTTCAAAGAAAAAGGAATAAAGATTTTTAAAAAGAGAAAACTAAGGGCCAAAGGTAAAGCTTTTGATTTTCTTTGAACATTTTGACTGCTGTGGCGGCCGCGTGGGGGAAGGTGCTGGCTTGGGAATCCCGTCCTGGATACTAATGGGCTGTGTGACCTTGGGCAAGTCACTTCTCTCTGGTCGTCAGATCCCTACTGAGGGTTTGACTGGTTCCGTCCCACCCCACATTTGGGGACCTTCTCACAGACTGTGCTGTTTGTTTTCCTTGAGACTCACTGCCATGGGTCCCCTCCTCCTTTTTGATATGAAAGTCTTCCTGAGCCCAGGAAATCAGAGAGGCCCGTGGTGGGGCCTCTGGGGAACAGGTGAGCAAGACGATCCCTCAGACGTAGGGCCGTAAATCTCCATTTTGAGGATGTCACAGCTGGAGATTAGTAGGGTTAAGTGGCTTGCCCAAGGTCACACAGCAGGGGAATCTGTGGTAGAAGCAGGAGGGAATCTGTGTTTTTTAACTCCCCAGTCTCATTAAGCTACAGGAGGAGGTTTCCGGGTACCAGGGCCCATGTTCACGTGGCTTATGTTTTTCAGCTGAGGCTGTCGAGAGTGGAGTTTAAGGGCGAGAGCTTGGGGTCAAACAGAACTTGGTCTTACATCTGCTGCTGTTTGTGTGACCTTAGGCAATCCATTTCACATCTCTGAGTCTCGGTTTCCCTAACTGCAAAATGGGGCTATTCCTTAGGGCTCCTTTAGCCGTAGCTGTGAGAGCAAAGGAAAGGCCCACGAATGCTCGGTGCGGGGCCGGCACACACGGACCCGAAGTGCCCACCACCATTCTTGCTAGCCTTTAGCGTGGGGCTGGAGATCTATCTGCTTTCTTTGTCAAGCACTTGGAGAAAGAGGGCATACTGGGCCTGCCTCTGGGGCCTGGCTGTCTTGCCTGCCTTTCACGCCACACCCCCTCCCACTAGAGTCCCTTCCTGGGAGAGACAGGCAGCCCATGGCAGGCTGTGCAAGAAACGTCAACCGCATCTCATGGAGAGGCCTCTGCTGACACTGATGGGACCCCTGGCAGGCGGCGTGGGCAGGGAGCGGCCCAGGGTCTAGCCTCACTCCCCTGGGGCCTGGTCTTTCTTGGTCTCCCTGTCACAGCTGTGGCTCCAGCCCCAGGAGGCCGCCCTGAAGGTTGCCTGGGGCTGGGGAGCCGTCATTCCGGGGGTGAGCCTTAGCTGGAGCTGTTGGGTGGGCAGCTGGGCGGGCTCAGCTTCAAGCAAGGGGTGCAGAGGGCAGGTGGCCGGTGAGTATGGGCTCAGGGCTTGGATACAGAATGCACTGGTTTGGAATCCTGATCCTGACTCCACCACTCACTAGCCGTGAGACCTGGGGCAAGCCAAGTCACCTCTCTAAACTCAGGTTCTTTGACTGAAAATTAGGACCAGATGGACGCTGTCTCCATGGGACTGCTGGAAGACTGGAGAGCCACCGGAACCTGACACCTGCAGTAGGAGCAGCGTGAGTGGGAGGTGCCAGGAAGGTTGTCATGCTCTTGCTCTCACAGGTGGGCCTGGTGCTTTGTTCCCTCATTATTCAACAAGGCTTTAGTGCACACTCCTCTAATTTGCCTGCCCAGTCCCAGGCACCGGCGAGACATCAGTGAACACAGAAAAGATCCTGTCCTCATGGAGCTGGCATTCTAGTGGAGGAGGGCATGCCAAATCAGAAGCCCAGAGAGGACAAGGGATGGGGTTAGGAAACAGAGGAAAGAACACGGAACACCTGTTTTCAAATTCCAACTCAGCCACTGACTTGCTGTGTGACTGGAAAAAGCACTTCCCCTCTCTGGGCTTTAGTTTCCACATTTGCAAAATGAGACTAACCATCCAGTCTTGCATCATCAAGAGACGAGTCTCCATCAAGATCAGTCTTGGGAAGGCACTGGAGAGACCAGTGTCCTCTCTCTGCGCAGCTTCCCCACCCTGAGAATCAGGGCTGGGCAACTATCAGAGAACAGGTGGGTACTCAGTCCAGATGCCCCAGCCCAACAAACCCCAAAGCCATGAACCTGGAAATGGCTGTTCCATTTTCTCAAGTCTGGTCTTTAGGTGGGAACAGGTGCTCTGCATGTCTCCTCCAGCCCTGGGCTCTCCATACTGGAACCCTTCCTTGAAATCCCGTTTCTTCTAGTCACCCTGAGGATGGGATTCTGGGGATCCAGACAATTATGCTACTGGAAAAGATCAGTGACATTCATTCATTCTTCATTCATTCATTCGTTATCAATCAGTTGGTCAGTCAACAAACACTCATCCAGCATTTAGCATGTGACAAGCGCATGTTAGGCACAGGAGATCAGGAATGTACCAATTCTTCAGTGAATATCAAACATCTCCTTTGTTTCCGGCTCTGGGCCTGGCACGGAGAACAAAGTGATTAATTGATTGATGTAATGTTTAGAGATGACTGCCGTGTGCTCGAGGCTGAGTGCCAAACAAAGATGGAGGTCCTACTCTGTGCCAAGGACTCTGATGGGTACCAGGAACAAAGAGCCACTTGGTCCCACCAGCTCCGAAAGGAGCAGCACACACCTGGGAGAACCCTGGCTGGCATTTTATATGCGGACGTGAAACCCAGTGTCTCCATGTGGCTAATGAATCGTCGGGCTCACAAGAGAAGCGCGAACAGACCCCCTTGTCCATGAATTTGCTAATTGAGCTCCTTGAACTCAGACATTAACCTACATTACCATAAATACTGCAGAGAACAGCCATTCACAATTGATGCTCGGTGATAATGGAGAAAATCAGTAGAGGAATAAAGCCGAAATGGAATCATAAAACCTTATTTTCGCCATTAATTTGAACCTAGTCTTCCCCAAATACCTTTTGATAAATCTTTCTGTAAGACTTTAGGGCTGGAGAGTGGAGGGTGGGCTGAACTAAGGGAGAGGCTGTGCCACGGAGGCTGAGGGGCTGAGCTGGGGCTGAACAGCTGGAGGGAGGGGGTCCTGGCTCACTGGCCGCCTGCTCTGCCTCACTGGGGGCAGCCAGTCCTAGTTCAGGGCCAAGCAAGGTGGCTTTTGGTGAAGAGTGAACCCAGCTCCACGCATGGAGACAAGGGGGAATGGAGAATAACAAGGTGGACAGACAAGCAGACAGACTGGAGGCAGGACAGATGGAACACCAGGTAGACAGAGGAAAACACACAAACTCAAAGACAGATGGACAGCCAGGCTGACCAGTAAAAGGATAGTTAACAAACAGACAGACTGACAGTTGTGAAGACAGACAGCAGGTAGACTGAGAAATGGGAGGCCAGTCTGTCCATTGGGAAGACAGAGAGTCTTAATGGGAAAATGCAGAGGAAGACCAACAGAAAGACAGACTGACAGCCAGTCTGACCCACAAGGAGCCTAACAACCGACAGACAGATGGACAGAATCACAGGCAGACAGACACTCTTAGTGATAGTCCAGGAAGCAGATCAAAGGAGAGGCAGGCAGCCAGTCTACCCATTCAGCAGATAGATGGACAGATGGACAGACAGTGAACAGAGACTGAGTTGGGGCAGAGGCTGGGGTCACTGAGCTTCCCTGGGTGTGCTTAGGGGGAGGGGGAAAGAGTGAGGAAAAGGTCTGGTGGACACTTTCACATTGCGTGTCAAGCCCCTTGCGTGAGGGAGACTGGCAGGCGGGGTGCTCCCCTGGGCCCCAGGCTTCCCGGCTTCTTCCCCGCCTTCTCCTCCTCATAGCATAGGCATTGTCTCGCACGCAATGCAGGGAGACTCAGAGCTGCTGCTGACGGCTGCTCCATGGTTGGGGGGTGGGGGCAGCTGCTGGACCCCTCTGTGGGTCACCTGTGTCCAGGTGTCTGTGGGGGGTTCAGACCAGTGAAAGTTCTTAGCCCTGAGAACATGGGGGCAGGAAGCCTAGGAGGCAGCCTCTGACTGCCACTCCTCTGCCTCATTTGCACCCTGTAACCCCAGCCATGGCTCTATGTGGTGGGCTCTGTTCTTGTTCCCATTTCACAGAGTAGCCAACAGAGGCTCAGAGAGGGACAGTACTCAGGCCAAGGGCTCTCAGCTTGTGGGTGATGGGATCTTTCCTTCTGGGAGCCAGACTGCCTACAGGAAGCCCACGTGTGCCCTGATCCCCTGTGGTTGGCTGGTGGCCCCTGCACAGTGAGTCTGTCGGACCCTGGGACTCACCATGGGAAACCCACTAGTCCTTAGGTGCCAGCCCCATCGTCCAGCATCAGCTTTTCCAACAACCGAGATGCCGGTGTCCTTCCGAGGGACTCCCATCTGTCTTGTTAGCTGCAAAGTCAGGCCAGGCAAATTCCCAATAACTGGGGCCTGGTCCAGCAGAATCTCTATTGCTTGTGCGAGCCCCCCCCCCCACCCCTGGGAAATGGCTGGTGGAGAGAAACTGGGGGCTTCCCTAAGGTGTGCCCTGCTCCTCCATGAAAGGGCCTCAACTCCAACCATCTTGATTTTCACCCATGTCCTTTTTTTGGCCATTAGCATTCAGGATGGGAAATGGTTCCATTCATCAACACAATGATAGTAACAGCACAGTAGGAATATCATTACTATGAGTATTACTAACAGCAGCAGTATTACTGAGTACTACAAGCAGCAGTGTTACTATGACTAGAAGTAGCAGCAGTAGCATTACTACTAGCAACAGTATTGCTATGACTACTAGTAGCAGCAGTAGCATTATTACCAGTACTACTATCAGCAGCAATATTATTACTACTATTACTAGCAGCAGTATTGCTACTAACACTACTAGCAGCAGTGGTATAGCAGCAGTAGCATTACCATGAGTACTACAAGCTGCAGTATTTCTATGACAGCAGCAGTATTACTACTAGTGCTACTAGCAAGAGCATTGCTACTAGTACTATTAGCAGCAATAGTATTACTACAACTATTAGCAACAGCAGCATTACTATTACTAGCAGCAGTATTACTACCAGCACTACTAGCAATAGTAGCATTACTGAGTACTATAAGCAGCAGTATTACTATGACAGCAGCAGTATTAATACTAGCACTACTAGCAGCAGCAGTATTGCTACCAGTACTATTAGCAGCAGCAGTATTGATACTAGTACTAGTAACATTACTATGGCTAGCAGTAGTGGCGGGAGCAGTGTTACTACTATCACCACTCCAGCAGCAGTAGTAACAGTAATGACCATTTGTTGGGTGTTAACCAAGAGAAGATAAACGATGCGGCAAGCCCTTGATAGATGACCTCACCTCCCAATAGCTCTGGGAGGCAGGCATCTCCCTCACTGTGCTGGAGGAGAAACCAAAGCTTATACAGCTTCTCTAAGGTCTCAGGGAAAGAGGCAGAGCCAGGATCTAGACTCTGGTCTGATCCAAAGTCTGGCCTTGTTTTGCTGCCCCAGGCTGTCTGGGAGATGCAGCTGGAGGTCGCTGGAGCTTTCGAGAGCTGTGGCTGGGCCATGGGGAGCACAGAAGGAGGGGAAGGTGATGGCAGATGGTGGGGCAGGGCAGGTTGGAGAACCTGCAGAGCTGGGAGGCCTTGGTGACTTGCAGGTGGTTGCTGCGGTGAGAAATACTGTCCCATCCCTCATGAAAGAAACATCAGTGTTAATCAGATCAGGCCCCACACTCTGGGCTGGGTGCCTCATCTATTTTTAATTTATTTCTCCCTTAAAACTCAACCCAAGGGGAGGAGGAGGGGAAGGAGCTGAGAGAAGACTGTGGGGAGATATGAGGGAGAAGGTAGGAACTCTACGCCTTCTAGATTGGTCAGGTTAACAGCACACGGAATCACATGCCTGGATATCTTTTAAGTCCAATTACTTGCCAGCCACGTGACCATGAACAATTTGCCTCCCCTCTCTAGGCCTCAGTTTCCTTATCTGTAACATGGGGCTAATGATATATATGACCCTGCATTGTGGCAGGCGTGTGATAGGTGTTCAATAAATAGTAACCATTGTGGCTAAGAGCTGGTCTGCTGTCATGAAGAACCTGGAAAAATGGAATATTTTGTCTTTCTCATTTTTGGGAAGCTCCTCTCTTCCTGAAGTCTCCAGTGTCTGGTTCCAGGAAGAGCTAGCCTGAGTCTCTTTCCCAGACAGTCCTTCCAGGATCTGAAGACAGTGACTGGTAACACTCCTCTTGCTCTGACTCCCAGATCACCTCCACCATGGTATACTCTCATGGACACACTCAAGGTCTTGTTTGTTTGTTTGTTTGTTTTCCTTCAGCTCAGTCCAGCAAATATCACTGAACCAGGGCCTGGGCTGCATCAGCCATACCCAGCCTTCAAGAAGCTCCATGAGTAGCGTTCAGGCAAGAAAAGAGGCAATACTCTAGACGGGGCAGACCAGCATGGTGCATGGCAGGAAAATCACCTCCCCTGACCGTGACTCTATGCTTCCAAAAATTCAGCTTCGGGCCCTCCCAAAGTTCAGAGGTGACCCCATATCAGGCCTTGGAGGAAGATGCCCGCTGTGAAGTTTCAGCACCAAGGACAGCACCACACCATGGAAGGGGACAATACTTTCCCCCTGGATTTGAGGCTCAAGGAAGTCTGTGCAACAGGACTACTTGTCCTTGAAGAGCTGGTTATACACTGACAGTGTCATCTGGTCACAGGGTGGAAGTGTTGAACGATTGTTGGATGAAAAATTGGTTGTCTTCATTTCAGACAGGACAAGGGGTGAAATAATGAAGCAAAAACTCAGAACATTAGGGGACCTTGGGGGAAAGAAATTTGGACCTGAAGTTGAAGGCAAGAGTCTTGTCTGAACCTCAGTTTCTCCAGCTGTGAAAGGATGGGAAGAAGAATGAACACACACACACACACACACACACACACACACAATCCTTCTGAGGCTGAGCCTTTTTATTTAAAATTTTATTTATTTATTTGACAGAGAAAGAGAGAGAGTGAGCACACACACAAACAGCAGTCAAAGTGAGAGGGAGAAGCAGGTTCCCTGCTCCACAGAAGAGGGAGCCCGAAGTGAGGCTTGATCCCAGAACCCTAGGATCATGACCTGAACCAAAGGCAGATGCTTAACCCACTGAGCCACCCAGGCACCCCAAGTCTAGACCTTTCTTGAGGATAGAGCCAGAAGTATCTACCTGGCCTGGGAGGAATGCTGGGAGGCTCTCAGGGTTAAGCAGGACTCTGGGGCTTTGCTCTGCACCTGCACCTGGACATTGAAAGTTCCATATTCAGAATATTGCCTTGAGGATCCTTACACTGAGGCAAAATGACTCCTATTTTGAGCATCTTGACAGACATTCAGTTCTGTCACTGGGAAAGAGATGGGAGGAGGGAGGAAATCAGAGGTGACCATCTGGGCTTGGCACACACACACATACACACATGCTCCTACCTGCCTCTACACACAGGCGCACCATTCCTCTACTCAGTCACACACTGGCTCATGTTGCAGTTATGGAAATGCTTATGCACTTAGCCCACACATGTACAATCGTAGATACAATAATATGCCTACACCAATCACACATTTTTGTGTTTTATGTATGTTAGCCACTGAACTCTACATAGAAAAACACATCAGTAATGTCAGCCACCCTCACCTTCATGGCATAAGCTTACCCATCACACAGACACATGAGCATAAAGATCAGACACCAACAGTCATGCACACACTTGGATATAATGTCACATGTCCCCTTTTGTATAGTCTCAAGCCACCAAATGCAGAAAAATGTCCAAACAACCGCTTGTGGTCATCCACTTACATTGAAGCCCAAATCTGCAGTAATGGACCCTACCCTACTACTCCATTACTCATCCCTTCTGGCAAGTGAGTCTTGGATGCTTTCCCCTAGGAGCAACTGTCCAGAGGACAGATACAGGTGTGAACTGCTGGGTGATTCCTGAATTTCAGAGAGAGCCGACGTCCTTAACCACTGCCTTCAGGACACCCCACCATTAGTCCTCCCCAGGGAGTCAGGTGGACTTGCATTCAAATCCTGATCCACCACTCACAAGCTGTGCAACATGTAGCATGTACATAACCTCTCAGTGCCTCTGTTTCCTTACTAATGAAAAGGAGATAGCCATAGTAACACTCTCATAAGGTTGCTGTGAGGACTGGAAATAGTAATGCATGGAGAGCACTTGTCACTGTGTCTGGTACACAACAAAAGTGCAGCAAATAGTGATTCGTTATTATTAATAACAGTTAGCCACCCACATAGGCTCCCATTACATGCCACAGAGACAGACTTTTCTTCACAATCTCTTTTACAGGAATATATGTTTGTGTTGGGGGGGGTGGTAATTACATTCAGCATCCAAGAAGAATGTCAACATAGGGAAGGAGGGGGCTGCATCTGGACTCTTCTCCCCTTACTGCCCTGTTCTCAGCCCTTGGGTCACCTTGGCCATGCCTCCTCTGGATCTTTTCTCCTGGTGGTTCCAGATGCCTTCCCCCACATCTCTGCATTTACCCAAGGTCCCCATGCCCCCATCTCCTTCCCTTGGGTTCCTACCATATCAAAGCAGAAAGATGGCTTTCTGGTTTATTTTAGTTATTTTACATTTGATACTGGACCCCTCACTTTTGGTATTCAGAGAGAAGCTCTTGCGCTAATCTCTCCACTCTAAATGCTCATCACATTTCTCTTAAAGCCACAGGAGCTCCCCCTGTTCCCATCTTTTATTCATCACCTTCCACCAGCCCCAACCAGGAGACATGGAAATGCAAACTCTCCAAGGATTGCGAATTTCATACCAGCAGCTGACCCTTCCCCAGCAGCCTAGGGCTGGGGAGATTGAGATGTTCCTAACGAGGCACCTGGGCAATGGGGATGGAATGTGAGAAGTGGTGGCCCATGGACCCAGGTTATCATCCCCTGGGTGAAGTGAGAGATAGAGGAACCACACTGAGGGGACTGTCCTGGGTTCTGGGGCTCTCCACCCCTTCCCACTTCTAAAACCTCACCCACAGTCACCAACAGCCTTGCCCTTACAACATCCCAGAGACACCTAGCAACCTTCCTCCTGCTATAGTGACCAATACCAGGCTCTGTCCCTCTGTCTTGACTTCATAAAATCCTCTAAACCTCAGGACAACCCTGTGCAGTGCGTTTAAGTACTGACCTCATGTTGTAGGTGATGAGTGATGAAATGAGGCTCAAGAAGCAACTGACATGCTGTGTTCAAAGTCACGTGGAAGAGAAGGAGGAAGAAATGGACGCCACAACGGGGCAGATATCCAGGGCCCCAGGAAGGATTATTTGCCTGTTCCTTTATTAGTCACTGAATCCTTACCACAAACCAGACCTGGGCTGGGCATTGAGGTTCTTGTGCTAAATAGGGACAGTTTTGTCTTTAATCAGTCCACAGCGAAGGTGGGAGATCTATCACAGTGCAATATAAGTGCTTTAATGAGGAAGCCTGGTCTGTGGGATCTCAAAGAAGGGAGAAACCCAAACCTAAATGAGGGAGAGGCCCCGGAGAAAGAGAGCTGAAGCATGAGTCGGAATTACACAGGGTGGGAAGGGAGAGGAGGAACATTCCTTCAGTGGGAAAGGCACATGACTCAGTCACAGGAGAGGGTCAAGAGTATTTATGGGTCTGCAGGTACTTCTTCCAGGCTGGACGTTCCTCTGTGGGTTTGCTGAGGAGTAAGAGCAGGGGATGAGGTTAGAGACATGGGTGGCGCCAGGTTAGAAAGTTTCACTTGGTAACTTGGACTACCTCTTTCCATGCTTCCTCCAACCCCCAACTATATTATCTATTCTCCTCTCCCAGGGAGTCCCCTCATAGGGGTGGGAAGGTTTGGCTGGTTTTGCCCACACCAGGGGCTCAGAAAATTGTTCTTCCGGGGCTTTTGTGTTTTCTCAGGGAAGTCCAAAGACAGGGAGCCTTGCTTCAAAGAGATGAGATCCTAATGGTGAAAATCTAGGCATTGTGTTTGATTGAAAGCTAAGGCATCCATCTGCCTGAGGATTTCCTGTTGTTCCTCAAATCACTCCTCTGGGAATTTGTTTCCTTTCTGCAGGTGGTGCGTAGAGGGGCATTCAAGAGACAGGTGGTAGAAGAGTGTGGTGGAAGAGCTGCATTGTGGGGTGGGGTGAGGTGGGGACTTTCTTTAAATACTAACTATAGGAAATTAGGTGGAGAATTTCATACTCAGACTGTGCCTCTGATGCTCTGTGAAACTGGGTGAGCCCTTTTCCGTCTCTGGGTAAGGCCGGATTTCTTTATTTAAGAAAAATGAAGTATGTGGAGAACAACCAATCTGATTTCCCTTAAAGTCCTCTAATTCTATAATAAAAGCAAAGGAGGTACTCTTGGGTGGCTCAGTCATTTGGGCATTTGATTCTTGATTTGAGGTCAGGTCACAATCTCAGGGTTGTGGGAATGAGCCTGGTGTTGGGCTCCATGTGAGCACAGAGTCCACTTGGGATTCTCTCTCTCCCTCTCCCTGTGCCCCTCACACCTCTCTCTCTCTCTCTCTCTCTAATAACTTAACTAATTAATTAATTTAAAAAGTCTTTTTTTAAAAAGAGCCAAGGGACTTATGCCAGCATTTTATGATCTTGTGATTTGGCTTTCTCTGTTTTTTTCTAGTCCATGAGCATCTCGAGGGCAAGAATTATCTTTATTTACTCTAGAATTCATATCTCTAGCCAAGCACAGGGTCTGTCACAGAACAGGTGCTCAGAAGATATACACTCATTCATTCCACAAATATCTGTTGCACACGAGTGAGGGCCATCACTGCATTGTGTGCTGTGGGTAGAGCATTGAGTAAATTAGACGCAGCACCTGCTTTTCCAGACCATACTGAATTATAGGAGCAGAAAATAAACAAACAAATAAATGATAGATAAATCTATCTATCTGGTTGTAAATGCTACAAATACAATAATATTGGGTAACATGGTAGAGAGTGACTCAGATGGGAAGTGGTCACATTTGGGCTGAACCTTTTGCAGACATGAAAGAGCATCCCAGGCAGAGGGAAGAACTACTGCCAAAGCCTGGCACATTCAAGAAATAAAAGGACAGGCATGAGCGAGGGAGAGGATGGTTGGAGGCAGGTCAGAGAGGCCAGCAGGAGCTGATCATGTGGAATGTTGTAGGCCAGGTGAGGATTTTAGATGTTATTACAAACTTGATAGGACACTGTTGGAGGGTTATAATTAGGAAAATGGCATGTTCTGGTTTTAAAAAGATCCCGTCAGCCGCTTGCAGAGAATGCATTGGTGGGGGGAGTGAGAGAGGAAGCAGGGAGACCAGTGAGGAGGCTCCTGAAGATGGGGGCAGGGCAGGTGGAGATAAATGGTTACATTTGGGACATAGTTTGAAGAGAGAGCTGACAAGACCAGCTAATTTGTTGCACACCAGCTCCCCGCCATTGGGATTCAGCACCACGGACAGCGCAAGCCTCTCCCACAGAAAAGCTGACCCTGATTCAAAGGAGACACTGAGCTTCCTGAGGGCAGCTCTCGGGACTCCTTCCTCCCTTGTGGTTTTTGTTTGTTTGTTTGTTTCTGGGTTTTTGTTTTTGTTTTTTTTTAAGATTCCATCCATTTATTTGTCAGACAGAGATCACAAGTAAGCAGAGAGGCAGGCAGAGAGAGAGAGAAGCAGGGTCCCCGCTGAGCAGAGAGCCTGACTTGGGGCCCGACTCCAGGACCCTGAGACCATGACCTGAGTCGAAGACAGAGGCGTGACCCACTGAGCCACCCAGGCACCCCCTTCCCTTGTGGCTTTTACACATCTTTATTTTTAATTATAAAACATTTCAATATACAGAAAACTCATAAAGTAACAGGCACGGATGTGCCCCCCAAGATTAAATGTGTGTTAACATTTTCCCGTATTTGCCTCAAAACCCTCTCTTTTTAAAAAGGAAAACCAAAGAATCAACCCAGCTCAATACCCCTTGCCCTGCTTCCTCAGAACTCACTGAGTTGAAGCTGGTGTTTTCTGTCTCAGGCATGTTTTTTATTGTCATTATCGAGTTAGACATCCAAAACCTGTAATTCTATTGTGACATATATTTTTAAAGTTTACATAAATGGTATAATACTGTACATATTCCTTTGTCATTTATTTTTTCATCCCACATATGTCATGGAGACTTATGCATATTGCTACATGTTGATCTAGTGTGTTCATTTTAGCTGTGATAGATGATTTCTTTGTACTTATAAAGCAGCTTATTTTCCTGTTCCCCTGCTGAGAGCAGTTAGGCTGCTCCTCATTTTTCTATTACATGCTAAGGTGCAGTGAATATCCTTAGACATGTATCCTTTTGCATGTGAGCATGAGTTTCCCTGGGATAGGTAGAAAACACTGCCGGTGACCTGCCCAGTTTCCTTTGACCTCCAGATGCACTCATCCCATAGCTGCCATAAGGGTTGGCTGTTAAGAGCCCATAGTTGTTCCCTTCCTGGGAAACTCCTCACCCAAGAAGGTACATTATACACCATCACCCACTCAACCCCAATAGGGCAGGCTGCCTGTAGGCAATCAATGACTGACAAGGGTACAAGTCTGGCCCCCTCACTTCAAGGCAGATCAACTCTGTGGTGCTATTAATACTCCAGAGCTCCCCGTGGCATCAGATTGAAGCTAATCTCCAACAAGAACATATCGTTGCCTAGCATTCCCTCCCACCTTATCTGCCTTCCCCTCTCTCTTTCACCTGGGAGCTCTTCCTCAAGAAATCACCTGCACGAGAATCTCAGCCACTACTAAGGGAACTTAATCTAAGACAAACACACACTAAGGTGGGGCTGCTTGGTCTTAGATTTGCTCATCTTAAAATTTACTAAGTGTTTCCAAATTGCTCTCCAAGGTAGTTGCACCAATTTACATTCCCACTCGTGCTTTATAAACATTCCTATTCCCCCAACACCTTCATCAATGCTGGCATTACAGACTACGTTTCCCAATCAAATTGGTGTAATACCTATCTCGTTATTGTTTTAATTTGCATTTCCATGTTTACTAGTGATGTTGAGAATCTCTTTTATAACTTCATTGGCCATTCAAATTTCTTTTCCTGTTATTTGTCTGTTTGCCTCTTTTGCCCACTTTCCTATGCTTTGAAATGTTTGGGTAAATGGATTCTTTGAAATTAAAAAAAATTTATTTTGGAAACTAAATCTCTCTTGGTTGGTTATACAGCTTGCAAACATTCCCCCAGCCATGGTTCTAACAAATCTATTTCTTTTTTCTTTTTTTCTTTTTTTTTTTGCCATCCACAAGTTTTTTAATTTGATTGAAATGAGATTTATCATTATTTTCCTTTACCATTTGTGCTGTTTTGTGTCTTGCTTATTTTCTGCTCTAAGGTCATAAAGTTATCTTCCAGTTTTCTTTTTAAAGTTCTATAGTCTGCTTTTTACATTTAAACCTTAATCAACCTGGAATTTATTTTGCGAGTGGTATGAGCTGGGATCCAATTTTATCTTTATCTATGGGGGTATTTAATTGTCCTAACATCACTCATTAACTAGACCACCCTCTGCCCTTTGTCATGTTTCAAACTCTCATATATATTTGGATCTATCCCTAGGCATTATTATCCTGTTCTTTTTATGTTTCTGTATTCCCAGAACCAAATAAAACTATCTTAATTATTAGAGCTGTAGAATAATTATGGGCATCGGGTAGGGTGAGGTTCCCTTCCTCTTCCTCTTTTTTCTTCTTAAAAATTATCTTGGCGGGGCGCCTGGGTGGCTCAGTGGGTTAAAGCCTCTGCCTTCGCCTCGGTCATGATCTCAGGGTCCTGGGATCGAGCCCCGCATCGGGCTCTCTGCTCAGCAGGGATCCTGCTTCCCCCTCTCTCTCTGCCTGCCTCTCTGCCTACTTGTGATCTCTCTCTCTGTCAAATAAATAAATAAATAAAAGTTATCTTGGCTATTCTAGGTTATTATTCCATAAACATTTTGGGATGACCTTGTCAAGTTACAGAGAAAACCCCACTGCTAATTTTATAGGAAACACAATGTATAGATTAAATTGAAGGGGACTAGCTGACTTTATGATGGCGAGAGTTCCTAGACAGAAAACCCATCTATTTCTTCTCTGGTTGTTACTCTCCCTCTTCTCTGCATTCATCCTCACTTAAAGGAAACGAACTTCCAAATCCTTCTCCTTGTTCAGTGCCCAACTGAATTCTTCCTCCTTCAGAAAGTCCTTGGTGACAGTCCTGACCCTCCAGGCTTTTTCTCCTCTAATTTCCTTTAATCTTTCTGTGTGCCTCATTTCCTGGACACTTAGCACCAGCCCCTTGGGTGCACTCTATACCTCCACCCAACTTTGGCCTCTGGAGGGTCTGCCTTCATCTTTCTATCCCCCAGTGTCACCCAACACATAGCAGGTGCCCCATAGGCTCTGATGATTCCTTCCCCAAGGGAAGGAAATGTGTAGTAGCAGGTTCTATCTCATAGGAAATGGCTAGTCCCACGCAGGGGGGCCTGGAGCAGAGTTTAGTTTTAGGAGAAACAGGTTGAAATCAGAAATCACTGTCAGGTTTACACAGTCATTCTGCCAGTTGGGACACTGGCCTCTCTGAGCGTGCTTGTGCCCAGCTGTAAGTTGGAGACAATATCACCAATCTCGTTGGGCTGCTGGGATTATTAGTGAGACAATGGAGGAAACACAGTAAAATGTTTTCTCCCTGGTCTAGATCTCCAATCTGGGGGACGTGCAGGAATGAAGATTCTTGGGGGGGGGGGGGTGGCTGGAGATCATTTGCTTGCTCATCAATAGGATCCCCAGGGGCATCTTCCCCAAATGGACATAGTCAGGCTCTGCTCTGCCTGCAACACCACTGCCCTGGCTCCTGCTGCTGTCCCCTCTCCCCTGTAACAGAGATGGGTCCTCAGCCCCTGATGCCACAACTGCAGGTGCTTGCATCCCTTCCCTGCTCATAGCACCCAGGTCTCTCAATGATCTATTGGTCCCAAGGAAGCTGTTCCAATAAATGCTGCTTCCATGTGTTCCTCCTCTGGAGGATGTCTTTCTTCCACAAGAGCCCTTGAGGCAAAGGCAGTGCCCACTTGCAAGCAATCGTCCTCCCATGTTAAGCACCATCTGCACGTCTTGAAAGACAAAATGTGGGACCTGCGGGCGTGCTTCCTAGCGCAGCATGGGCTTTGGAGTTGGAAAAACCAGGGTTCTGGCTCAGCACCCCGTAAACATGACTTTAGGGAAGTTGACCTCTGTGAGACTCAGCCTCCCCATATATAAAATGGGTGCATGAATCCTACATTCCGAGATAGATGAGAAAACCAGAGCAAAAAAAAATATGTATGGGATACATACAGTAGGTGCATAGCAGAAGACTGTTCTTTCTTACCAGGTGATGTTGAGGTTGAAAGGATGGGGAAAAAAATGGGGGACACAGGCAAAGATGAGGCAGAATTTATTCTCATTGTGGGCAAGTTCAAGACTCAGGATGAAGACCACAGAGAAGCAGATCCCTGGGGCCCCAAGGGCACCTCACGCCCGGGGCAGGGGCCACACTTTGGCAAGTGCCGGGCCCACCGTGTCCACCCTGACTGTGAGGATCAGAGCCCAGGAACTGGGTGAGAGTGGGGTGGGGGTGGGAGGAAGACAGGGTCCTCCCCGGATCGTGTCCTGACCATGTTTCCGACTTCCATAGGAAGGAAGAACAGCTCGGCTATATAGTAATATAATATATAGAGGTGTAGAGAGCTGGCCGCGGCACCTAGGCGGGGCTGAGACTCCCCAAATTATTGCAGAAGGAAGGGGGGGCTCAGTGCTGGCGTCTCTGCGGGACAGCTGTGCTGGCTCAGGGAGGGCTGGGCCGGCGGGGGGGACGGGGAGAGCTGGGCTTGCCCCTCCCTCTGGGGCCAGCAGGGGGTGCAAGGCATCCTGCCCAGTGGTTCCTTGGGGCCCTGCCTGCCAAGCTTCCCCTGGGATGGTGCTTTCTCACCCTGGGTGCTTTTAATGTGCTTTGAAGACCATTTTTGCATTGTCAGGAGTGAGGAAAAAATATTCTGGCATGGTAGAAAAAAGATATTTACATACCCTGGTGGGCCGTAAAGGGGAGGGTCAGTCTCGGGGTGGGGGAGCTTCCAAAGCCCCCTCTCACCCACAGCTGTCAGTGTGGGATGGTGTGGGGGGAAAGAGCCCTGGGCTGGGAGGCAGGCGGTCTCAGCTCTGAAACTTGGTTGCTGTGTGACCTTGGACAGGGCACATGCCCTCTCTGGGCCTTGGTCTCCCCAGGTGGTACAGGAGGTGGGGTGGACGTGGGGCTGAAAAGCTGTGATCTTATGGTCCCTGATCTTAGGATTGAGGAGGGAGGGGTGCAGGCCAGGGCTGGGCAGTGAGAGGTTGGCATAGGGTTTCCAAGGGAGGAGCCCTGGGCCATGGAGGGGCATGGGAACCCAGAGGGAAGTTCAAGAGCCTGGCCCCTGACCAGGCAGCCAAGTCCAGCTGAGGGCATCTCGTGTACTCTACAGCGATGTCTACACAGTAGGCGGCCAGAGGGGCTGGCCGGGAACCCTGTTTTCCTGTGGAAGCAGCGGTGGGAGCCTGCTGGAGGCCGCAGGTGGCCCCCCACCTGCTGGATGGAGGGCACAGACCTGAGATAGAGCCGGGGGAGGGCTCACCCTGGCAGAGACGAGGGCGGGCCTGGTGCTGGTGTGGTTCCGAAGTGACCCCTGATTCCAGCCTCCAGGTGTCAGGGGAGGTGGGTATGAGCCTATTCCTAGTCCCTGCGGGCGCTGGGGCTCGGGCCCATCCGCAGTGGGCAGCGTCACACCAAGTTCTGTGCGCACAGGCCTGTGACACGCGTCCTCATTCACGACACGCCAGCCACGGTCACAAACATGGGCCCCCCGCCCTAATGGAAAAGCATGCACACCGTAAGCACACGTCCGTGCTCGGACCTGATGGCTGGACACACACATGTGATCACAAATGTTCACCAAGGCTCCCACAACCTCATGAAAACACATCCCTACAGCATAGCAGCACACACGCACACGCACACACGCACACGTGGAGGCAGGTGAGTGATGTCTCTGTTGGGCTCCGTGTCACCGAGGCCCCAGCCTCGGGGGAAGAGCAGTCCCTCTGCCCTGGGGACAGATGTCCCAGCCATGCTGGGTGCCGAACGCCCCTCCCCAGGCAGCCTGAGCCCCAGTAAGCCCAGGTCCTGCGGGGGAGCTCTTGGCCTCCCTGGCACCTGAGAGGAGGGACAGAGGCTTGGGGGCACGCCTGACCCCTGGCCAACCCTGCAAGTCCTCTGATGGCCAACATGACCCGGGTCTGCTTTCGTTGCTGCCCAGGCCCCACTGGCCTTGGGTCAGAGGTGCCGGCGGGGCCCCTGGGTGCTTGTCAGCTGGGCCCTCATGGTCTGGATGCTTCCCAGGATCTTCTTCTGGTGGCCCATGAGGGTGATGCCCAGGGCACGCACGTCCCTGTGAAGGAAGGGTGGGGCTGCTCTGGTCGGCCTGGGAGGCCAGGAACCACGGAGCCAGGGGCAGACCCATCCCCTGGAGCTTTCCCCCCACCCCCCCTCCACCCCCCCCCGCCTCGGTGGCCCTGCCTCCAGTCCCCACCCACACGGGCACCACCTGACCCTTCACTCACTGAGCATCCATTCGTAGCACCATGCCCAGCGAGGAGTAGCCGCCGGCGGCGAAGTGGTCTCGGTAGCGGCCCATGCGGATGGAGTCCAGCCAGTCCCCCACGGTGAGGCCACCGCCACCACCCCCGCCCCCGCGGAGGTCAAAGCAGCTCTGGGCAAAGGCAGGGGGCGGGCACCTGAGGCACAGGGGCCCTTGGTAAGTGGCCTGCCAGGGTCTCTGCCTTCCTTGGGGACCCTGGCACCAGCCACCCTCAGCCTCCAAGCAGGCTCACTAGTGAGCAAAGGGTCTGACAAGGTAGCCCCCAGGCCTGAAAGGAGAGGGCGGAGGAAAGCTCAGGCAGGGTGGGGGTCCAGGCAGGACAGCTGTCAGGGGCCCAGGTAAGGCAGCGATGAGGGGCCCAGGAAGCTCAGGGCTCAGGGGCGCAGACAGGACATGGGTGGGGAGCCCAGGTAGGACAGCAGTCAGGGGCCCAGGTAAGCCAGGGGTTGGGGCTCCAGACTTGACAGGGGTCAGGGGCCCAGGAAGCTCAGAGGTCAGGGGCCTAGGCAGGTCAGGGCTTTAGGAGTCAGCTCGGTGTGGTCTGGACGTCAGGGTTGACCCTGAGTCTGGGCCTTATCTGGGGGAATACCGGGAGGGCAGCTGGGTTTGGGCAGAGCTGGGGTGGGCTCCAGGTACCTGTTGACAGTGGCAGTAGCCCTGAGACTCTCAGGGCTCCGGATGAGGGCATCAAGGACACTGACAATCTGGGAGAAGCGAGGCCGCTGGGCCCTGTCCTTGTGCCAGCAGTCCAGCATGAGCTGGTGCAGGGCGCGGGGGCAGCCCATGGGTGCGGGCAGGCGGTACCCCTCCTCCACGGAGCTGATGACCTGGGGTGGGGGAAGGGGACAAGCACAGTGCTGGGCTGGAGTCCGCCCCCTCCCTTCCTCCCAACACCCCCCGAGGCCTCTGCCCAGCCAGGGTCCCGGACTCACATCACGGTTTGTCATGTTCCAGTAGGGCCTCTCCCCATAGGCCAGCACCTCCCACATGACCACACCGAAGCTCCACACGTCGCTGGCTGAGGAGAAGGTCCGGAAAGCGATGGCCTCCGGGGCTGTCCAGCGGATTGGGATCTTGCCTCCCTGCAAGACATGCGCAAGTGCCCAGGCCTTCTCCCCGGCCCGGGGCAGGGAGCCGAGCGCCGGGGCAGGGCCAGGAGCGCCGCAGCACAGGAGCGGAGGCCCAGCCTCCCCCTGCCTGGAGCCCCCGTTCCGCTCAGGGGACCCGCACTCCCAGCTGATTTGCAGACTGAGCGGAGGACCCGCGTGATGTGGCTGGAACACAGCAGGTGCTCAGCAAACACCCGTCAACAGGCTGACAAGGGACGCAGCCTGTGGGACTCAGCTTGCTCATTATCTCTCTGCCCTGCCTTCCTCTTTCTTGTTTCTTTCTGTTTTTGTCACAAAATCCTTTCTCTAAGTGAAACCTTGTCCGGATGCTCGGTGGGGGGGTGCCCCAAGGGAAGGTTCTCACTGAGGCAAGGTTGGGGGGCCCGAGCCCCGGCCCACTCAGCCTCATGCCTCGAAGGTGGCCCCTAAGGCTTCTCTCGAGAGGCCTGCCTCTCTTCGGAACAGCTTCTGCCGCCATCAGGGTTTAGCTAATCCTTACAGAAGAATGTAGAGTGGATTTGCGATTCAGAGAGACACTGACCCTCCCAAAACCTCCCAGACAGTGAGTGACCGCAGGCCGAGCCCTGGTGTCTCCCCAGGCCACCTGGTATATAGGAAAGGTGGGAACGGGAGCTCCCATTTCCCAGAGGGGGAAACTGAGATGCGGAGAAGAAGTAGGACTTGCCCTGGCTGAAGGCAGCCCCGACATTTCCAACTTCACTGTGTGTGTGGGAGCCCTCCCTGGTCTCACCGGAAAGCGGGGGGCCCACGCACCGTGGTGGTGTAGGCCGCGCCAGGGTCATCCTCCAGCACCCGGGAGAGCCCGAAGTCGGACACCTTGCACACCAGGTTGCTGTCAACCAGGACGTTGCGGGCAGCCAGGTCTCGGTGGACGTAGCCCAGGTCCGAGAGGTAGCACATGCCGGCGCCCACGCCTCTGAGCATGCCCACCAGCTGCGTGATGGTGAACTGCCCGTCGTGAGTCTGTAGGGGGACACGGTTGGGCTTCAGCAAGGCTCCGCGCCGCGTGCCAAGTGTCTTCACTGCTTATGAAGCACGTTCCTGTCTCAGCTCCTTCTCATGGTCTCATTTACGCTCTTAGTGACCCTGAGAGGGAGGTGGGGCTGTGATGACGTCTCACTCATCCTGAGAAGGAGAAACGGAGGCCCAGAGGGGGAAGCCCAGCACCGGGAGGCTCAGCAGATAAACGGCTCGGGGGAGGAGGCCGGAGGCTAGCTATTTCCCCGACACGCACCATGCCTCCCAGCGGGCGGGACCCTGGGTCTCCACGGAGGCACCCCTTCCAGCCTGTGTGCGGGACAGAGGACCCCGTGCGCGGAGGGCCCTTCCCATTAAGGGGGGCTGCAAGGCAATTTGATCAGCTGACCCTTAAGGCTCCTCCCTGTACCCCACGCCCCTTCCCCAGGTCCACAGGGTCCAAGCTCCCGGTGGGTGTCTGGAGGCCTGTCCTTATCTCCCAACACCCAGACTGAATTCCCCTCCCCCCACACCCACGGGGAAGGTGGCGCGGGACACGCACCCGCAGGAAGGCGTCCAGAGAGCCGTTCTCCATGTACTCGGTCACGATCATTGCCAGGCGGCCTGGGGAGGGGTAGAGGCACGGGGTGGCTCTTGATCGAGTCTATCGATCAGAGACCCCAGGAACACGGTCCCTCTGTGAGCTGCCAAGAGCTGGGCCGGCACTGAGGGCTCCAGGGAGACTAGGGTTCCCACTGGGGTCCTGGACTCTGGGTCCCCTCCCCACCCAAGTCACCCAGGAACCTGAACCGGGGGGATGGGGGCAGAGCAGGGGCAGAGCACCGTGGTCCAGGGGTGGACCCAGACCACCCAAGTCACCCAGGAACCTGAACCGGGGGGATGGGGGCAGAGCAGGGGCAGAGCACCGTGGTCCAGGGGTGGACCCAGACTTCCATGCTGGGGCAGGAGGGGCCCTGCAGGGTGAGGCTGCCCCAGCCCGGGACCTACCACGGGTGACAACTCCTTCCAGGCGGATGATATTGGGGTGGTCAAACTGACCCATGATGGACGCCTCACTCAGAAAGTCCTGCCGCTGCCTCTCTGTGTAGCCGGCTTTGAGGGCCTTGATGGCCACAGGCACATCCCGCTGTCCCGGCACCCGCAGCCGCCCGTAGCAGACCTCACCAGACTCCCCTGTGGACCCCGAGTGGGGCAGGGAGAGGAGGGCTGTGGGACCCTCCCTTCCACACCTGGACCCCAGCACCACCCTCCCCCACCCTGCCCCACGAAGTGTGTTCTCCAGGACTCCCCTCTTTCTCTGCCCTGGGTGCCCCTCCCCCGGGCACCCCTCTGTGCTGTCCCCATCTTCACAACCCCCGAGGCTCACCAGAGCCGATAATTTTCTCGATGTGGATCCTGGAGGCTTCAATCTCTCGGGTGAAACTGCGGCCCGCCCGCCCTGGCTCCTCGTAATTGTGGGGTTCTGCATAGAACTGGGGCTCCGGGATCTTCCCTGGGGGGTGGTGCAGGGGCAGGAAGACAGGTGGGGGTGCTGAAGGGCCAGGAAAGAAATGCCATGAGTGGGGTGCAGAAGGCTTGCTCTCACAGCATGCCCTGAGCCTGGGGTAGGTCTGGGATGGGATGCGGAGGGTAAGGAGGGTCCCTGGGAAGCCCCGGGAAGCCCAGGTTGTGGCAGCAAACAGTAGGTGCCCAGTACGTGCTTACCGAGTGAAAATGGGGTCTCTATGGAGGAGCTATGGGGTCTCTAGGGGACTTTGGGGTCTCCAGTGGGTTCTGAGCACATCTGCTGTTTTTTGGGGGGGTCACTTCTAGAATCTTTAAGGTCTATCTAAATTGCTCTAGGGTAGAAATGTAGCAAAAACATTTTCATCACAAACGTCAATTCTGATTGAAAGTAGCTCCCTAGAAAACTGCAGTGAGGACGACTCTGAGCTGCACTCAGCTGAGAATTGGTACCATAACTGATACTAATGTCTACCACGGACACAGGTGTGAGGTACGGAGGTAGGCTTTCTCCTATGTGCCCCATCTTGTGGGGTCCCTGCAGGGTCCTGGGAAAGCTGTCTGCAGCATGGGTTCTTATCCAACAGTATATGACACACCCCCTCCGAAACTACACAAAATTGCGTGTGAGTGCAGATGCGTGCATTTCCTGAGGAGGAGAGTTTCTAGCATCCCGGGTAGGGCCCGCCAACCTGATAAGGGTGAACAGCGCTCCGCCTCTGAGGTCTGGGGTCTCTGACATCCTACTGTCTATCTCTGGGGCTCTCCTCTTTTCCGCGCGCTGCCCTGCTCCTTCCCACCTGTCCCCTCCCCAGACCAGCACTGTCCCCATCCCCCCCGGCCGGACCTCCTCTCTGCCCCCATGAGCCTGGGCCCCTGCACTCACCCTGCCCGTTCTGATACTGCATCTTCTCCTCGTCCGAGTCCTGGAAGGCCTTGCTGTAGCCGCAGTGCCTGGGGAGAACAGCCCTAGCTTCAGTCCTGACCCGGGTCGGGGACAGAGCAGAACTCCTCCCTTCTAGCTCCTTCCCTTTCCGTTCAGCTCCTGCCCCTACAGAGCAGAGTCCCCACCCTCAGGCTCTCAACCCAGCTGGACGGTGACACCTTTGACAGTTAGGATTTACAAAATCAAGTGCACCTGGTCTGCACATCAGTCTACACAGCCTAAGCCCCATTTTATATGAAACCACCCTTGGGGGTGGGGACAGGGGCTTCTGGTATCTCTGACACTGCGCGACCTTGGCCAGCCCCCTCCCTTCCCTGGGCCCGTGTCTCCATGTGTAAGACGATGCTTCCAGGCCTCGCTGTCTGGACTCCTAAGCCCACACACCCCTCTGGGATGCCGTGGGAGAGAACGGCGACTTCAGTTTTGACAGACCTTGGTTCCTGTCCCAGTTCTGACATCTACTTGGCAGAAGAGTCCTAACCTCTCTGGTCCCCAACTAGTTCACCTGCAATGTGACACCAGAATGTCTCCAACACAGCGTTAAGTGAGGCGGAGATGGTCACCTGGAGGGAGGCCCGGTGGGCCTGGCAGGTGGGTGGACGTGGTACGGAGACAGGGAGGGAGAGTCTGGATGACAACCGGCTCTGGGGCTTGAGCGACCCCATGAACAGTGGTGCCGTGTTCTGGGAGTGGGGGGCTGCGTGCCGAGTGGCTCAAACACATCGGAGTGGGGACGGGAGTGGGCACATGGTCCTCAGGGGAGAGGCCTGTGCTGGTGACAAAATGTCAGCATGACAGCGGGGTTCCTAGCCATGGGCCCTGATCAGGTCACTCAGGGAAGATGGCCCCGGGTGAAGAGGGAAGAGAGGAGAGTCCGGGACAAGCATGGGGTCCTCTAGCCTTCTGAAGCTGTTTCTAGAAGAGGGGCTGGCAGAGATGGAGAAGGGCAGGGCAGACAGGTGGACAGGAAATGGGGGGTAGGAGGGGCTTGGGGGCGAGACAGAAGCGTCCCCGTCCCCGAGGGGGGAAGAAGAGCACGTAAGCAGGAAGCAAAGCCAGCCCCCAGCAGCTTGGTGGAGCCTGGACCAGGCTGGTGGGGGAGGGGTTTGGGTGGTGGTGCCGTGGCAGGGGTGGGGGTGGCACAGCCAGGACCACCCACCTCTTTTTGCAGATGAGCAAGAGCAGAAGCACGACCAGGCCCGTGATGAGTGTCAGGCAGATCCACACAATGGTCCGGGTGTCATAGCGGGGCCCTGGGGGGGGTGGGGAACAGCAGGGTGAGGGGTTCTGGCGGCTCCCCGGGGTGGACACATGGGGTGAGCAGCATCCTGGCTGAGTCAGCCCTGCGTCGGGGACACAGCTGCCTCCTCCTCTGCCTCCCCTCTACTAAGCTGTCCCTTCCAAACCCTGCTGCCCCAGGCTTCCCGGCTTTCCACTCCAGTGCCAGCACTTTCTGGCACGGTGTGAGCCCCGGAGAAGCACTAGACTTCTCTGAGCCCGTGTCTTCCCCCTGTAACCTGCCTGTCCCGCCTGTTGTTCAAACAGTAGCAAAACTGATTATGCTGGGAGGTGCGGGTTCCCGACCCAGTTACAGAAGAACCCACTATTCTCTTCAGCTTTCAGACAAGAACCCTGAGGCTCGGAGACGCAGGGAACTTACTCCAGGCCACACAGTAAACGGGAGGGAGCGGGGCAGTCTCAGTGCAGTATCAGACCTCAGAGCACTTGAGACACTCCATCGGCTGGGGCTCGAACCTTTCTCTGCCAACACCACCCCCAGAGGGCATCCCAGCATAGAGCACGGAGAGGAACCCAAGCATCTGAAGAGGTGGGCAGGGCATCCGCAAGCTTGAATGTGCCTCAGGATCACCCTGACCGTCTGAATTGCTGGGGCGCCTGGGGGCTCAGTCGGTTGAGCATCCGACTCTTGATTTTGGCTCAGGTCATGATCCCAAGGTCACAAGATCAAGCCCTGTGCCAGGCTTTGTGATTCGCAAGGAGTCTGCTTGAGATTCTCTCCCTCTCCCTTTGCCCCTCCCCCTGCGCACGTTCTCGCTCTCTCTAAAATAAGTAAGTAGGTAAATAAATAAAATCTTAAAAAAAAAAAACACCAACCTGAATTGTTGGACAACTACCTAGAGGGTCTCTGGGGCAAGTATAAGGGGTCTTGTCAGCGATGCGCACCATGACACCGGCTAGACACCCTGGTGACTTGGTGACAGCCAGTGTTTGGTGGGCTGTCACCGGCTCCGTCATCTTGGGCAAGTCGCTTCCACTCTCGGAGCCTCAGTGTTTGGCCTTCCCTTCCTCTGGCCACCAGGGCCCCAGCACCCGGCCTGGCCCAGCTCTCTTGGCCTCCCCACTCCCCGCACTCACGGGGTTTCCCAGTCTCCACCTCCATGGCCTGGCTGAAGCGGCCGCAGCCTGCGGACGTGCGGGCTCGGACCTGGAACATGTAGCGGGTGCCCGGCTTGAGGCCCGAGACGGTGGCCCTGGTGGTGACAGCCTTGAGGGTAGAGTAGCTCTGCATCTCCTTGTCCTGGGCACAAGAGGGGTGGTCAGCCCAGGCTCCTCCCGCCGGCTTCCGCTGCCCCTTTCTCCCTTCCCCGCTGGTACCTTCTCATAGTACTTGATCTCGTACTCCAGGATGATGCCGTTGGGCTGCTCCGGCTCCTGCCACAGCAGGGACACGCTTGTCTGCCCGGCCCGCTCCTGGCGGATCACCACCACCTGGGACGGGGCTAGGGGACGGAGGCCAGCCTCGGTCAGATGGCTGGATGGGGGATAACAGAGACTAGACTCTGTCCCAGGGAAGCTGGCTTGGGGCGTACTCACATTGCCAACTATCCTGCTCCCCAGCTCCCATCCCAGGAGAGCCGGCAGCCTCCAACACTCCTAGCAAATCACCCGCTCCCACTCTGGTCGGCCCCCCGGGGGTCGGCACAGCCTGGCTCTGGGCCCGGATGCTGGGGCTGGCTTGACCCAGACGAGGCCTGACTTCCCCAGCTTTCACTGCCTCCTCCTCATCTCTGGCCAGGCCCATCCTCTGGAAGCCTGCCGGACACCATGAACCCCATCCAGCAGACCCTCGCTGCCCTGGGGCCCCACCACCAGATGTCTCTATCTCCAAGGGTCTGGGGTAGGACGGGCTCTCAGGACTGCCTGAGGAGGAGGAAGGAGAGGGGAAAAGTAGACGGACCCCGTGTCCTCGCTGCCTGGGTTTGGAGGGTAGGACCGCAGCAGCTCTGATACTCTGGGAAAGGTAATGAGCTGGGCGCCCCTGAGCCCCAAGATTCCTGTGTCACACCAGGTCACCTGTTCAACAGGTCATGCAGTGACTGAGTCATCATTCCCTCCCTCCCTGTCTCCTGCTTTCAGGGCACCTACCCCCAAGGTGAGTCTGCTGGAAAGTGCCAGAGTCAGCCAGTCGAGCCAGGCTGATTCTCTGGCCCACAGCTCCCCCGTCCCACTATCTGGGTGTCCTGTCCCCCACACCCCCCGCACGTCCGGAGCTCCTCGAAAACAGGGGCTACACAGGGTAGGTACCCAACAAACATTGCTAGGTGACTTTGACATGAAAAATAAACTCCCAGAGTTAAGTGGGAGGGCGTGGCACAGGGCCCCCCATCAGCCCCAGAATCGGGCCTGGGTCACAACCTGGCCTCTTCTTGGTGGCTGAGGCCATTACTCCCTGGGGTGGCAGTTTCCCCATGCAGAAAGGGAAGCTAGACTAGCATCACCACCTCCCAGGATGAGGTGAGGATGGGGTAAGACCGTTGTTTGGGAGGAACACACACCAGTGCCAGCAATACGTAGGTGCCCCTTAAAAACAAAGGACTTCCAAGGCAAGAGGTGGGTATGAGGGGAGCAGACACAGAGGGGGACCAGGAGCACAGAGGAGGAAGGGAAACAGGGTGGGGGCACCAGAGAGGCTCCAAGGAGGAGATTGCTGTAGAGAAGAGGAACAGAGAAGAGGAGAGGGGAGGAGAGGGAGAGCGGAGGGCCATTGGAGGCCAGACCTCACCAATTTGCTCAGGACTGTTACCTGCCCCAGGGCTACCCCCCACCGCCCCAGGATTTTCTGAATGCCTTCCACATGCCTTGTGGTCTACTAGGACCTGGAGATCCACAGTGACCGAGGCAGCTTTCAAGGAGCTTATAATCCATACAGAGAAAGTAAATAAGAAAACAAATCGATGTATAATCACAGGCTGGTTAAGTACCCCGAGGGACAGGAAGAAGGCTGGGCGTGTGACGGAGCCGACCTTGTATGCACAGGGGGCGGGAGTGGGGAGCGGAACCAGGCCATTTTAGCTGGGGTGGGGAGGTGGTCATGGTGGGTCTCCCCAAGGTAGGGATGGAAGGACTTCCGAAGGACTTCCCACCTGTGAGGCCACCCACCCGAGAGACTCTGATCCGACCAGCGCTTTCTGGAGGAGAAGTAAGGCCGAGGCAGGAAATGCTTGGTGTGCTCCAAGAGGTGGACAGATGCATGGGAGGGAGCCTGGTGAGAGTAAGTAGGTGAGGCTGGAGGGGTGGGTGGGGTGGGTGGCCTGGGTGCCCCCCCTCCCGTCCTGGCCCTGGGAGGGTCTCAATGGGATCTGAGCTCAGGCTGAAGCTGGTAAAGGACTCAGGTGTGACCAGAACTCACTTACGCTTTTAAAATTCAATCAGGATGTGGAGTGAGAAGGTCTCCTGGGGCGAGGCGGGGCGGGCTCAGGGGGCATCCAGACAACGCAGGGTGGGGGTGGGAATATGCTATGGACTGAACTGGGTCCCCCTCCCCAAATTCATATATCGAAGCCCTAATTTGATAGTGTTTGTAGGCGGGGCCTGGGGACGCAATTAGGTGTTGGTGGGGTCCTGCAGGCAAGGCCCTCAGGATGGGATTAGACTTCTCTCTTTCTCTGCCCTGCAAGAACACAGCGATCAGGCAGCTATCTGCAAGCCAGGAAGCAGGTTCTTACTAGAAACCAAACAGCCCAGCACCTTGATCTTGGACCTCCAGCCTCAAGGACTGTCATCAGTGCATTTCTGTGGTTTAAGCCCCCGACCTATGGTATTTTATCACTGTAGACTGAGCTCAGGGAAAGAGATTGGAAGGGGTTTGAGGTGGAGACTATCACCTGGAGGGAGGCCCGGTGGGCCTGGCAGGTGGGTGGATGTGGTATGGAGACAGGGAGGGAGAGTCTGGATGACAACTGGCTCTGGGGCTTGAGCAACCCCATGAACAGTGGTGCCGTGTTCTGGGAGTGGGGGGCTGTGTGCTGTGTGGCTAAAACACATCAGAGCGGGGGCAAGAGTGAGCACATGGTCCTCAGGGGAGAGGCCTGTGCTGGTAACAAAATGTCAGCATGACAGTGGGGTTCCTAGCCATTGGCCCTGATCAGGTCACTCAGGGAAGATGGACCCAGGTGAAGAGGGAAGAGAGGAGGGTCCGGGACAAGTATGGGGTCCTCTAGCCTTCTGAGGCTATTTCTAGAAGAGGGGCTGGCAGAGATGGAGAAGGGCAGGGCAGACAGGTGGACAGGAAATGGGGGGGTAGGAGGGGCTTGGGGGCAAGACAGAAGCGTTCCATGAGGGAAGAAAGAGGGAGAAAAACCCCCACTGCGTGTGGCCAGGTGGGGACCCTGAACTTCAGAGGACAGCTGGGGAGACAGACCTGGCCAGGGCTGCCCGAAAAGGACGCAGATAGAGCCACACAGACTGCTCTTTCTGGAAGGTTCCCTGGGAAGAGAACTGGTCAGTGGCGGAAGGGAGCGTGCCTTCAAGGGAGGGTTTTTCTTTTCATGATGGAGCATACTGGTGGCGTCAGGAGCACTTCTGGGCTCTGGAGACCCATGGGCAAGGGCAGGGCCACAAGCACCAGACCCACAGGCCTATTCCCCACCATGTCACCAGCCCCGAGGACAGAGCCGGGCATTCTGGGGGTGCCCCACATGTGCTGGTCAGATGAGAATCTCTCGAGTGGATGTCTATCTCTGGCATCAGAGAGGGGGTGCCCTGGGCTCACAGTTGGGAGGCCCATTTCCCTTGCGGGCGGGACAGACCTGGGTTCGAATGCACTCTGCCACTTCCTACGTGGTGACTCAGACCCTTGCTCTCCTCCCTGGTGACATGGTGAGAAGGCTCTGGGCCAGGGACGGGGTGGGGGCCACAGCAGTCCTAGGCGTGTGCTGGGGTGGCTGCGGATGGTGAGGCTGCCGTGGTGGGCTCTTGGGTCGGGCCGTCACTGGACAGGCAGGACCCACCCGAATTGGGGAAGAGAGGGGCTCCAGGGGCAGAATCCAGCCCAACAACTGGCTAGGACCTGAGATAAATGGCTGTTGTCCAAACCAGTGCAACTAAGTCCATCCCTGGGGCAGCAGTGGCAGGTGTTCTGGAAAATGATAATCAGAGTGATTTTACCTTTTAACGACATTTATGGGGCACGGACCTTGGGCCAGGTGGGGGGCTAAGCATTTTCATCTCTCTCACTTAAGCCTCATCCTAGTACCCGAGGCAGACACCATTATTCCTATTGTACCAGGGAAGAAACAGAGGCGGAAAGAAGGTTCTGGAACCTAGGAAATGCCGTGCCCACCTGTCTCTGCTTTGTTGGCTTCCTCCCACCTATAGGACAGGTTCTACTCTCCTAACAGCCTGGAGAGCCCGGAGCTCCGAGTCCTGGGGAGGAAGGCAGGACCAGGGGGCAGGGAAGCTGCCAGCCCGAGCCACTCCGCCTACCTGCCTGGTTCGTGGTGATGTTGACGACCGCTGCCCGGCGGGGCTCAGGGCTCAGGTCAGACACGCCGTTGACGGCCTCGATCCAGAAGGAGTAGTTCATGTGGGCCAGCAGGTTGGCCACCATCAGACTGGCCCGTATCAGGCTTGTCTGCTGAGGCACGAAACGGGGGCCGCTCCCACAGGTCTCGCAGTGGCCCAATGCCCAAGGGCAGCGGCGGCACACGGCGTTATAGGTGATGTCATTGCGGCCGCCCAGATCCAGGGGAGGGGCCCATTCCAGGGTCACGGATGTCCCATTCACGCTGGAGATCAGATTCACGGGCGCGGAGGGTGGCCCTGGGGAGAGGAGAGTGACTGGTGGCAGGGGAGGGCATTTACCTGGGCTGGCCCAGCTGCCCTCCATCAGACCAGAGAAGGGCTGGGACTCCCCTATGATATTCGGGGGTCTCCAAGGAAAAGGGCTTGGCCTCGTCCAGCCTCTGGGAGCCCCCTAAGAGCAGACACAGCATCAGATTGGACCACAGTGTCAGGTCTGTGTCCAGAAAGCTAAGCCCCATCCCTTACCATCCCACTGCTGGACCACAGAGATCCCAGGTTTGTGCTTCCTGAAGTTTCCATCGGGAACAGGGTGAGAGACGGACAATCCTCGGGGGTGCCCACAGCAGCCACCTTGGGTGTGAAAGGCCCTTGCTGTCTCTGCCTCACACACTCCATTCCTTAACCTCTGTGCTTGGTTTACTGCACAGATCCCTGAGCCTTGCTGCAGGGTGTGGGGGAGGTGCTGGGAAGCCCAGTGGGGTCTCTATGGCAGTGTAACCCCCGACTCCCACCCCCCACCCCCAAGGGAGCCCAGCTGGGCAGCACAGAGATTCTGGAGAGCTGGGGCTGGGGGGTTGGGGGCTGGAGTAGGCTCCTGGGGGGTGGGGATTTGAGTCTGGAGGGCATGGAGGGCAATGTGGAGACCCCTGGGGCTTAGAATTCCAGTTCTCAGCATCCCAGGCAGGGACTCTTAGATCTTAAGAAAATAGAAGAATCTCGGAATCATAGGGAATCATAGAATCTGAAGTCCACGGAATACTAAAAGCCTAGTCTTTTACAGTCTTAAGATTTCTAGAACCTGAGGGCCCTGAATTGTGGATCTAGAGGAAAACTGAAGTCTGGCTCGCTGAATACAAGTGTCCCTGATCTAGAGCTGGGCTCACCTTGCCTGCAAACCCCACGGTAGTTACCATGTCACTCAGCCATCCTTTTTGCCTGGGCCGGTCCCACATGGGGTAAACACATAGGCCTGGGCAGAAGGAGGGAGAGAGGGGGGAAGGGAGGGAGGGAGGGAGACTGTGTCTCTGTGTGTGTGTGTGTGTGCGCGCGCGCGCGCTCACACGCACAGACTCTCATCTGCCACATACAGGGACCTGGGGGGCTTGGCATGAAGGATGTGGGGGGAGAGGAAGATTGGGGACTAAGGCTGGGATAGACTGGGGGGCACAACCAGACAGAACCTTAGGAAGCCCCTGTCACCCCACCACAAGAGACCAGGGTTGGCAAACGGGATGGGCTAAGCTGGATGCTGCCTCTCCCAGCTGGGATGGGGGGTGGTGTGAGAGGTCCCTTCAGGCCAGGAGAGGAAGTAATGAAAGAGAACCATCAAATCGCTGGGACAGTCACGCAGCCCTGCAGGCACGGTGCCAGAGTCCCTTGGCATCCCCTCGGGTACACAGGGCATGAGCACACACAACCACACTTCTCCAGGCACACGCACGTCCCCTGCAAAGAGGTGTGCACAAGCTGAACCCCCAAGGCACATTCATGAGAGCTCTGCGGGGACTTGGGGGTCCCCTTCAGGGACCTGGATGTGCACACACAGCCGTAGCAATCCTTTACACACACAGGCATAAAACCCCGACGCTCACACTGGAGCGTACAAACACTACGCAGGCATCTTCCATAGGAGCAGCTGCTGACACAGACCCACATGGTGTCACCATCACGGCAGGTGTTCCAGAGCCACATGCAGAATCAGACCCACACATGGCAGCATCCGCGCAGGCAGCCACACGCACTCTCAGCACACACTCGTGCACTCACCGCACACACACGGAGGCAGCTCTGACCATCAGGGATAACAGGGATCAGGGGCTCCTCTGATACTCCTCTGCTCCCTGGGAACCTGCTGGCTTGCCCACCCCAGCTCCCAGGACATCAGCCTCACTGCTGGGTCAGGAAATGACCAAAGCCACCTCTCATCGGTCCTCTGAAGCAGGGAGGAAAGACGGAGGGAAGGAAGGAAAGATTCCCCTGAGGAGAGGTGGCAGGTGATGTATGACAGGAAATGGGGACCCCGAGAGAGGTCAAGGTAGGGACTCCCACCAAGAAGGCAGAGTTAGAGTCACCCCCCCAGCCCTGGACTGGCCCCTGGTCCAAGAAAGCCACCTGTCCCTGTGTCCCCTCCAGAGTCCTGGCTCCCTGGAGTCTGGGAGCAGGGGGTCCTGGCCTGCTCTTGGTCTCCAGGATTCCGGGGTGCAGGGTGGTACTCACGGGTGCAGGCTGCAGACGGCGGGTCTAGGGATGCGCGGTAGTAGCTGAGGTCACAGCGGCAGGCCTGGGCAGCGGGGGCTGCAGAGTGGCTGTGGAGAGGGCAGCGGGCGCAGAGCTGGTCCCCGGGGGCCGACTTGTAGAAGCCCAGCTCACAGGCTGCAGAGGATAAGGCGGCTTCAGAGGAGCCCACCAGGCCGCCCTGGCCGGCCCTGGGACCGCCCTCACTCTGACCCAGGGCTTCCGGCCAGATCTCCCAGGGGACACCGGTGCAGGCCTTCAGCATGCCCCGGTCCTACCCTTGCTGGCAGATGGAGAGACTGAAGCACAGAGAGGGCCTGTGACTTACAAAGGGTTACACAGCTAGGCGGGGGCAGAGCTGGGGCTGGGACCCTGACACCAGAGTCCCAGCCCTGAAGTCGGCTCAGGAAAGAGCCTCTTCACACCAGAGTCACATCTCCTGTGGCCCTTCCTGGCCAGGCCTGTCTCCAGCCTGAATCTGTCCCTCACAGGAACCCGGTCCCTGAGTGAGACGCTGCCTCGGAGCATCAGGAGGCTAGGCATCCAAGGGCTGTGACTTGGGGAGGAAAAAACGCTGGAAGGGAATGGGGTGGGCGGCAGTGTGACCGGTGATAGGAGACACAGGTGATAAGACCCCACTCAGCACAGATTCCAGATGCCACCACAGCCACCTGGTGTGGAAGGGCCAGGCGTGGGGCCCGGGGCTCTGTTTCCCAAGCTCCCAAGCAATGACCACCCGGGACATCGCTGGCTCCCACCCTTCCCAGAGCCTGTGGCACTGCCACTGTGCCCCCCCCACCCCGGTCTCCACCACACCTGCATCATCTCTCACATGGAGGCCCCAGCCTCCAGCCTGGCCGGGATCTCCCGCCCCAGCCGCCAGCCTGACTGCTGCTCATTCCAGCAGTGTTCACGAGCGCCTACTCTGTGCCAGGCACGGATCTGGGCACCAGAGACCCAGCCATGAGTGAGACTCTCAAGGAGGGTCGCTGCCCTCACGGAGCCAGTCTCTTCGAGTGGGAGACATGCAGTAAACGAGGCCGAAACCATTTCCAGGAAGGAAATACAACAGGGGATATGCCAAAGGGTGATTGGTGGGAGAAGCTACTTTCCCGGAGAAGGAAATGATATTTGAGCCTTGCCTAAAAAAATAAGAACGAGTAGAGGCATTCTAGGTTGAGGAACTCCCTAAAACAACGCTGGGCCTGGGACTGCGCAGCAATGCCCGGCGTTCAAAGCCCTGCTGCAGCCTCCTCCCCCCACCTGCAGGCTAAACTAAGGAGCTGGCCATTCCCCACATCTGGCAGTTTGCTTCCTGCCTCAGGGCCTTTGCACGGACTGTGCCTTCTTCCTGGGGTGTCTTTTGCCCCCTTGGTCAACCTGTCAAACTCTTTCAAGATTCATTTTAACTGTCCCTTCAAATGAAGCCTTTCTCCACACCTACACACACACACACACACACACACACACGCAGGTGCACAGAAGCCACCGCTCCCCACCCCACTTCTGCAGCCGATGCTCAGGACCACCACCTCTCACACACCCTACGGCTGTGCTGTTTAATCTGTAGGTCTGGCTCACCTCCTGAACCAGCAGGTGCTTGTGGGCAACTCCTTGTGAATAAGGACATCTCAACCTTCCTAGTGTCTGGCTCTGAGCAGAAATTGTCAGCGCCCTAGAAGGTTTCAAAGTAAGCTAATCCTGCCATTGTCTGCTCTGGGCAGAGAGCGAACCCGGGAGTTCAGGAGCACCTAATGCCACCCAGCCAGGCGGCTCCTGGCTGCACCATGGACCTGACCTCCTTTGCCACAGAGACCACCGGGAAGCTTATGGGATTTCTATCCACAAAGTCCCGCTCTGGAAAACTCCGTGCTTGACAGAAGCTTCACTTGAAAAGACATCATGGGGGCACCTGGGTAGCTCAGTGGATTAAGCCTCTGCCTTCGGCTCAGGTCATGATCTCGGGGTCCTGGGATCGAGCCCCACATCGGGCTCTCTGTTCTGTGGGGAGCCTGCTTCCTCCTCTCTCTCTGCCTGCCTCTCTGCCTACTTGTGATCTCTCTCTCTGTCAAATAAACAAATAAAATCTTAAAAAAAAAAAGAAATGCATTTAAAAAAAAGAAAAGACATCATGTCATAAAAAAATAAATAAAATAAAGTCGTATCTCTTTATTCTAAAAGCTAAAATCAAGCTAATTTGTAAAATTCTCCCAGCTCGAGAGAAAAACTGAAGCTGGGAAGAAAGACTCTGTCCTCACATTTGCTTTATGGATTCAGAGGCCCCAGAGCCAGATGGGGCCTACAAGCTGGAGAGTGGGAAAACGTGCCTCCGCTCTGACACTTCTTCCCCCCCTGGAGAGACCCCAAGGGTTCTCGGGCCTGCCAGGGGGCTGGGCCTCGGCGTTATGGGGCTCCTAGCTGACGCACTGTGATCTCACCTCCTCCTCGCAGAAGCCCCCTGGATGACAGAGTCCTGGGGCAAGCCAAAGAGGCCTCCTCCGGGCCCAGGACCCGGGCAGAGGAAGACAGCTTTGCCCTTCATCAGCAAATATGTGGTTCAACCCATCATTGAGCTGAGTGACAGTCGTCCTCATGCTGTGATCAGGCCTGTGTCAGTTAGCGCTTCAGGGACCGCTTGCCCATGCTGTCCTGCATTTGTTCCTTTATCCAAATTTATTGAGCTGCTACTATGGGGCCAAGCTAAGCAAGAGCTGGCCCTGCTTTCCAGGAGCTGTCTGGGCTGTGACAGGCACGGGGAAGGTGTGGGCAACACCCTCGTGTGATTTGTGGCAGGAAGGACGCATGGAAAGACGGCCCGCAGTTCCTGAGTCTCTGACTGCCCCAGAGATCATCTTGTTCTCATCCGTTAAGAGCAGAAACTCAGGGGCGCTTGGGTGGCTCCGTTGGTTAAGCCACTGCTTCTGGCTCAGGTCATGATCCGGAGTCCTGGGATCGAGTCCCATATCGGGCTTCCCCTGCTCTACGGGAAGCCTGCTTCTGCCTCTCCCTCTGCTTGTGCATTCTCTCTCTCTCTCTCTCTAATAAATAAATACTTTAGAAAAGAAAAAAAGAGCACAAACTCGGGAGCAGGCTGCCTGGGTTCCTCTTTTGCTCTAACCCTTTCACCTAGGCTAAGGGATGTTGGGCAGGTGGCCAGGCCTCAGTTTCTTCATCTGTAAAATGGGGACAGTAATAGGCTGCAGCTCCTAGGGCTGTCGTGAGGGTTACGTGAGTAAGTACACGTGAACTCACGCCAGGACCGTGCCTGGCAATTATCCCAGTGCTATGTGGTGGGGACATTGTGCTTGGCAGAGAGGAAACAGGCGGGGTACCTCGCCCCAGGCTCCCCGCCCGGCCAGAATGCAAACCCAGCTGGGGGAACCTCTGGGGCCCGGGCCTGTCCCCCCTCAGCCTCTCAACACGCGTCCAGGGCTTAGAGATGGCCCGGCCTTTCTGCTGCTCGCCAGTGGGCGGTTCTCACCCGCTCTGCTAATACCCATATGGCTCTAACGTGTCAAAGCCAGATTAATCCGCGCAATGAAAATAAAATAATCTTTAATAAGAATACTAATCACCAGGCCTCGGGGAGCCCGGAGACCTGGAGGCAGAGCCGGGGATGAATGGCTGAGACAGATGGAGCGGCTCTGGGCTGGAGCCCGGGCCCGGCCACCGACCCAGGGCGCTTCCGGAGCCCGCGTGCCCGGCGAGTCGGCCGAGCGCCAGGTGGGGCCGCTGCCCCTGCCGAGGGCACCTTGCCCAGGCCGCCCGCCCGGCCGGCACCTGCCTGCGGCCCTGCCACCTCTCCCCGCTCCCCCACCAAGAGCCCGAGATTTGAGAAATAAGGTGTCCGCCGGTGGATGACCAGAGGAAATTAATTCTAAATCAGATTTTAAACACAGTCAGGAAGGCAAAAGAGCTCGGCGCTCGTGCTGCCCCTCCGAAGCGAGACTCTCTGATATTTATAGAAAAATGATTAGGGCCTCCGAGGGTGGTTTGCATTCTGTGTCCAGGTGACGGGAAGGACAGCAACCGGGCCTTCAGCGTCAGGGCTGCTGCTCCCTTGGGTGGTGTTCCGAGAGGCCTTTCCCCTGCCTGGACTGAGGGGGGGCACAGCAGCTAGCTGTGGGGACAGGTCACTGGGCCTGGCACTGTGTCATGAGGGGGGCGCTCTGGCTGGGAGATCTGGGGTCCAATCGACCGCTGCTAGCAGTGTGCCCTTGGGCCAGTCACTTGGGCTCTCTGGACCCCCACCTGCCCACTGGGAAACTAGACCAGCTCCCCTTGGCTCTGATGCTCTCCTGTGGGTCTCTGAGGCCTGAGGGCCTGAGGGTTTCTCAGGAAGCCCTCACGGAGCCCGTGACCGGCTTGGTCCCTCCTCCTAGGCTCCACTGTCTTCTCTGTGGAATCAGGTGCTCCCTGGCCACCTCTGTGGAGAGCTGTGAAGGTAAAAGCAGGGGGCAGGGGGCCTGCAGGCTGGGAGGGTGACCGTCGCCATCTGGGCTGGCCCCTGCCGCAGGCCTCAGGCTCTGGATCCCCTCCTTTTGCTAGAAGGAAGGCGGTGGGATCAGGCTGGACAAGGCAGGACCCCAGAGCCCAGCCCTTCCTCCTCAATTGTTTGATCAGAGACAACTGCCTGAGGGAGGCGGCCAGGGGACCCACGGTCCTCAGGGTGTCCCTCTCAGGTTGGTTGGTGGCAGAGGGGAGCTACAGCTTTGAGAGGACAACTCACGCAGCCCGGAAAGTCACCCCCACTCTGTTCCCGCCTCCTGCTTGGTCTCCAGCCTCCCCACTCTCAGGTTACCTGCCCAAGGAGGGCTGGGGACAGGGGCGCCCCGGCAGGGTCGGGTCGCATGCCAGGGCCTCCCATTTGTGGAGGGGCTCAGTGTCAGAGCCGTGCTGCTTCTTCCAAGGAGGTTACCCAGATAATCCCGGAAACCCACTCACAGGAGGGAGAAAAGTCTCTCCTCGTGCGACTTGCCACTGGCATTTTGTCCCCAAACCTCTCCGCCTGCAGTGCATTAGGAATTAATTTTTTTTTTTATAAAATCTGTAATTATCTTGCAACTGGCATAATTACGTTGTATTGTGATTTAAAAGTAAAATTCAAAATATGCTGCAATTTCCTACGTCCGCTTCGGCATTTATTATTTTTTATTAATGAGCCAACGGTGCCAGGCAGTGGTCATGGCTCAGCCTCTCCCAGCCCTGGGAAGGTCCTGCTGCTCCAGACCTTGGAGCTTCTACCCAGAGTCCTGCCCTTGACTCGCTGTGGGGCCTGGGGCAAGACACAGCCCTCACTGGGCTCCACTTCCCAACCCTGTCAAACAAGGAGGCCAGTGTAGGACTTGAGACCTTGGACCCGAAAGTCAAGAAGATCAGTCTCCCTCCCAAGGGCAAGGGTGTCCTGTTGCACACCGGACAGACAAGTGGCTTACTTTTGCTTACAGACTAAACCCAGGGTTGGGGTCAGCGGCTGACCTTGACCAGGTGTCCACTGACCAGCTGGCCTCTTATTACGGCCTATGCTGTACCAGTTAGAGCTGTTCTGCTGTTCCCCCAGGGAGGAGGGAAGCGGGGTTTGGCAGAGGGCTCTGTGGAGAGAGGAAAGCCGTTCAGGGCTCTGGAGGGAGCCAGCCTGGGATCAGAGACCTACTCTGCAGTTTACGTTGAAGGACTCAGTTTCTCACATCTGTAAGATGGGGATATGCTACCTCGCTTAGAGGACTTTTGTAAGCATGAGAACGTGTGTGAACTCCCTAAATCCCCATGCCTGAGACACAACAGTTGCTAACAGAATGAGAAACTGCCCCGAAGAGGAGGAAGTACTTACTAATGTGCCCTGTTCATGGCAAATACTTGAAAATTGTTGCTAAGGGACTTTATTGTCCCCATCAGAAGAAAGGGATACTGGAAGCCAGCTCTGGCAGGGAGAGCAGTCAGGCTGGGCCAGGGGTAGGTTCAATACCTACACGTGGCTTCCAGCAAGACAGACCCGACTCACGTCCCAGGTCCACCTCTCACCAGCTGTGAGGCCTGTGCAGCCTCAGTTTCCCCATTGGTAAAATGGATCTGTAACACCTGCCTTGCTCCAGTGAGCAAATGAGCTGATATGTGAGCCTCCCTCTGTGAGCTGCAAAGGAACAGGGATGTTGGTTATCGTGCAGCGGGGAGTCGAGAAGTACAGGGATGACTGTGACGGGAACCAGGAGAGGCTGGAAGCCTGGGAACCTGATAAATGAGGCCACAGGGGGCAGAACAAGTCCAGAAACAGGTAAATGTCACAGATGATGCTTCGGGGGTTAGGGTCCCTGAGAGGTGAAGACTCGTAGCAGTTAAGAAGGACAGCTTAAGGAAACCAGAGAGCCCCAGAGAGGATCTGGAAGGGGCCTGGTGGCTGGATAGAGGGTCCTGATCCCAGAGAACTACCTTGAACACTACCTGAAATTCTTGGCCTGTGCCCTGCTCTATCCTGTGAGCACCAAGGGGTCTTTCCTGCCTGCTTGGGGCCGAGGAGAAGGGCCCCAGATAGGGTCGAGGCCCCAGCCTCTCTGATCCCTGCATAGGAACAGCCTCCTCCCCCAGGAGCACCCGTGGTCCCAACAGCAGGCTTCATTCTGCTCTGAATGGACGAGCAGCCATGTGTCCAGCGCCCCCAGGGGAGGCCAGGGAAGGGCAGAGGGCAACCCAGCCGAGACCAGTACCAGCTGAGGCACCAGCTGTCTGTCCAACCAACTCATGCAGTGTCCCCGGTGCCTGGGATGGCTGGCTACATCGCCCCCACACGGGCACAGTGCAAGTGTCACACACACACACACACACACACACACACACACACACACACGCAGTTTGGGGCCCCGGCCCTGCTCCTGGCCTCTGGCGTGGGAACCTGAGCAGCGCACTCATGGGAATAGGTACCATGCTGTCCCATCCTCCGCCTTCCCTTTATCAAGGACCTTGGCTGTGCTCTCCCACAGGTCCCTGGGGAAGATCCCCCCAGACACAGGCCACTTACACAGGACTCCCTGGGGGCCCCTGCCTGCACAGCTTCCCAGTGGCCCCCTGCTGCACCCCTGCACCCGGGGTCTGCCGCCACTTCCCTCTCCTCCACAAAAGTTTAGTGGTTTTGAGCATGAACACCGGAACCAGACCTCTGGGCTCAAATCGCAGCTCTGCTGCTTCGGAGCTGTGTACCCCTGGGCAAGTTGCTTTGCCTCTCTGTGCTTCAGTCTCATCTATAAAATCAGGATAACTGTAGCTTCTATGTCATAGGGTAGCTCTGGAGACTAAACGAGTTAATATGTGAAAAGTGCCTAAAACAAGGCCTGACACAAGTGAGCTCACAGTTCTGTCCCTCCCACAGGCGTATACGCAGCTGGACGCCCGGTCCTGCGGGTATCCTCAGAGATCTATCTCCACACTGCCCACAGAGAGTAGCATCTGGTTGTAGTGTGTCTCCCTCTCTTCTCCCTTCCCCCTGCTCCATGCGCGCATACGCGCACGCGCGCGCACACCCACACACACACACACACACGAGCACAAATGCATGCACCGCCTGCTATATTTGCTGACCCAGAAATGCTGGAGGGTCACCCATCTTCCCAGATGTTGTTCGCGCCCCCACCCCGATGCCTGCCACCTGCGATTGCACCCCCCAGACCCTGGCAGCCCCCTCCCGGACCGAGCCTGCACGCCGGCCGCCCGCCCGCCCACCCACCCACCCACACGTGGCGCGCTCACCCACACAGGCATCCCGCCGCTCCTCGTAGCCAGCGCTGCACACGCACTTGCCGATGGGCACCAGCCACTCGCCCTCGGCACTGCAGTACATCTTGGGCGTGTCCCGCTCCTCGGAGTGCCGCACACACTGGCCCCGCACCTCCACCAGCGAGGATGAGTCGGCCCCCGTCACCGCCTCTGAGAAGGCGGCCAGGTTGCGCACCATAGTGGGACACTTCTTGTAGTAGATGCGGAGAGACAGGATGGCGAGGCACGCGCCGATGTCCTGGAAGGCCAGGTAGAAGCCACGCTTGCTGAGGGGGCCCACGCCCCGCACCTCCGTGTTGAGCTTGAGGCGTCGCACGCCCAGGTCGGCCCCTGTGAAGCTCTCGTCCGCCGCAATGGTGTCGATTTTGAGGAACTGGCTTTCTTGGGTGCTGGCGCCCAGGTCTCGGTCTGACTCCAGGTAGTAGAGGTTGAAGGTCTCCTTACAGGTGCCCAGCACACCGGGCATGCTGTTGCAGTCACGCAGGGTGAACTTGATCTCAGCGTAGACACGCCGGGCGCCGTCGCGGGGTACCCAGCTCGTGCGCAGCCAGTTGTTCTGGTTGGGGCTCATGACGTTGCACACCTGGTACGTGTGGATGGGCTGGAAGGACTCGTCCACCTCGTTGATGGAGTCCCACTGTGGGCACAGAGAGCGCAGCGCTGAAGTGAGCGTGAGCACACTGCCCCTCCTGCCAGTCACCCCTGCCCCGCGTGCATGGGGTCAGGACCTCCCTGGGAAGAAGACCAAATGTTCTCTGCCCTTGGGTTACCGACCTTCCCTCTACTGGACCATCACCTCGAGATGTGAGCCCATAGAGTGCCACATCATTCCAAGATAGTGTTATTTGCGGCAGTTTACTGGTGACGAAATAGCTCTGAGCCCCGTGTCTGAAGTCACCCAGCTAGTAAGTGGTAGAACCGGGACTGGAATTGATGCCAAAGGTATAAAACCCAACCTCGTGTCCACATGGCAGCTCCAAACACTCCCAGGGTGGGAGTCTGGGGCTGGGGGTGTGCTTGGCTAAGTCACGGGGCCCACGAGCCCAGTTTCTGTATCAGTTGCCAGAGGGACCTTTTTAATGCAGAGAACTGACTATGCCCCAAATCCTTCAGCAAGGGAGTGCCAGGATGTGGGGAAGTTGAATGTGGTGGCTTCTGTGCCACCTGCTGGTGAGGCGTCAGTGATTCAGAAATAAATCAGACACGATCCACAGAGTGTAAGAAAACCCACCCACGGAATGGGAGGGACATACCTGCAAATCATGTGTCTAATATGGGATTAATAGCCAGAATATATAAAGAACTCCTATAACTCAACAACAAAAAACCAAACAGCCCAACTGAAAAGCAGGCAAAAGACTTGAATAGATCTTTCTCTAAAGATATACAGATGGTCAAATAATCCATAGAAAAATGGCCACAGTCACTCGGCATTAGCGAAATACAAATCAAAACCACCATGAGAGACGCTTCTCACTCACAAGGACAGCGATTATCTGAACAACAGGAGATAACAAATGTTGGGGAGGATTTGGAGGACCTGGAAAGCGTGTGCCCTCTTGGTGGGAGTGTAAGATGGGCAGCTGCTCTGGGAACCAGTGTGGAGCTTCCTCAGAAAGTTGAAAAGAGACCTACCCTGTGACCCAGCAATTCTACTTCTGGGTACACACTCAGGACAATGGGAAGCAGTCTCCAACAGATACCACACACTCAAGCTCACAGCAGCATTATTCGCGGTAGCCTCAAGGTAGAAAACCCAAATGTGCCCATCATCAGATGACTAGATAAACAAAATGCGGCGTATCCAAACAATGGGATAGTTTTCAACCTTAAAAAGGAAGGACATTCAGATGCCTGCCACACACAGCTGAGCCTTGAGGACATGACGCAAAGTGAAATAAGCCAGCTGAGAAAGAACGTTGTATGATCCCACTTAAATGAGGTCCTGAGAGCCACAGAAACAGAACGGAATGGTGGTTGCCAGGCACTGCGAGACAGGGGAAGGGTGAGCTGGTGTTTCGTGGACACAGAGCTTCCGCTTGGGAAGATGAAAAGGGTTTTGGAGATGGACGGTGGTGATGGTCATAGGACACAGGGAATGTATTTAATGCCACTGAATCATGGACTTAAAATGTGGCTGTGATGGTAAATGTTAAGTGTATTTTACCACTACTAAGAAAGGAACATTCCAGAAACACTCCCTCCCCTTGAGCGTCTCACAGTCCATCAGACAAGGTGGTGGAGGGCTCCATGCCAAAGGGGTTGGGCATCCAGGGGGTGGTGAAAACTTCCTGCAGGCCGAAGCAGGAAGCTCTTGCAGGGACGGGAGGGAAGAGCCCGCCGAGAGGCTGGGAAGAATAAGCAATGTTCAGCGAGCACCAGATAGCCCAGCTCGGCCACAGAGGATTCACATGCAAGACCCAGGGCTGAGGAATGAGCCTGGAGTTGAGAGGTCAAGACCTCTCGGTCTCTAACGTGCTGTGTGACCTTGGGCAAGTCCCGGCTCTTCTCTGGGCTCTGGCTTCCTCAACTGCAGAAAGCTGGCTGGCCAGGAGCAGTCACGAGGGGCTGAGTTCCATGGACTCCTGAGAGCCCTGAGGAGGGGCTGGAGGCTGAGTGCAGATGGAAGGGATAGGCTCTGGGTCCCTGCCTTGGGTTGGCCAGCGGTGCAATGCCTTGCTCTTTTCTCTTGGGCCTCTATGCGCAATTGTCCTTGAACTAAAGATCCTATTGCTTATGGGGGATGGGGGACGTAAAAACCAGTCCTCGTAATGTTCTGAGAATCTTGGGGGTTCTGAGTGACCTGCGAGTGCAGGAGTGGGGACCACGGGGGCCTCAAGTCTTTCCTGACGAAAGCCCCTCCATCTCACCTTATCTTGGCCAGCATGTGGTCTCAACCCTCGGTGCGCACATCTGTAAAATGGGGCTCAGACAGGCACACTGCGGCGAGGCTTGAGAGAATGAAAGGAGAAGTAGGTTGCCAAGTGCTTGGCTGGGGCCTGGCACAGCAGGGCACCAGAGGAATGGGCCTGCTATGATGCCAGCCTGGCAGCACCTTCCCAGCCCACCTGTGCCTGCCTCTGGGGGGGCCCCTGGGGGAAGAGGTCCAGGGTGTGCCGGCCTCACCTGAAAGCTTACGCCTCCTACATCCCGTACCCTAGAAGGACCCCCTTGGACCCCACACTACATACAGCCAAGGCCTCTGGGCAGTGCTGTGTCACATCTGGGGTTAAAGTCATTGTCACAATTAATGGAGCACTGAAGAGCCAGCCAGCTGCTCCCTGTCTGTTTCCTGCCAGGGACCTGGATAAATTAATCGGCCCCATCTGAGTCTGCTCCAGCCGCTCTACCAATGCCAATGCCCTGGCCTTGTCCTGTCAGCCCCAGGGGCCGCTGCAGATGCCCAGAATGGCGCGAATTCCTGGAGGCTGCTGCAAGGATGGAATGAGCCGTGCTCCCCACCTGGGCACCCCCGCCCCCCCTCCCCGAGGCCTGGGGCCCTCCTCCTCCACCACTCCCCACCCCCGACTGCTCTGCAGCTCTGTGCTCTGTCTGCAACAGAATGCACGGACCCAGCTGTGCAGCCCCGGGGACCTCCCGTCCCCTCTCTGAAGCCTGTGCTTCTCGTATGTGAAGTGGGCTGGCCGACGCCTGCCCCTTCCACCAACTCCAGGGGATGCTGAGGGTCGGGGGGACAACCAAATGTGTCTGTCATCTAAGGCAGCACTGGTTAGTGCCTGCTAATTCACCAGATGTGCTGGAACGATGGAATGGGTCCCAGCCCGTGCAGGGAGGGGCACGGCCTGATGAAGAGCTGGGTCCAGGGGCCAGATGTCCCCTGACCTCAGCAGAGGGGCTTAACCTCCCAGAGCTTCGGGTTTCTCACCGGGAAAATGTCCCTTTCATGCATTCTTATTGATAACCACTGCACGGAGCAGGTTCTGTGATCATTCCCGTGTGATAAATGGGGAGGTGGCGGCCAGGTAAGTGACCTGCCTGGGTCACAGTGATTAGAGGCCACAGAGTACGGGCTCGTCCAGACCCAGCAGCACCCTCGGCCTTTAGGCTGTGCAGCCTTGGCTGACAATCCAGTCACTCTGCTGATGCCGGAGACAGCCCTGGATGGCCCTTGCTCCCAGGCTGTTTAAGAGCCTTCAGAATCCGAGGAACCTCCTGGAGCCTCAAGGACCATGACCACAGGCTCCCTAGCCAGCTAAGCAGGAGAATCACCTGGAAAGCTTATGAAACAAAAGACTGCCAGGCACCTCCTGGGATCCCCTGCATGGGGGGTCTTATAGCCTCACTTGCTAGCCTGGAACAGGTAAGGTCTAGAGTTTGGGAAGCAGGGATCTCACCCAGCCTTCTTTCCCCTCCGGGCAAGCCCAGTCACCAGCCTCCATAAAGACGGAAGGTGGTCCCCCACTCAGCAGACAATGCTGGGGGGCCTCCCACCTTCTCGCAATGATGACATAGACTAAAGAGAGGACAAGAGACTCAACCAAGGCTCTGGGCCCGAGCAACTGGAGTTTGAGTCCATCCTCTGGAAACTGATAGCAGGAAAGTTATTCCTGGCTGCTCGGACCTCAGCTTCCTCATCTGTGAAATGGGATGGCTGTACCTACTCACAGGATTGGCTGTGCGGATTAAATGAGATCATGTCTATGAACCGTTCAGAGCTATGTGAATATACATTATTTGTTCTAATTCCCCAACAGGATAAGATAACTCTGAGCCACGCTTTGCGGCACTCTGCAGACAAAGAATCTTAGATTTCTAGCACAATCAGCGAAAACACAAGTCTGGCCGTACTCCACCTGCTTAAAACCCTTACAATTCCTTGAAACACCAAGTCCTGAGCTCTGAGAAGGACAGAGGGACAGAGATATCGGAGCCAACCTGGGGCCGGGCCCAGTCCTTTCTAGCTGCTGGGTCTCAGGGGAAAAGAAGACACAATCATCGGCCCAGCGGTCACCTACTCAAGGGTCAGTTCCATGCCATTGCCAGAGCTGGGTCACTTTCTCAAGCCCTTTCCTACCCTGCTCACCCCTGGGAGGCAGCCATCTGGGGCACACAAAGGAGCATTTCACTGGGAGAAACTGAGGCCCAGGGAGGTAAAGAGACACCTCAAGGATCCAGCCTTTGCCCAGAGGCAGGGCTGAGCTTCTCAGGCAGAAAGGAGTTCCCTCCTGGTTCTTGGGTCCATGGGGTCTGCTGTGAAACTCCCCGAAGCCTGGAGCATGGGAGCTGATGACAGTGCACTTGGCTTCCCGCAGCCCGGAGATGAGAGCTCCAAAGTGGGAGGAGGGGGGCTCTAGCCTGCCCCCAGCCACAGGCCACCAACAGCCCAGATGAAAAGTGAAGAAACACTCCCACTCCCTTCACAAATATTCGGTCTTGAAGTCACTGTCACCATCATTATTAATATTATTACCCTTGTCTCCAGAGCCATGGAAGCCAGCGTTCACGAAAGAAGTCACATGCACGTGACACGCCTGCATCTGGCGGGGAAGTGTGTGTGTGTGTGTGTGTTTCTAAGCGCGCCTGCAGGAGGAAATGTCTGTGACACAGAACTGTCACACACACTAATGACAATGACAGTGACAGCACATTCGGTGAGGGCTCCCCAGGTGCCAGGCATGGCGCCAGGACCAGGTGTCACCTCCCCTCAGCCTGACAGCAAAGCCCACGAGGTCGTCACAAGCTTATCCCTTGCCACAGACGGGGAACTGAGCCTCGGGGAGTGAGGTGGTGACCCCCAGGGCCGCCCCGCTTGTCAGTGGCAGAATTGGGCCTCGCCAGGCTCACAGATGGAGGGTCTGGATAGGAAAGGTGGAGGGTCGGGCCGAGGATGCCCTGGGGTTACCACACCCACTCCCCAGGAGGATAGCAGGGGTACTGCCTGAGAGTCCGGAACCCCCGGAGACCTGACGGGCTCAGCCCAGGGTCACCGTGGAGGTCAGAGGGGCTTGGCGGCTTTGGCCGCAGTGGGTGCTGGCAGGTGCCGTCCAGATGATTCTGATGAAAGAGAATAACAGGGGCCCGGTGGCTCCTGGTGAAGGCAGGGCAGGAGGGAGGGGCCAATCCCGAAGGGGTGAAATGCCTGGCTGGGGCCCATATGAATCTGTAGGCCCAGAACACAGACGTACAGATTCCACACCTAGGGGCCTTAGGCTTAAGAACTGGGAGCTCTGTACCAGGGTTGTTTCTATAATCCCAGGGGTCTGCATGAAGAAAGAAAGGAAGGAAGATAGGAAGGTATGAAGATAGGAAGGAAGGGACGAAGGGAGGGAGGAAGGGAGAGAGGAAGAGAGAGAAGGAATCAGCAGCTCTGTTTCTAACTGCTGTGTGGCCTTGGGTAAGTAACTTCACCTCTCTGGGCATCTGCTTCCTTTTGATCTGATGATAAGACCCTGAGTCACGGCATTTCTCTGCTCACAGAGGATGATATGGGCCCCGCTGTGGGTCACCTACCCCGTGAGCCGGATATGTGAGCCAGCCCCAGTCTCCGTGGATGGTGGACGTGTCCAGCAAGTTCACTGTAAAACAGGAGAGGAGAGAACATCAGACCTTAGGACACCATTCCCCAGTCCCACTGTGCAGCCCAAACTGGACATGCTGGTCTGCTCTCACTCCTGAACATGCCTCACTTCCCCTCTCCTTCCGGGTCCGGTTCAAGTTGTCCCTCTTACCTGAAGCCATCTCCCACCACCTTGGCCCAAATGTGACCTTCCCAAACCCCACAACATAAGGTGCCTCAAGGGCTGGGCTTGCCTGGTTGGCGATGCAGTGGAATGGCTAAGAGATGGGCTCAGGAGTCCAGGAGGCATGGGCCAGATTCCCAGCCCTGCCACATATGGCTGTGTGTCCCTGCGCAAGTCCCCATCCCCCCAGCCTCAGTTTCCTCCTGTGAAAAATGAGCGTGACGGTGGGTCCTGTCTCACAGGGTGTCTTGAAGACAGCCTCATCCTCGTCTCACTCATGGGACACGACGGCATTCAAAAGCACCCAGCAAGCTTCGCCTCTCAAGGTCATACCTCCCACGGGAGGACCAGCCCAGCTCTGCAATCACCAGTGTCCCTCGGGGGATGCCTGGCACCTACTTGTCCTCTGAGCACATCTGATGTGGGGGCACCTAGAGCGGGAAACGCTGCCTCTAAGCCCCTACTGTACACAGAGGTCTGCGAGGGGTGCTCTAGAAGCCTCCCATCCATTCCCTGCACCACGACGGTCACCGCGAGGTGGTGACTCCTATCTCTGTTTCACCAGTGAAGACACTGGGCCTTGGGGACATTCAGGAACATGCTCGGAGCTCCACTGGGGTAGCCGGACGGGCTGGCGTCCACAACACCCGTGGAAGCCTCTGCAGACGCCAGCTCCAGCAGACTGAGCCCAGGAAACAGCACCTGAGCGCAAACCACAGCGGCCTCGAAGGAGCGCTGGCCCGAAAGGCAAGTCTATTCTAAGCCTGACCCCCAAAGGGGACCCCACGAAGTCTCAGTGACACAACAGCGAAGACCTTGCCTTTGGAACCAGACACTCTCGGGCTCAGATCACGGCCCGGCTACATAGTAGCAGGTGACCTTGGCTTCTCTGCCCCTGTTGCTTCACGTGTAAAATGGGGATAACAATACCTAGAGAGTAAACTGGAAAGCCAGGAGTCACTGCCTTATTAAAGCTAATTCCCTTTCCCAAAGTCCTGTCCTCCTGCCTCTCTCCTTGTCCCTCAGACCTACCCACTCACTGTACGGTGATGAAGGCGCGCTAAACTGTTAAGAAATTGGGGTTTGAATCTCGACCGCTGTGTGTCCTCTGGTGAGTCCCTTCACCTCTCTGGGCCCCTGCTCCGTTTGCTCTATCTGTGTGATGGGCGTACGAGAGGGCTCTTGGCTCCCCAGTCCCGATGGTTCCCGTTTCACGCTCTCTTCCCCGGACCCCCTCTCCTGTCCTACAACCCTGGGCTTCCACTTAGGCCAGTTGGGGCATGTTCCAGAGGGTTAACACCATGGGGGCCCTCCTGGAACTTTTCTGCAGGGAGGCCTGGTGTCCTTCTGCCTGAAATTTGCACAGCTCAGTGCCTGCCCCTCAAAGATGGAGACAAGAGTCTTCAGGAAATGCTGGAGTGAGGATGCTCTTACTTGCTGATTTTCTCCCTCCTCTTACCCTCCCACCCCATTGTCAGGGGCCCCAGAGGGGAGGCCAGCTGGAGAGAGCTTGCAGAACCAGGGGAGGGGCCTCTGTCCTCCCTGGGTCCCCAGGGGTCAGATGGGATCAGGGGATGGAGCCAGTGTCCGCAGAAGGATCTCCCCTCCCCAGCCAGCCCCATGCCAGGGGCGCAGGCAGAGAAGCCTTCCCGCCTCCCTCCCTCCCTCCCTCTCAGGCAATGGAGAGAAAACTGGGTCAGGCAAGCTCTCTCCTCCTGCTGGCTGGTGGGAGGGGGAGGGGGCCGCACTGCAGTTTCCCCCAGACCAGCAGAGCCTAGTCCGGGGAGAGGATGGGGACAGAGGACAACCCACATTCCAGATGGGGTCTTGGAGGGGAACGCTCTCTAGTCCCCTGAACGCAGCTGCGACCTGCCCCTACCCCAGGGGGGTCAGTGTAAATGCCCACCACTTAGACTCCTCTCCGTTGGGGCGCCGTGACTTGTGGGGCAGCGGCCAGTGGACCCCACCTTCCAGGTCCTTCCCAGCCTGGGAAACCTCAGCACATTTGCATCGGATTCTTGATCAGCCAGCCAGGGGGCCCAGAGAATCCAAAGATAAGTCAAAAGTCGATGCTATCGGATTCGGGAAGAGCTATAGGATTCTAGGGCTGCCTGTTCCAACTCCTTCCAGATGCTTCCCCGTCCCTGCCCTCCTCTCCTCTCCCTTTGTCCCTCTTCTTCCCCCTCCCATGGCCTCTCATGGGGGGGGCTGGGGAGGAGACACAGCATATGCCGGTCACGGGAAGCTCCGGGCCCACAGGAGATTGCTTCAGGCCTAGAGACAAGTCCAGCGTGAAGCCCACTCCCCCCGAGTTCCCTTGGAAATGCAGAACCTTCTGGTCACCCAGCCCAGGCTCTCTCCCGCTCTCCTGCACTCCTGGCCTGTAGGTCTGTGTGCCTTCCGTGAAGTCAGTTATTCTCTGTGGGCCCATCTCCCCCTTTGCCAGTGGGAGGAGTGGACTCATGGCCTCTTGGGGCCTTCAGTGAAGCAAATCTCTTGGCCTCTCGGAGTTCAGTTTCCTCATCTGCAAGATGTCCGTAGGCCTCCCTCTTGGGCCTACCCTCCTAGGCTGTTCTAGGAGATCAAACGGGTCCCTCTCCTGCTCTGAGAAGCACAGATAATTCCTAAGCCTTTCCTGTTCCACTGTGGAAAGCATTATGCGATTTCTTTTTTTCTCCAGCACCGTCACCTTCCCCCATTCCATTTCGCTGAGACTAATACTTAAATTGATTTACATTCCCTGAGGACGCAGTGCGTGATGGTGAGGCTGGAGAATCCGGGTGGCCAGGGGACGTCGGCCAGGATGTGAATGCCTCAGTGATCACCCCAATGTGGTGGAGAATCCACACCAGAGAGTGATAAGCGGCTGTGGGCCTGATCGGGCTTGGGGGGCACGGCTGCAGGTGTAGGGCCCTCTCCTGCCCCGTGAGGGACCTGGCATGGGGGCACCTGGCCAGGCTGGAGCACTGCTACTTTTCAGGAGCCCAGCTGGGAGCAGATACCCCTCCCTGAGTGCCCACAGTCTCCCTGGCCAATCCTGGCACTGCACCAGCCCAGGACTGATACTGGGAGGGACTCCTGTCCTTCCGGAGGGAGGGCTGGCCTTTGCGGAACCTCTGCCCCGGGCTGTCCAGCCCGCATGGCCCAGCCCTGACCCCCTGTGGGTACTCTGCCACACTGGCTGGACAGGCAAGGACTGGCCCTTGGACGATGCCTCCCTCTGCCCAGGACAAAGACATCCCGCCTGCCCCCTTTTGTGGACCTTGCCTCTTCCCCAGCTGCTGCCCCCTCCCTGGACAAGTCCTCTCTCTTTCTCAGGTCAGTGGCCTGCCTTCTGCAGATGAGTCTGCTCCAAGTCACCTCCCCAGGGGACTCTAGCGGGTGCCAGTCTGCCATTCTGGAAGGTGCTGCATCCTTCCTGGAGAAGATAACTGAAGTGAGCAGTTGAGGGTGTGCGGTCCACAGCCCAGAGACTCAATGTGGACCCCACAGCATCCTGCCCTACCCCGATCCTGCCCTCTTCCCAACTCACCGGGCCCCCACCTCAATTCTCTTCTGGTGGCCCAGGAACCTGCCTCCGGTCCCCAGCCACCCCAGCTGGCCCAGCTCTGCCTGCCACCTGACCTCACCTCTCAGCTCCCCTGCCACAGTCCCTCTCCCACTGGAGACTGAGTTCCTCTACGTGTGCATTTATCACGTGCACGTGTGTTTCCGCGGGCGTGAATGCAAGCTGGACGGTCTTCTTATATATGGAGTAACCGCCCATGTTGCGCCTATTTTCCTGGGCATGCCTCTGGACACGCATGCGTGTGCACAGGCATGTCTACGCACATGTGTCCTGGCTGCACTTCTGTGTCTGACTGTGGGCGATGCTGGAGGTGGGGAGCTGTCCACGCATGTGAGTCTCTACGGGCCTGGGTGTATGTGTGTAAATCCTGATGTGAGTCCATGTGTGCACATGTGCGCTTCTGAGCTATCCGCGTGTGAGGGGTGGATCTGCGGTGTAGCTGAGTGTGGATGAGGGAAACTGGCTCTGGAGCTCCCTCGCAGGTGCAATAAGTTCATCCTGCCGGGGGAGGGGCGCACAGCTCAGCCCCCAGGACCCCAGCCCCCCGATCCTGCCCAGAGCACAGGTCGGGCCTCCTCTGGGCCGAGCTGCAGGAGCAGAGGAGGTCCTGAGGGATGGGAGGCGGGGTGCAGAACAGAACCGAGGGCGGCATCCGGGCTGGACCTGGACGTCAGTGAGGCTAACTGAATGCATGTGCGTGCGAGCACACGTGTGTGCATGCGTGCAGATGTGAGGCCCGGGATGTTGGGGAACCCTGATGGGTGTCTCTTCCCAGCTTTCCTTGCTCCCTCCCACCACCAGGAGGTCACCTCCCAGACCTTTTTTGTCCTGACTGCTCAGCCCACACTCCTGCTCCTACCCCCCTACCCCTGGGTTCCCCTTGTGACTGGATTGGCCTGGCCTTGCCCCTGGACAAGACCCTACTCTCCAGGGCCTTGCCTGCCTCAGCCCCTGGGCCTGCTCCTCACTGTCCCCTCCTCCCAGGGCCACCCTCCTGCCCCTCCCCTCCAGCCATGACTTCCCCAGCCATCTAGCCCGGCCACCTAAGACTCTCATTCCCTGTCCCTCGGCCACTCTCACCGGCTTCCAGCAACCTGGTCCTCCTCTCTGCTCCTTAGTTGTTGGTCCCCTTTCTCAATGCCACCCCTGCCCTCTTCTTCAGCCTTCTGAACCTCTCCTCCCATCCCTGTGTCCCTCTGTTCTCTGTCCCTGCCAGGTCCCCTGGTCCTTCCCCGTGCTCTGTCCCCCCTCTCTCCTCTACATCGCCTCTTGTCTTCTGTACCCCGTCCTGTTTCCTCATCCCCAGCGTCCAACCCTCAGTTTTCCTCCCCAGCTCTGAATCGCTCAGTCCTATCCTCCCTCCCTCTCCCCCAGACCCCGGGGGCCTCTGTCCCCCATCCTCAAGCCCTCCGGTCCCTATCCTCCAAGCCCTGTCCCCATCTCCATCGCACTGTCCCTTGACCTCGGGTCTCTCCCGCGGTGCCATTCCTGCCGCCCCCACCCCGCCCCCAACCCGGGAATCCCAGCCCCTTTGGCGCTCAGGGTGGAGGGAAGGAAGTTGAGCCTCGGGCAGCCGGCACCGCGCCCCGGCCCCTCGGCCGCCCCCGCCCCGCCGCCGCCGCTGCTCACCTTCGCCGCGCGCCGCGGACACGCAGGTGGCCGCCGCCGCCGCGGCCGTGACGACCCAGAGCGCGGGGGGCAGGCGGCCCCGGGCGGGGGCCATGGCCATGGCCCAGCCGGGCGGGCGGGGGGCGCCGCGCACCCTCCAGCTCGGCCGCAGCGGCCGGCGCGTCGGCGCGCTCCCTCGCTCTCCCGCACACCCGGCGGCCGGGCGCACACCCCGGCGCACACGCCGGCACACAGCGCACACGCGGGCACCCGCGCCCGCCGCCGCCGCCGCCGCCGCCCCGGGCGGGGGCCGGCCCGTCACGGCGCCGAGCCAATCAGCACCGAGGCGGGGGTGGGGGTGGGGGACACGGAGCCGCACGGCGGACACCGGCCCGCGGACCCCGCCGCGGCACGCGCGCACGCTCGCCCTCACCCGCCCGCACCTTCGGGGGGCGGCGCGCGCCCCGCGCCCCACGTGCGCACGTCGACTCGCAGCCACCGCGCGCCGAGCCGCGGGCAGGGCAGGACGCTCCCCGCGACACCGGGACGCGCGGGCCAGACGGAGGAGTCCCCGCGTGGACACTCACGCAGAGGCGAGGCGTCCTCCCACACACTCACGCTCACACGCATGACCCTCAGACACATGCACCCAAAGTGCCTCGCGCGGTGACACATTTGGATGCCCCCTCACTAGTGCCCGGGCAGAGGCTCGAAGGGCAATTCAGAAGCACGCTGGGGTCAAAACTCTCTCCCCTCCCCTCCCACAGCCTAATGGCTGAGCGGGAGGAAGGCAACCCAAGTTTAGGTAGCGGTAGAGTGCAGTGGTCGGGAGTGCAGACATACAAGATTTTGAATCCTGGCTGTGTGGCCTTGGGCATGTTTCTTAGCCTCTCTGAGCCTCAATTTCCAGATCTGTAAAACAGGAATAACCGTCTCTGTGTCCTAGGGTTGTTATGAGAATCCTATTCAAGGACTCAGGTAAGGGTCCAGCATACTGCCAGGCACACTGCCAGGTGCCCAGTAACGGCAGCTGTTCCTAGATGATGGTGATTACCATTCCCTGCCTTTCCCTCCCCGGACTTCCCCCACCTCCGGTTCCATTCTCGGAAGTAGGGATCCCTTCCTGGAAAGGCTGCAGGCTGTGTGCCGATGGCGGGGATGTGGGGGCTCCCTTCCGGGGCCCTGCTTGCCACCTGAGCACCTGGAGGGCCAAGCTGCCTAGGAAGCAGATCCTGGGGGGCTGGCCCTCAAGTGTGGGTACCCCCAGGACAAGTTGGGACTCTGCCTGTGACTTAGCTGGCGTAGACCTTTCCTTAGCTCTCTCCAACTGCACTCCCAGCCTCCAAGCTCACCGGGAAGAGCTGGTTGGACCCCTGGCTGGAGGTTGCCTAGAATGATCAAGACCATTGGGGGAGGACATGCCAGACCCTGCTTTAGGCACTTCATAAATTTGCTCCGCTTTGAGTCTCACAGTCCTGCAGCGGCAGTCCTGCAGCAGCTGTGCAGCTAAGGAAACCGGAGTGAAGAAAGAGCATCGCTTACTTGCACCACACAGCTGGTTAAATGCTCGAGAGGAGCTCAGATCCAGATCCGCTGGATTCTAACACCCACTTCTTCCCCATGCATCTTTCTTAGTGACACAAAGGGGGAAGGTAGCTCAGATTAGGTGCTTTCCTAGCACCAACTGCTCAGACCAACTGCCTCAAAGACGTAGTAAGCCCCCTGTTACCAGAGGCATTCAAGCAGACACTAGCAAAAGGCTGTTCAGGGATGCTGTGAAGGGGGCGGGGGTTAGAGGGAGCAGATTGGACTAGACCCTGAGAGGCAAACTCAAATGCCCACATGAGACAGGCAGGCATCCTGATGAAACCCACTGTGGTGGTGGGGGGGGGGTCTCCCCAGCTCCAGTTCACATCGCTTTAGGGAGGGGGGCCTGATTTTCTGTGCTTTCAAGAGAGATTTTATAGCTGGAATTTTTATGTGCTCTCTGCTAATATTTAAAGTTGGCAGCTAATGCAAACGTTTTCATAACAACGCAGTGTGGGCAAGCCTGTGGTGGAGCAGCCACAGCTCCTAGGACTCCAGACCTCCCTGCAGGCTCCTCAGATGGAAGAGTTCATGGCTGGCACCTCGCTTCTGGGGCACTGGGCGTGTGGGCACCACGGGGCAGAAAATTGCACGGAGGGTGCAGGATGCAGTCACCAGCACTCGTGGGCACCACCTATCCCCGCCCGGGCTCCAAGAAATATTTACTGATGGGAGGAGGCTTTGCTGGGGGCTGGGGTTCTGCATTTCCAGGTCCGGGTGGAGCCCGCTGAACCTGGATTCTGCCTGTACTGCAGTCTGCTGGAGCTAGGGACTCTTGAAGGACTCCGTAAGCATGAGGGGCCGTTCTCTGTCACGGGTCTGTTCCATATTCTGAATCTTCTCTAGCGAAATTAGAACTGCATTTCACTGGAATTCTGCGGGGCAGGAGCTGCTTGCTTTCAGTCCTCTCCTCGCCCTCCAAAACTCCCGGGATGCCCCAGCCCCCCGTGTGCCCTGTCCAGGTCTCTCCCTCCCACCCTTTCCACTCTGCCTGTCTTGTGTGGCAAAGATGCAACTTGCCCACGTGCCAGTGGGAAGAAAGAAGCCATCAGACCGTTCTCCTAAAGAAATGGGTGTCTCACCAGAGCCTTTGTGAATATGATGCCTTCTCTCCTCTCCTGAGTGGTCAGGCAGGCGGGGCAGCTGGGGACCGGGGGAGCTTCCCTGGCGTCCCTGTCACCGTCAACCCATCTCCCAGGCTGGACTCTGCATCCCTTCTCTCCTCTGATCCCTGCTTTTTCCCCATTTCAAAGGCAAGGAGAATGAGATTCGTGGGGACTGAAGGATGCAATCAGAAGCCCTGCAAGGTGCACGGGTGGGAACTGGGATGGTTGTGGTTAGCTTGTCTCCTCTCCCCGACTGGGTTCTGAGCCTCTCGAGGACAGTGGCCATGAAGGGTCCTGGCTGGGTGCGGTGGGAACGTTTGCTGAGTGAGTGAATGAGTGAGCAGCCCTCCAAGGGGCCCACGCCTCGCTGGCCAAGTGCTTGAGGCCACCGTTGCTAAAGCCGTTTCTGGGTTGCAGGACGGTTTGCCTTCTGAACACGGTGCAGGTGTGCTAGCCAGCCCTGCTAAGTGGGCTTGACCTTCACTCTCCAAGGGGTGAAACGGAACAGTGCTCACTTCACCTTCTCCCACCAGCACGTGGGGCTCTTGGGACCTCGCTCCAGCGGAGCAGGCAAGGTGGGGGTGGGGCGGGGACAGCTGAACTTGGCCAAGCAGGACAGCCTCTGACTCCCTCCCCCACTTCACGGTTCCTCCCCCAACCCCCGGCCTTTTGACTTCTCTGTCCTGGAGTGGGAAGGGAGGTTGAAGGGAGCATGACGCAAGCCCCATGAGACTCTCCATTTCCTGGGAGAAATACCCTCTCCGGAGTAGTTCTTCTCATTTTTGCCTTTCTGAGCCTCAGTTTCCCCAACCAGAGAGGGATAATGAGGGTGTGCTCCAGCTCAAAGGCTTGCTATGAGGCTCACGTGAGTTCACAGGCGTACGCATGCTTGGTAACCCATCATGAGATCTGGGATGGGAAGGCGCTCCTGTGTTTGAGAGGATGGGACTGGCTCTGGGCAGTCCCACAACCCAAGGGAAGAACGGGGTGCCCCTTCAGGAACAAGTACAAGAGATGCTCTGGCAGGAGGTGGGTGGGTGTGGGTGCTCCCAGTGGGGACAGTGTTTCGTGGTTCATCCCACCCTAACCCCTGCCCAGGATATCCTGTTACCCCAGGCTGTCTCACCCAGACTCCTGCAGAGAAGCCCGCCCCACAGCTCCTCTCATCCTCTACTGTCAGGGGACTGGAGGGGGGCCCATTCCTCACCTGTGCATATAGAAACGTTGTCTTGTCTCCAGGCTGGAGGATGGAAATCTGGGAGGTCTTAGGAAGAGCCAGATTCCTAGCATGAGGCTCACGTTGCTTCCTCCCTTAGGGCCTCAGTGTTCCAATCTGTAATGTGCCCACTGCACCTGTTTTCCCGAGTTGTAACGGGCATGGAGGGAACTCGGTGCTGGCACTCCACTGGACACGTGACCCCGCCCAGGAACGTGCTTGCAGGCTGGAGAGGAGGCAGCTCCCCCAAAACACGAGGGAGGAAGTAGCTCATGGGACATAGGAAAGATTCACCCAGAATACGGGGAATGTGTTTACTTTTTGTACTTTGCTTCTAGAGCCAGGGCAGGAAAGCCCAAGACAAACCTGTCAGATCAAAATAGAGTACGCGCCACATTTGTAATTCGTTTTTTTTTTTCAAGTAGCCGTATTACAAAAGTAACAAGAAATAGGCCACATTGAACGTCATAATGTATTTGTTGAGTGACTGTTGCCCGGTATACAATGTTAATTTACTAATCAATTTGCTAATTTAACAACTCTGTGCTGAGCCCCTCCTGGGGCACCGTGCCAGGTGCTGGGGTGAACATTTTGGGGCCACACGGACATGGTCCTCGTTCTCACAGAACTTCAGCCTAGTGGGGTGGCAGATAATTAACTAGGCAATTACAAAATCCCTTTCCACATAAGGGAATATTTCAGAAACTGTAGGAAAACTTAAAATTTACAATTTAAAATATTAAAAAAAAAAAGTCCTCTTTAAGCAGAAAATACTGAATGTAATTTAGCCCTTGCTCAGTGGCCCAGAATCATCCCTGTGAATAAAGAATCCTCGACTATTGATGTGGGAAAGGACTTTAAGATGAGTTCATCCATCCAGCCGCTCATGGCGGGACGGTGTGGGGCAGAGGCGCCTCCAGGACCACCGGTGGCGGGCTGAATGGCCTCGTGGACCACAGTGTGACCTCAGGGCCTCTCTGCCTCCCTAGTGTGACCCCATCTTCCCAGGACCCCCTGGCTATCTGCTACCTTCTCTCCGCTGCTAGGCTCCTGCCTCTGCCAGTTCCCAGCTACCTCCTGAGCTGCTGCTTCTGACGTGGACTGAGAAAACCGGAACGCTATTAGAATTGTACGTAGAGTAAGACTCCATGGGCTCTAAGCGAAGGGCTCCCTTGTGAGTGGAGCCCGAGTTTAGTGTCAGGGATGTGGCGGCTAGAGTTCTCTTTAGGTAGCTCTGGCTGCTCTCAGGATGTTTGTTCTGGGGTTGGAGGGTAAACGAGGTGTTGTTATAAATACCTAAGAGGCTTATTAATGGCCAGGCATGCACAGACTAATTGCTTCCTCCTGTTTACATATAATCAATCACTTCCACAGTTTGGAGCCACCAGAGGCAGCAGAACATGGAGGGGGGAAGAGGACCCCACTGGGATGGGCCTCCGAGCCCTGGGCTGCTTACTGCTGGTATGCAAGTCTTTCCTGCCCCGAGAAACCAAACCATCCCATCCCTTTGTCCCTCACTCCCCTGGCCCATGCTGTCTCTCTCTCTCCTCCCCTCATCCAGGTAACTTCTTAAAGGAATTGTGTATTCCACAGACTCTCCTGCTCTCCTCTCTCCGTCCCTCCTCAATTCTTTTCTCCTCCTCCGCCCCTCAGACACCACCTGCCCCAGACCCACGCCCCATGGTTCTCTGGCCCATGCCTGGTCTCAGCCGCCATCATCGTCTACCCAGCTGCACAAGTCAGAAGATGGAACTTTCTCTCTGTACCTCCTTCCCCATCAGCCGAGGTATCCAGGACACCCCAAATCCTTTGATTTTACCACCAAAACATACCTCGAATCCATCTGCTCCTCACCATAGCCACCCGTCACCTGGGGGACTGACTCCGTGCACCCTCCCTGGGTCCCTCCAGTCACAGCCCACACTGCAGCCAGAAGGCCATTCAGTGCCAAAGATCATGGTCAGCTGCTGCTCCACACCTTCCCCTCCCCTGAGGGGAGACTTTCCAGACCCTTTCACCCTTCTCTCTGGATAAAGACCCAAATCCTTATCACACCTGCAAGACCCAGTCCAGGTGGCGTGGACCCCGGCGTCTCTCCAGGCACCTGCTCTTCCCCTTCTGTGTTCTCTTGAATGTACTGTGCCCCCTCTTGCATACATTGTCCTCAGGTCTCTCTTCTGGAACATTCTCCTACTTCTGTACCCCCTGTTTATCCTCAGAGAGCCATGCCTGAGCCCTGGCCGGGATCAGTGCTCTCGCAGAAACTTGCCCACTTCCATTGGCACCCTCGACTCAGTTCGGAGTCCTGCCTGCACATGTTTGATTCCTTGACTCCAGCCACAGTCCTGTGAGAAGGGGGACTGCCTCTGCTCCTCGTGGGCCCGAACCTTCAACAACCGGCACGTGGGCAGCCCTTTGTAAGGACCCTTCACCCCGTCCCTGGCTCCCTTTTGAGCCCTGCCCAGGCCTGGAACTAAAGCTAGATTCCCTTTGCTACTAACTGCCTATATGACTTCAGGCAAACCTGCTACCTCTCCGGGGGCCTGCTCAGCCTGGGGGAAGGTCTCTAAGTGTTCCCAACATCTATGGTGACAGGGACCAATATTCATTACACCTGTTAATCTTAACAACAGCCCTTTGAAGTAAGTTCTATTATTATCTAGATTTTATAAGTGAGAATAATCAGGGATGGGGGCAGGTGACATATTTGTCCAAGATGACAAAGTCACTAAGTCGTGGGCTCGGAAGTCGAACTCAGATCTGTGTTTCCAGAGCCCAGGCGCGAAGTCCTGAGGCACTGGAAGTGAGGAGAGTGGTGGATGCTCAGAAGAGGGGAAAGTTCAGAACTTGGGCTTAGGGGCACCTGGGTGGCTCAGTGGGTTAAATCCTCTGCCTTCAGCTCAGGTCATGATCCCAGGGTCCTGGGATCGAGCCCCACATCCGGCTCTCCGCTTGGTGGGGAGTCTGCTTCCCCCCCCCCCCCGCCTGCCTCTCTGCCTACTTGTGATCTCTCTCTCTGTCAAATAAATAATAAAATCTTTAAAAAAAAAAAAAAAGAACTTGGGCTTAGTCTCAGGGAGGGAGAAAGCAGAGGCCAGGTAGGTTACTGATCTGTGTGTTAACGGGAGGGCGTGCTGACCCTTCCCTAAGCCCCTCAGACTTCTGGGGGAAGGTAAAGGGGCTCATGGCTGCAAGGAGAGACCACCCCTGGGGAACCACAAGGGATGGGGCAGAGAGGTTCTGCCCAGTCTGGGGCCTGCAGGGCCTCACACCCTGTGGGAAGGCTGGATTATGGGGCCAGGGCCTGACCTCTCAGCTTGACCATGGGGTGGAGCAGGGACCCTCCCTATGGAGTATGAGCAGGATGGGGCCCCTGGCAGCAGGTGGAGGAGAGTCCCTAAATGTATTGGTGGACAACAAAGAGTTTGGGCTCCAGTCAGACCAGGCTGGGATCCCAGGCCTGACCCCCGCTGTGCGCTCTGTGGCTTCAGGAAATCACTTCCCCTGTCTGAGCCTCAGGCCCCCGTCTGTCAAATGGGGACACCACCAACTGCCTTCGTGTTATGAAGATCGAAAGGGTTCCTGGTACACAGTAGGCCCTCCTGCATCTATCTCAGCCTCGCCCCCACTCTCCCCCCACCTCCGCCCCCCCAACCCGAAGACCTCCCTCAGGGAGCAGGAGGGATCAGCCATGGCTCATTATCAGAAAGAGGGGTATTAATATCCCTGATATTAAAAAATAACCTTATCATCATTCTGCCTTGTCGGGAGGAGATGAGCCCACATCAGCATTCTGACAGATGGGAACAGCGCTCTGTGTTTGTGGGTATTTGCGGGAGAGAGACAGAGAAGGAGAGAGGGAGGGAAGCAGGGAAGGAGAGAGGGAGAGAGGGAGAGAGGGAGGGGGAGCACAGAGTGTGAGGGCCTGGCGGGTGGGGAGGCCAGGGCTGCAGTGGGTGTGCCTCTGGGGTGGGGGCGGCGGGAGGTGGGCGGGTGGCAGCGGTGGCACTTCTCCCGAGCAGAGGAAGAGTTTGGGGAGGGTGACTTGGTAATACCCATTATTGAAAGTATTGAAATGCTAAGCAGCTCTAAAGATCTCTGCCTGATTTTCATTAAAGCTGCTGAGGCAGAGGGTGTGCTGGGAGGGGCAGCAGCTGGGGAAGGTCTGATGACAGAAGACAGCCAGGGTCAGGACCACACGGAGGCCACCTTTCCAGACACCACCGCCGCTGTTACAGTCACTAGTCACCGCGACCCAGGGGAAGCCCCGGCCATGTGTTAGAGGCCATCCTGGTCACTGAGCAGCCAGGTCGCTGAGCTGGACCCAGGGCTGTCGCCCCAGTGCTGCTGCTCAGATAGCGCCCCCCAACCCGCATCCTCCCACCCCTGCCGCCTCCGGAGAACGGGTTCTCCTCTGTCGTAGGAGCAAAGAACCCCTGTTCCACCTCCATCCCATTCCTTCCCATCCACGTTTTCTGAGCCCAGGCAGTGTCCTGTCCGGGCAGGGGCGGGGGTAGGGGGTAGCTCTCAGGGAACTGCTTGTCTGACCTGGAATAGGTCCTTTCCACCCTGTGGGTGGGAATTCCCAAGAAGTTAAGGAAGGGTCAAAAGGAAGGAATGCTAAACAGCATGGTGATGGAGGAGGGGAGTCGGCACAGGCCCAGAGAGGACAACTGACTTCCCCAAGGTCACACAGCCAGCAGCAAATGTGGGACCAGACCCAGTTGCCCGGCTCCTCATCCAGTGCTCCCCCCACCCCCAAGACCATCTCACCGTGGAGCAGTCAGAACATGGAGATGGGGCAGGGCTGTGGGTTTGCTCACAGTCAGCCTTGGAGCCAGGCAGGGTGGGGGAGTCTCTGTCCTGCTCCCCAGCAGGGCAGGAGGAAATAGCTGGAAGGGGTCATCCTTTGTGGGGTACCCGTGGTGGGTTGGATGCTTTGCAGTTCCCCTCTCTTCCAGTAACCCCATTCCAAGTCTTCAGGGGTATGATGCCTCTTACGCTAGGCTCCCAGAAGGCCCAGAGGGGGAGATCAAGCTGTCCAAGTTCAGCCAGCCAGGAAGCAGCCAAACAGAGGTAAACCCAAGGGTATCAGACCCTCAAATCTGGGTTTGTCCCCCTCGAGCCAGACAACCCCCGGGAAGCAGTTTCTTAGGAAGGAGACAGGGTGTAATTTGGAAGCTTGGAGAGCCTCAGTGGATTAGGATCACCTAGAAGGAGCTCCCAAGGGCCTAGTTTGATTTGGAATAGTCCCCAAAGCACATTTACTCCCCGGGATGCAAGTGGAAGGGGGACCGAAAGGCCCGGGCTGCTAGGGGCCCAGGCTGTTTGAATTCTAGTGAGGCTGTTCAGCTCCTGGCCCAAGGTCATTTGTTCAGGGAAGAAAGCAGCTTCCCAGCCCTCCGTGCCCCTCCCTCCCTGCTCTGAGCCAGGAGCTGGGGGAGGCTGAAGGACAATGTTCCGGTAAAAGCAGATTACCCCGCCAGTGTGAGGGGCCGGCTGGGCGGGATGGCACTGTGGTGACAGGCCCATCAGGCGCCTCTCTGAGGGGATGTTTCCTGGGGCTCCCGGTGACAGGCCCGGGCTGTGGAGGGAGTGTTGATGAGGGGTTGGCTGGAGACAGCGATCCAGCTCTGGCCTCCGGGCTGGGCCTCAGACTCTCTGATGCCTCCTCCTGAGAAGCCCTGGGAGTCACCCAGCCACCAGGCCCAGTCACCCTCTGGATAGTCCACTGCATCTGTTCCCTCTTCAACTCCATCCCCTCCCCCTCTCCTGGCCTCTACCTCCCTACCTCCAGCCTGGCTCCCACCCACGGCCAGGGGAACCTTTCTGAAACACCATGTGCAGCGAGCCCACTGCCCCAGGAGAAGGCTCCGCTCCTCGGCCTGCAAAGCCAAGCCCTTTGTGGTCTGGCTTCTGCTTTTCTCTGGGGCTACATCTCATACTCTTCTCTCTCTCCTCCAGAACTTTGCACGCGCTCCTCCTTCCTCCTGGCATCCTGCCCTAGCCTCTACTTCTCCCACAAGTCTCAGCTCGGGCTCACCTCCTCCTTGAAGCCTTCCTTGAATGGAAGCCCTGAAGTCTGGGTGAGGGCCCCCCAGGTCCCTGGCACTCACCCCCTTTGTCCTCCTCCTTGTCCTGACGGCTGGCTGCAGTGGACTCTCACACGTGCGGGGCACGTGCTGGGCGCCCACACTGCTTCACTCCTTCCTGGCTCTGGCCAGAGCGAGGTGAATCCCTGTGTGGCCATCTCCCGCAGCAAACTGGGGCATCTTATGTTGGCCCACTGTATAAAGGCGGGGGTGGGGGATGGGCAGTGATTGCTCAAAGGCACCAGCAGGTTAGTGTCTGATGTGAGCCAAGAATTCCAGGATCCTGACTGTCCACGATCAATGCCACATCCCACCCCTGGTGTCTTAGCCTCTGGGGGGCTGTTCCCTAGTTCTGGCTGGACGTCAGCTCCCTTCAGCCAGATTTTGGCCAGGACCAGCAACTCTGGCCCACCCCCTCCCTGCAGCAGCCCTGGGCCTCTGAGCAGCTTCCCATGGAGGGTGGGGCTAGAGGGGGGTGGTGGGCAGAGGCAGGGAGGAGCCGAGGCCCCCGGGGCAGCTGGGAATCCATAGCGCCTCCCCTCCGGCTCTCCTGGTGGCATTTCTGTGTCCCCTCAGCAGATCCCCGAGTTCCTGACCTCGCTCAGGCCTGACCTCTGGGCTTCCATCTGGATCTCGCCTCCCACATGCAGTCCCATCTCCACATTTCAGACTAGCCCCCCCTCTGGCTCTCGGGGTGGTGGTGGGGCTCTGTAGTCTGACTGGAGCATTTCTGACCCTGGACCCTGCCAGAAGCCCTGCCCCGGGCCCTCAGTCTGGCCTCGGGCTTGTTCTGTCAGCCTGTCCCCACCACCAGAGCTTTGAACCCTAATGTGGAGCTTAGCACTCCGGGCCCCACCTCCTCTCCCCACCGCTGCTGAGGGGCTGGGAGGGGGGTGGCCTGGGATGATGAAGTCATCTCAGAAGGAAGAAGCTAAAGATGTAAACGAGCCCGTGAAATCCCCGATGACAGCCGTGACCACTGTGGCTCCAGCTATTAAACACGGAGCTTTCACGGCCCCTGAAATACACCTGGGGCGCTTGTCAGCCGCTCCTACTCATCACACGCGCAGGCTGTGCACACGCGGGCACACGCGGGCGTGCACGAGCGTGCTCACACACACACAGGCTCAGGGAGCACCCCAGAGGGTGGGATAGGGGACCCTGGGCAATGGTTCCAATAGTCCCCTTGGGCCGTTGGGGAGACAGGAGCCCGGGGCGGAGGCCCAAGCCTGCTTCCTGTGTGACCGCCTCCTCTTTCGGTTGGATTGCACAGCGCCCGCCCATCCCCTGCATCCCGGCCTGCCCAGGGGCCTTGATGTGGGTCAGACGCTGTTGAATAGGCATGCCTCCTCCCGAACACGCAGCATGGGGCCCGGCCCGCAGCAGGCACGGGACAGAGGCACCGACAGGGGACAGTTAGTGGCCTCGACCACCGAGGAGGATCCTGAGGACCTTGTGCGTCGTCTGAGGCCCACGCGGCTAAGTCGAAAGCCTGGGGAATCTGGGCTCTGAGCTCTGGCCTTGCCTCTCCCTCCTGTGTGACCAAGGCCTCCCCCTGTTGAGCAGGAGTGTCCTTCTCTGACGAGTCCCTGGCCTGCCCTGGTCATGGGGGCCTCAGAGCTGGTGGCTCGGGCAGCCTGGCCAGCGATGGCGGCCTGGTCGCAGGGGGAGCTCGGAGCCTGCTGGGCGCTCGAGCTGAGGAGGCTCCGAGAGGGCCGCTTCCTCCATGGGCGGCCCTAATTCACACAGCACTTGCAAAGGCACGTGGAGTGTAGCAGAGGCTACGCCGTAGGGGTTTAGGCTGAATGTAGCCCCAAATCCTGTAAGAGTGAATTTTCAGGAAGCTCTGGGGAATCTCTTCTGGGTCAATTCCCCACCAAGAGTTCTGTGCCCTGGCTCTTGCTTTCCTCTCCAGGCGAGAGTCTCACCACCCCCACGTCCCCACTCAGAGCAACAGTTACTCTGAACTTCCAGTCCCCCCGCCCCTGTCATCCACTGTGCTCCCTAGGCTGGTGTGCTCCTCTTCCCTTGCCTTGTCCCTCTGTCCGGGGAACTCAGCCTCAGCCGACTCAAATTGCTGGTCTCCAGAAAGCCCTCTCTGGTTCCCAGATCTGGGTGAGACGTGTCTTCCTGTTGCTCAGTCTTTGGAACTTCTGCCATCCGCAAAACCCATCACAGGGACCCGTCCTCACCAGGCCCTGTTTCTCCACTGGGTTGCAGACCCTGGAGGGTACTCCTATGGCTCCCGCAGGTTCCTACATCAAGACGGTGGCATCCAGTGGCTCTGCCAGCACCTGCAGGCTTGCCACATGTGGCCGGTTCTGCCTAGACGCCTTCCGTGAGCTGCCTGTCCTGGAAAGCCCAGGGCTGCAGGCAGGCTTAGCTGGGGACCCCCTCCTTCTTAAATGTCAGGCAGGGGGCCCAGGCAAAAAAGCCTGCTGCCCTCTCCCGGGCACTGTTTCCTTCCTGGGCGGGCCCCTCTCTCTCACCCACGAGGGCCTCAGGGCCCAATCTTCTCTCTGACTCTGTTACTTTCCACCTTCCCAGGGGTCACCGGTCATAGATATGGGAAGTAGGGTGTCAGGGACTTTTATTAGAAAGTTCCTGAACAGAAAACTGCCTGTCCTCAGGGAGGCCCTTCTGGAAGGCCCAATGACTCCAGGCAGGCACAGGGAATGGTGCGTAAGCATCTGTGGGTCCGTGATGACCCTCCGGACTGCTGTTGTTGTTAGAGGAATGACGGGCATTCACTGAGCAGCAGTGGTGTGCAGGCGAGACTCATGTAATAGCTCGCTTCCCTCCCATCACTCTCTGTGGGCAAAAACTCTCATCCCAGCTTACAGAGGGGACCCAGGGCAGTGGTCCCTTGCCCCAGGCCACACAGCTAGGGGGTAGCACAGAGCCAAGGGTCATGAAGCAGGTGTGTGGAGAGCCCATACTCAACCCTCTCCCCAGGGCCTCGGGCTCTCTGCATTGGGCTCCTTCCTGATGCTTAGCCCCTGGTTTCCAGAAGCCCATGGTTCAGTGGTGCCCCGGGGAATGGTGAGGGGGCTGGTGAGGCTGGTGGCTGATCCAGCGGCATGTTCTGAGGAGGCCCGCAGAGGGTGATCCCTGGAGGCTGGGCATGTGGGGACCCCTTTCCCAGGGCCTGGAATGGTGGCCCCGCCCACACACCCTCTGGCCACCCTCTTATTTCCAACAGGGACTCTTTAAAGAGCGATGACCAGCCTGCTAGGGGACTTCAAAGATAGTATTTGATGAGTTTTAGCAGCTTCAGCAAAACTCTAATTTGAATTTCAGGCGCTGGTGTGTGATTTCCTCAGTGACAGCTCCGAGGGACGCTCAGCTAGGCTGTCATCCAGCGGGGCCTCTGCTGGCTGCTGCTGTTGCCTGCCTTCCCGAGGAAGAGAGGCGGCAGGCTGAGCAGAGCTGGGGCCCCACAGAAGCTCAGGGAGGAGAGGAACACGCTAGTGACAGGGAGAGGGCGGGCGAGGGAGGGGACCGTGGAGTAGAGACAGGAGCTGAGTGAAGAGGGAGGCTGGAGAGGAGGGAAAGGGGGTCTGAACAGGGGTGAGGCTGGGGGCTGGGGGGAGGAGAGCCACAGAGAACAACAGAGAGAAGAGGCGGGGAGACAGAACCCAGAGGAGGGGCGCCTGGGTGGCTCAGCGGGTTAAAGCCTCTGCCTTCGGCTCAGGTCATGATCCCAGGGTCCTGGGATTGAGTCCTGCATCGGGCTCTCTGCTCAGCAGGGAGCGGGCTTCCTCCTCTCTCTCTCTCTGCCTGCCTCTCTGCCTGCTTGTGATCTCTGCCTGTCAAATAAATAAATAAAATCTTTAAAAAAAAAAAAAAGAAGAAAGAAAAGGCCAGAGAAGGGGGAGAACGAGAGACAGACAGACTGACGGCCAAAATCCAGACTGAAGGAGTCAGCAAGAGAGACCTGACCGAGAGGGGAGCCCAAGCACAGAGGTGGAGATGGAGACCCAGGGAAGCAGTAGAGGGCAGGGAAGGAAGGAGGGGAGGAGGCAGAGGGGTGAATGGAGGATGGCAGGGGGGTGAGGATGCTGTGCCCAACTCGCATTTGCTGGGCAAGCTCAGTGCCAGGCCCACGGGCAGGGCCAGTGTCCCAGGGGAACAGACAGTGTTGGGGGCACCTGGCCAGGAGGTAGAAGAGGAGTCCTGTCTCCCAGCCCCTCCCACCTCAGCTGGCGCTGCTGTGCCCGGGGTTAGGGTTAACCCTGTGTCTCCCACCAGGGCTGCTCAGAACCACCTTCCACCCTAGCCTGGGCCCTGCAACGGGGACCTCTGGGGCCCAATCCCAGGGCTGTGTGTAGGATGGGGCTCCTTGCCACGGGGTCGGCCCCACACGTGTGCACACACACACGGGCACATACGCATGCGGGCACACACACTTGAACCCCCAAACCCCACACACACAGCACTGGGAAAGAGAGAGGAAAGGGAGACACAGAAGGAAAGAGGGATCCAGGAGCAAAGGAAAGGTCGCTCCGTCTCTCTGAGCTGCGTGCGGTTTCCTCCTCTGCAGAAGCTCCGGAGAGAAGAGCTCACATCCCTTGGGGTCCTGGGGAGGGTGACATGAGGTCACTCATGGGAAGGGTTCAGTCCAGCGCTGGTTCAGGTGAATCATCTCAACTAAAGGGACATCCCAGCGACACATGGACCCTGGGTTCTGAGGTCCACGTTCCCAAAGTGTGCTCTTCCTGGGGAAGAGGAAGGCAGTGCCCACCTCCCCTCCATCTTCTCCTTCTAAGGTTAGCAGGGAGGAGGGGAGGGGAGGAGGGCAGGGGAGGAGGCAGGGAGGGGGGAAGGGGAGCCTTACTGGCAGCTCATACCTTCAAGGCCACACAGGTCTCCAGCCTCACAGTCCCTGTGACTGCCCTCGAGGCGGGCATTCTGCCGGGTGGGGAGGGACTAGGAGGGAGAGGCAGCCTTCAGCCCCATAACAGGGCTCCTGGGCGCGGGGGAGTCGGGGTGGCAGGCAGGACAAGATGAGCGTCCCTGTGCAGCAGTGCCCAGTACCACTGCCCTGACAGCCACTGGCCACACGTGGTTCGAGCCCTGGAAATGTGGGAAGCCTGAATTGAAATGCTTCTGTCTGAGAAAAATATAAAATAGCTCCTGAGTATTTTTACATTAATTACGTGTTAAAATGAAAATAATTTGGATGCATTGGTTAAATAAAATACATCACCTTAATCTCACCTGTCCCTCGTTACTCTTTTAGTGTATGTGCTGCCTAAGTGAGCACACTCTTTACTCTTTTAATGTGGGTATAAGAAAATTCAAAATTCCATATAGTTCATATTATCTTTCTATAGGACTGCACTGTTCTGGAACGTCTAGGCATCCGAGACTCCAAGGTTCCATTTTACTGGTGGGTGGGGGGGGTGTTGCTGAGGCGCAGAAGGAAGGGGACTTGCTGGGGAGGGGCATCTGGGAGAGTCATACTTAGCCATCGGGAGCAGAGCTGCAGAGACAAACACCGGTCTCTGATGTTCGCCGGCCACCAGCTCGCCAGCAGGGAGTGAGAAGCCACAGCTCTCGACAGTTCCAACAGGTGCACGAGGGTGAGGAGCTTGGATAGGCTCCTACTGGGGCTGGTACAGGATCCCCACGCGGGGTCCTCCCGAAGGACCCAGGCCGGAGAATCACTGACGTCACCACGGAGGAGGGTGCTCATTTACGAAGGGAGGCAAGGCGTAGCTGAATGGTGGGGGATTATGAAGGCTGCAGTCCTTACAGTTTTCCTAAAAGACAGACGGGATCCCTGAGAACATGACCTGTTCCTGGACGAAGACCCTCGGGGAACCCGGCAGAGGGCTGTGTGAAGAACAAAGCCATCATCCTCAGCAGAAGCTGGCTGGGTGACCCCGGGCCAGGCCATGAGCCTCTCTGGGCGCCAGCTTCCTCCTTTGCAGCCTGGGTCTAAGAGCTCAGGCTTTAGAACCAGATGAATGCAGCCACCGGCTCTGCCACTTACCGATGACCCCAAGCTGGTCACTTCGCCTCTCTAGGGCCCCCATTCTTCATCTGAAAAGTATGCCTAACTCCTACCTCAAAGGATTGCTGGGAGGATGGGCAGACGACGGCCGGGCAGCGCTCAGCCCCCGCCGGCACCGCGAGTACCCGTTCGCTCAGCGAACAATGGCAGGGCACCTGCGCTGGGAATCCTGCAGTGAACAAGGCAGGCCAGGTCCCCACCCCTGCAGGGCGACTGCTGTAGGTGAGGAGAGAGACCAATGGGTAATTTACGAAAGTTTAGATCGCAATAAGCGCTATCAGAAAACCGAAGGAAGGCGGGGGGTAGACGGTGGCTCGTGACGGCTCTTTGCAGTGTGGACAGGGACCCCCCATCTCCGCCCCCCCCCAACTCCAGGCAGGCTCTCCCTGAACAGCTGAGAGGCTCTGACATGGGGCTTCCAGGGTTCCATCCCAGGTCCACCTGCCAGCGGCTGTGTGACTTTGGGCAAGTTCTTTACTTTCCCAAGACCCTATTTCTTCACCAGTATGATGGGGATAGGAGCACCAACGAGGCTGCGCAGGCTCCTGGTGAGGGCCCCTTGCTCAGTTCACTCCCTGACGCCCCTCTGGCCAGGCAAGCAGGGCAGCCATGGTGACAGCTGCCAGTCCCAGGATCGGGGAAAGGAGAAGGTGGAGCGGAGCATGGAGGAGGACAGGCGGGCATCCTGGCCCGGGTCTGGGGGGAGAGGGAGCCGCTCCTCCTTCTTGCCCCCGCAGTGGGGCTGGACACGCAGTGTGTGGCAGGGGCTATGGGCCATTTGAGAACCCGGAGAGTGAGGTACGAGGGAGTGGTGAGCGATGAGGAGGCTGGGGAGGCCAGCAGAGGAGAGGCTGGCGGGGGTCAGATCATGGAGGGCCCCGCCTGACTGACAAGGCCGCTAGGACTTCATCTTGGGCACCGTGGGGGGTGGAACCAGGGCACAACCAAGTCAGACCCCTCTGACGGTTGAAAGGTCTGTGAAGACCGCTCTTTTGGGCCTTCCCTTCTCCGGCTCTAGGTCTCCAGGGCCTCCGGCTGCCCCCTCCCATCCCCTCAGCACGCCCTGTACCTGGAAATCAGAGACTGGCTCTCAAGTGGACGGCCAGAGCTGAAGCCAAGCACAGAGCACCTGTTAGGGCCTGTGCCTCTGCCTCCCTAAACCCACCCCTACCTGAGTCTTCTTACCCCACCCATGTCTGCTTTCAGCCGGTGTGTTCAAACCCCAGCTCCCCCACTTACTCCCTGTGTGGCTTTGGGGGACCCTCAGTCCCCCTCCTATAAAATGGGGAGGAATCTTCTCATTGTGTGTGTGTGTGTGTGTGTGTGTGTGTGTCTGAGTGTGTAAGCTGCGGTATCTAGAAGCCATGACCGAAGGCTTCTGTGTGTCTCCGTCCAGCACCATGTGAAGCAGGGAGGGGAAGAGATTGTGCTTATCTCCCATCTGAGAGTCAGGGGGGCTGAGACTGAAGGCAGGTGGTCTGTCCAAAGACACTCACGCAGCACCATCAGGGGCACAGCTGGGACCAGGACTCGGGTCCCATCTTGGCACCTGGTCTAGAACTCTTTCCGCTCTATCAGATTGCTTCAAAAGCAGTATCTCAGGTTGAGGGCTGAAGCTCTACTGCGGGGCTTCCAAGCAACTTCCAGTAGCCCAAGGCCATTCTGAGCTGAGGACACGACAGAAGGATATTGTCTCCCCACAAACCCACTCAGGACCCCGCCTACCCAAAGGAATCATTCTATGTAGACGTCTGCTTTCTCTGTCCCTACACAGGGAGCTGGGATCCTCACTGGCCTTGCCCAGAACTGTCTATGCAGCCTGCTGGAGTCCGGCTTGGCTTAGCCTCTGGAAAGTTCCTGATGCTAGGGCCCCACCTCCACACCCTGCCCCAGCATGGCTCTTGTCATTGGTTATAATAATGGCCTATTTTCTTGTCTGCCCTGCACTAGATTCTGGGCTCAAGGGCACTGTCCCTTAGCGTGGTGCCCTCTGTCCCCAGCACCAGAACTGAGCCCTCTATTATTGCGTAGTCAAATGAGTGTGTGCTCTAAGCCCCGACCCTCCTCTCCTTCCCTTAACCTATGGTTTTGTATCCTTTTATTTCGGTGTTGCTCCCTGTGGAGTCTTGGGAGACGTTTCATCCCCTCATCTCCACCCCCATGAAAATCTTGTGCAGACATACTGATGGTGTATGTACTGTACACGTAAGGAGTGTGATTTTTTCCACCCTCCAGCAGGCGATCATCATCCCCTTCGAGAAGGCAAGCCTTAACCCAAGTCACCTGTGCGGCCTGTGGGCGGCTGCTAGGTGGCCTTCGTGGCTTCACCACAGTTGATCACTTCTTGGTGGGACATGCAGAGGGCAATACGGATGTCAGGGCCCATGTGCTGTCTGGATGGGTGTTCTGGGGGCAGGAAGCTCCGCCCAAGTGGTGGGGGCCCAGCTCCGAGGAGGGCAAGGGCAGGCTGGCCTCACTGGGGTTCCGGGAGGTCTCCGTTGGTGAGGCTTTTAAAGACTGTCTGGTCCAGACTGATTTTACTGATGGAGAGATTGAGGCCAAAGAAGGCATGTGGGGGCGCCAGCGTTAGAGACTCTGTAACCAGACTGTGAGTCTGTTGAGGGGAGGCTATGCTACTCATTCCCGTATTCCCCCCCTCTCCCCCTGGTGCCTGACATTGTGCCTGACACTCTGTCTGGCTGGGATTCGATGTGCTGGGCGTGGTGGATAGATGGACAGATGGATGGATGAACACATGACGGATGGAAGAATGGATGGACGGACGGATGGACAAAGGAAGAGCAGACCGATGCCCAGTCTTTTCCGCACACTGAGGGTCCAAATTGCAGCCCAGGTCTCTAGAAAGCTCTGGTGATGCCAGGTGGGCCTCAGAAACAGAATAGGAACGCTGGCAGAGTGATCTCTAATGCCCCGACTGCAGACTCATGCTTCAACCGCCCACCCTACATCTCTCTACTTCGGCATTTAACAGACCTCTCAAACCTAGCAAGCCCCAAAGTCAACTCCTCATCTTCCCTCCAAGACTCACCCTCCTGTGGCTCTCCCCACCAAAGCACATGGCAACTTTCAGACCAGAAATCTTGGGTGTCACCTTTGGCTTTTCTGTCTTCCCCTTGGATCCCACATCCAGTCCACCAGCAGATTCTATTGGCTCTACTGGCATCTGACCACGCCTCCCCATGACCCCAGTACAAGCTGTCATCCCTTTCCTTACTTGGCTAACAAATGAGCCACTCAGAAACTGACTTGGGTCACAGTCTCATCTTCATTTTAGAATTTCAAGTAATTTTGCTGTGATATGACAATGGCCTTTAAGCAATCCCCCACCATTCACCCTTCTCCCCATATTTATTCTCTACCCACAGTTACAGCACCGCACCTGAAACCTGCCAGTGGCTGGATCCTTAATGTGACCTCAAGGGTCTTACATCCTCTGGACCCTGATTTGTCCCCCTAGCTTCCTGTCCCACTGCTCTCTCCCTTGCCCACTCTGCTCTGGCTACAGGGCCTCTTCCTTAAACAGGCCATGTGTACTCCTGCCTCAGGGCCTTTGCACTGGTTGTTCTCTCTGCTGGTTGGGGGAGGGGTGTCTCTCCCCTGGACACTCATGCGGTCAATCCCTCAAGCCATCAGGTCTTTGCTGAAGTCATTTGCTGAGCCAGGCCTTTCCTGGTCACCCCACCTGAGACTCCAACATTGCAACATTGCCAATATTCTCCTTGACACTCGATGTTATCTAGCATTCCACATAGCTTACTTATAGTCTGTCTTCCATATTAAAATATGAGAGCAGGGATGTCTCTCTGTACTGTTCACTGAGGTGTCTCTCATCCATCCCATCATGCTGTCTAGCCCTTAATAAATGTTCGATTGATACCTGTCGAGTGAATGAATGAATGACTTCTGGTCTGGGGATGTGGGAGCAGTGTGGCAGGGGCCACGCCTGGCCCGGGAAGCCTTAGGCATGGCATGATCTTTGTTCTTTGGCCTCTTCGTGAGCTCTTTTTCCTCAGTCACTCAGCAGAGGCCCAGCGCTCTGGGACACCCACTTCTGGGAGGAACCCAGACGGATTCATAGTGAGGGGGAGTAGAGTGGTTTCCAGGACCTGGGAGGAGGGGGGAGATGGGAGCGATGCTAACAGATTTGCGGCTTCCTTTAGGGATGATGATCCTGTTTGGTGGGTAGAGTTTCAGTATGAAATGAAGAGAAAGTTCTGGAGATGGGTGGTGGCAATGGTGGCACAATAGTGTGAATGTACTCAATGTCATGGAAATTTACACTTAAAAGTAACTAAAATGGAACACTTTTTTCTTATGGATACTGTAGTACAAAAAAGGGCAAAAAAAAAAAAAAAAAAAAAAAGAACTGAGATTACCACATGCTCAGTATTGTGGATTATACAACCCTGAGAAGTCCAAAAGACATTTTGGCTAGAGTGACTGGGGGCAACTTTCTGGAGTGGGAGATATTTGGGATGGGCCTTGAAGGATGGGGAGAAGGTGGGTGGGAAAAGTCTGGCAGAGGACGTGGTGAGGGGGTGAGTAGAGGAAGGCCAGGAGCCTAGTTTGGCCCCGTGTATGTGTGCCTGGCTGGGGTACGGCGGCCCCACATTGGGAACCTAGAAGCCCTGTCACCTCCCCGTGCCAGCGTGGATCTGAGCCTCCAGAAAGGCTGAGGGGAAGCTTCTGATGAGGAAATAGGGGGCAGCTCATGGTATCCAGGGAATCCTATCTCCTCAGGCCTGCCGAGTGGAGGGTTGAGGACGCCCCCACGAAGCCAGGGTTCTGGGATTTTTCCCCTGCCAGGTAGGCCTGACCTGGAAGACTTAGGGCACAGAAATACCAGGCCTCAGGCCTTGACTCTTCCTGTTAGTAGTGAGGCCACAGGGTCAGGAAAGTCAGGGTAGAGCACGAAGCCTGGACTACCTCCTCGCTGTCGCCCTGCCGGCGTCATAGTCCAGGCTACAGAGCAGAACCTCCCCCCACTGCCCCACCACAGCTGCCCTTTCTAGGGTCAGGCCCAGGAAGCGAGGACTAACCACTCACTGAGTGCCCTCTGGGCCTGGCATCACATAAGGCTCAGGAGTATTATTTTACAATCCCCAGGGAAAGGCAAGTACTATTACCCTCCCCATTTCACAGGGAAGGAAAAGGCGGCTCGGGGGGCCAGGCAGCCTGCCCAAAGCCGGAACACTCAGGCTGGCATTTGACCCTCTGACACCCGGGCCGGGGGCTACCATGAGCTCTAGGCTTGCTTCAGACCAGGGCTCGAAAGAAAGGCAGAGCCACTGTCCCTGTGTCCCACTCTCCTCCTAGGGCAGACCCTCCCCCCAGCTCTGGAAAGCTTCCTTCTTCCAGGCCTGGATGCTTTTGTCCTTGGTCCCTGCCAGCTCCTCCCAGCTGTGCCAGGGGTGGGAACAGTCCCCTCAGCCTCATTGAGGGGACAGAAGGCGGGCTGTCCTGGACAGAAGCTGCCACAGGGGGCTCTCTACGGCCAGTGCTAGGGAGGGAGTCAGACTACTGGAGAGGGGCGCTCAGATGGTGTCTAATCCAGTCACGGGGCAGGGTGCTGGAGAGACTTGTCCAATGTCACGCGGCTCACGGGTGACAACGCATTTAGTCTTCCTACGGCTTCCGTTATAAATGTGCTGATGCGTCACCACAAATCTTGTTAGTTCCAAGATAAACAAAAGTCGCATGTAAATTTATGGCGTGCTTAGGAAAAAAAATGTTTCATTGAGGCGAGCACCTCCTACCCCACTAGTCATCGGAATGCCACAGACACAGCAAGGTGAGCCCGGCCCGGGCATATGCCCAGCTCCGGACACTCGCTCTATGAGGACAAGGCTGGTGTCCGGGGCAGCACTCTCCGTGTCATGGTGTCCTCTCAAAGATGCGGAAAGGAGAGGCTTTCCTGGCTGCCCTGCGGCCCCTTCTGTTTCAGGTCAGCACTGGTCTGGAGCTGGTGACAGATACGAACTAGAACTAGGCATCTTGTGTTCAGGCAATGAGACCTTTCTCGCTGGGTCATCGTGGACAAGCTCCTTAGCCCTGCTGAGCTCCAATGTAATCACCTATAAAATGGACTAGAAGGGCTGTCACTGTAGAGTTTCAAAAGCCACTGGTGTGGACGACGATGGGGGCAAAAGTGGAGGCGGCGTGGGGCAGGGCTGGCGCTCATGGCAGAACATAGGGCGTGGGCTAGCTGTAGTGAGTGAGAGCAGGCGCCCTCCACCTTGCCGGGGCCGTGTATCACTTGAGTCCCTGTCCCCACCCCCACCCCCCTGCATTGGGCACCCGTGGAACGTCACAGGCTTCAGGGACTGACAGGGTTGGGCCTGAATCTGGGAGCAGCACTCCCTGTAGGACTCTCACCCAGCACGATCGTCATTAGCCACGGGTGACTATTTAAGTTGAAATTCTGTATCTCGGTCACACTAGCCACATTTCAAGTGCTCGAAGCCACATCTGACTAGTGGTTCCTACGTCGGGCAGTGCAGAACAGGCCATTCCCTGCACCGCTGAGAATCCCACTGGGCAGCGCTCGTCTGCTCACCTGGACGGACGTGTGATGCCCGTGCCAGGGATGGTGCACATGGCCTGGCCTGAGGCCAAGGCCAACAAATGGGAGGGCTAGGCCCGCCCCTGCCACGAGGATTGTGGCGGAGCCCCAGGTCCCCTTCCTCGCTGGGCTCGAGTAGTGCTTTTTCTTGCAAAGTGGATGTAATGCTGGGTCCAATGCTCTGATTGCGGGTCTGCTACTGACTTAACTGGGTGACCAAGTGATGTCGTCTCCTGGAACCTCAATTTCTTCATTGGCAAAATAATAATTCAAGCTCTTTTAGCCTCAGAGCATTGCTGGAAGTAAATGATTCAAAATGCTCGGAAATATGAGGACCCTAGTGACAAACGGAGAGCACGGCGGAGTGGGAAAAGCCTACCTCTGGTGTCAGACAACCAGAGTGCAGTTCAGCCTCTCACTAGCTGAGGACCCTTCCGCCCACAGAGGTGGCCACGTCTCAGTTCCTATGCAGTAAAAGGGCTAATAATGAAGACACCTAAACTTTCATGTTGCCGTGAGGCTCAGTAATGACCTGAAAATAGCCGAGCGCTTTTCAAGAGTAAGTAAGGCATTATGGGATTACCCTGTTGCCCATACAAACAAGAGGGAGGCCAAGCTGGGCCAACCATTTGTCACCTTGTCTCGTCCGTGCTCCGCCTGCCTGAGAGCCCTCCTGCTCTGAGCCAGCACACCAGGTTGGGGCAGAAATGGAGGCATCAAACGGACCAAGACAGCCTGCTCTGTGGATGCCACAAGATCCACTGGGGCCGCACGGCCAGGACCTTCCTCTAGGTGGCGCTGCGAGCAGTAGGACGCAGCCTAAGGAGCGAGGCTCCGGGCCATCCTCGGACCCCAGCGCTAACTCTGGTTTTGCGGCTCAGAATCATACAACAGGTGTTTCCTGAGCACCAGCCACGCACCGGACACCAGAAATATGGGACACAGAGAGGCGGCTGCGGAGGAGACCCTGCTTTCCTGGGACTCTGTCCAGCTTGGCCTGTTTTTCATCAGTCTCCCCCACCCAGAAGCCCATCTTACTTGAGCTTCAGAGGGACCCATGGGGTCTCTGCACTGGGGCACGGACCACCCCAGAGCTCTGGGCCCCCTTTGGGCATGACTGGTATTTTCCATCAACCACTTGCTACCTGCCATGACCTGTACCAAGGTCTTACATGCATCACCTTTAATCTCCACAATTACTGTGAGAGCTTTTATTACCTCCGTTTACAGACGAAGGATCAAGGTAAAGAGAAGCTTAATGTGCCCAAAGTCACACATCTAACAAGGGACAGGGCAGGGATTTGAATTCGGATCTGAAGAACTCGAAAGGGTGGCTCTGATCTGCCGCCTCTTATCTTGGCTTCTAATCAGATCCTCTCCGGTAACACAGCTGCTGTCTGGAAAATATTTTCCTTTTAGGAGGCCAATGATGGGAGAGGTGGGCAAGTCCGAGAGGCCCATCCAGCTGCCATCCAGGGCTGCCATCCAGCTTTGGTTGCTTTCCAGAGCCGTGTGCGTGGAGGAACCACGCTCGCACGCTCGCATCAGGCTGTGCGGCGGACCTCTGCCAGCCCTGCGGGGGCTGGAGCAGCTCCGGTAGCCGTCCTTCTGCTCTCTGGGGAAGAGTCTGGACTGAGGACTGGTGAACAAACCATCTAGTCCCGAAGCCAAGGCAAGAGGACATGATTGTTGCTCCAGGACACCTCATCTCTAGCAGAAAGCAGCAGAGGTTTAGGCCTGACTGGCTGTCTCAGGCAGGACGGATGCAGGGGAAGGGAAAGGACAGCGCAGGCAGGGAGCCTTGCTGGGTCCTGTGACGACCGTCCAGATGTGACAGACCAGGCTGCTAAGGACTGGGAACTACGATGGACTAGATCTCTTCTAGCTGACTGGGTACTAAGAGCACACTGTGAAGTCAGACTGCCCGTGTTTGAATCCCAGCTCATGGGCAGTCACTCGTCACGGGGCTTCCCTGCTGTGGGTCCCCTCGTCTGTAACCCAGGACAACAGCAGCTACATCGTCACGGTGCCGGTGAAGGCAAAAGTACACAAAGATCTCCGTCCCATGTGCAAAAAACACCAAGCACCTGACAGGCATTACTTACTATGAGACTATCTCTAAAAAATATTAGTCATCCTGATGAAAAAGACAATGAGAGAGAGAGAGAGAGAGAAATAGCATTTAGGTCTTGGTCTGGACCTGCATGGATGTTTTCGGTTCTTACTTCTCATAAATAATCTCTGTCTGGCCAACAAGGTGATCAGTCCCCGGGAGCAGGAACCACACGCTGTTTCAGCCACGCACAACCCAACGTCTACAGCACCTGGCACAGGACTGGGCCCACAGCAGGAGCGCCGAGACTCCAGAACTTTCAGGGAGAACAGACCTGGGCAATCAGAACCTGACGTGCCTGGCTCACTGTGTGTTAATGGAAAGGAGGACACAAAACAGCCCTTGCCCTTGAAGGGGTGACGGTTTCGTGAGGGAGGATCTTAAGTCACCCTGTGACAATCTAGTAATCCCATGCTCCCGAAACGACACTGGCTCCTGCCTGACATCCCTCACCCTGTCCTGCGTGTGTGTAGGCTACTCCGTTCCTCGCTTTACCCCAGGTCCCCGGGCTCACAGGCGTGCTAGGCCTGGCCCCCCTGTGCGTGCTGGTTTTGCTCTGGACCCCGTGCGGACCACAGAGGTTTCAACCTTAAAACGAATGAAAAGCCATTTGGTCCTTTGCCAGCCCCGTGGGCCCCCTTCCCCACCCCCTGCCCATTTTTATTGGACCCTCCTGATGGCAGGTCTAGGAGATCTCTCCTGGAGGGAACGGTGGGTCCCTGGACTGACCTTGTCCTGACGTTTGATCAGCTGTTTCTGGCCTGCGCTGGGGGAACCGATGCAAGAGCAGCCGGCAGGGTGGTGTTTGATCAGGGCAGCTGGGGAGCTCTGGGCTGGGCTAGCTGCTCTTCACCTTCTGCTAATCTCTCCTCGGAGGACACAGGAAGGGGGATGTTCTGCTAGACCAGCCCCCAGGTAGCCTGGGGAACAGCCTCGCTAGCGGGGTGAGATGGGGACGTTGGTTTCTCCCTGGGGGACGGGAAGACAAGTGAGACGAGCAGCGTCAGCGTCTACTAAGCACCGAGCGCGCTGCCCAGTGCGCTGAGCTCGCGGAGCAGGTATGAGTGTCTTGGCAGTCATCGGACCTATGCTCTGGTAGCACCGGGTGACAGGGCAGAAGACGGAACAGTTGCACAAGAATAAAGCCTCAAGGACGTTCCCAAGAAGCAATGAACCTAGACCCCCCCTTCTAGTGAAGCCCTGAGTACTGGGCTATTTACCAATGAAAAGTGTGCGGCCCCTTGGTCTAGGATAAGTTCCCGTGAAGGCAGCCAGAAGCTACGTTTTTCTTTTCACCCAGACACATCCCTGAGCATACAGGGAACATAAGACAGACACTGAAGACAGTGCTCCAGAGGCGGGGTGGGAAGGCCAGACACCATTCTGCACGCCGCGATTCCACTCCTTGGGTCTCACTGCCTGTGCCCCGACCGGACATTCAGAGGCTGGCCCTGTACTCAGACAAGACCCCTTGGCTGTGCTGGTCCAAGCCAGGACGTCCGGTCCCCCTCTTGTCCCTGTTCACTTGGGTCTGGGACAGAGGCCCTGGGATTATACAGTACGGCTCAGAGAGGTGAGGCTTACCTTGGTCTCAGGCACCCGGCACTCTGTTCCATGCCCTCCATCTTAGGGATGTGCTGGGCCTACTCCGTCTTGCCCTTCTCTGCCCTCCTCCCCCAGGCTCTTTAGAAGTACTGGACATTGTAACAGACATCATTTCCAAAGCGTCTACATGCCGTTAGGAGTTTGGGAAGGCTTTGCCCAAGGTCATCCATCCAGTTAGTCCATGCCCTTCCCGCCGTGCCATCTAGCCTCCTGCAGCAGCCTCCCAGGCCCAGCGCTAAGATAATGGGACTGCCAAGGGATCACTCGGCCCATTTCCTACCTCTTCACACTTTCACCTTCATGGCTGGAGCCCCGCAGTGTGTTACAATTATCCAGAGCTGCCTAGGACGCTGTAAGGATTATTGCTCCCGATACTACAGAAAGCTCCAGCCTATCTGCAGGCACTGGGTAGGCAGGGGTACTCCTTCAAAAAGGCCCTGTGGGCTCTGGACAAGGATCCGCTCGTGCCACTCCCGGACTGTCTCAGGAGACACGAGCACAGAGCCACCTCACCCCTGCTTTCCCCGGCTTCTGGGCTGACCTGACCTTCGAGGACTAGCAGGCAGGACAGGACAGATGGAAAAGATGGGGCGTGCCTCCCCTTGCCTTTCATGCGGCATCTTCCTGCAGAAATGCTGCACATCCTGTCCGCGCGCTGCCTGTGTCCTCGTGGGCCGCCAGCAACCTGACATTTCCAGCTATTTTCCACAAAAGGTTTCTGCTTATTTTATACTCATCTGCTCAGCACTTTGTGCTTTGGGGCAGTTGAGATTCAAGAGATAAATGAAAAGTGGTGGGTGTTATAAGGTCTCCCGAGGATTGGGGGGGCAGCGAGGGAGGGGGAGCGAGGGGGGAGGAAGGGAGAAGAGAAACTTGAAGGTGCGGGAATGGACACCACTCAGCGCCGGCAATCCAGGCGAACGGCTGGGCTGAGCGCCACAGGCAAGACTTAGCTAACAATTAGTCTCAACACTAAGTTCTTTAAAGCCAGCCTTGGAATTCCCTGGTTCTGTGCGGCACTGCCCCCCTTACAGATGGGAGCTGCGAGGAGAGGACTGAGAGGGTGTCCCCCCCGAGGTCACGCAGTGAGCAAGTGGCACAGTGTGGATGTACCCTGGCTGCACGTGCACACCGGCCTCTGAGACCCCGCACCACGCTCCATCTCCGGCAAAGAGGGCTCTGGGGAACAGCCTCCACCTGATGGGACAGTCTCCCCTCCCCCCACCATGCGGGCAAGGCCCGAAGGTACAAGAGCCCCTAGAACTCCCTGTCAAGCCTGGGCCCATGCGACAGCTGGCCAGAACCGGAGAGGAAACAGGTCTCATTATAGTCCGTTTGAAACTCACGCAGCGCAAGTTTTTCAAAGTACATATTTTATTTATATAGAATAGTGCAAGTTAAATGAAAATAATGGTTTATATCTAAGTTACACAGCATCAAGTCCTGGCTGGCTGTCCTGACTGTGGTGGGAGGTGTGGCTGGCCTTGGATAAAGAAACGACCGATGAACATTTCCATGATTTGGACACAATGTAAATGAGCCCAGGGGATAATTTTTCTCAACAGCGTGATCCCAGAGCACAGGCAGCTTCTCTTGTCCTTATAGGCACTGCTGTACACAGAGGAAGTTTCTGAGCTCTGGCTGTGCTTTGAGCTTCTGGCCCAGGTCCTACCAGCCCCAAGGTTTTCCATGGCAACAAAACAATCATCAGCTTGCCTCTGATACCCTCTCCAACCCCAAATCTTACTGTTACTCCTGTTTTTTCCCTACCTCCCAAGGGTCCCTGGGAAACAGTGCACCAAGTGGGGAGGGCTGAGGCTGCTATTCTTTGGGAGTAATAATTAAAGTGTCCTAGCCACTTCTCCATCACCCTCCCGCTTTCTAGCCCCAATTTAATACAAACACTCCTTATCCCCTAGAACCTTTCTATGTGAGGTCAGCAGTTTCTTCCATCCCTTAGGCAATTCCCAGATCTCAGACCCATGAGACTTAAAGGCACAGCCCTGCTGTGTCATCAGCGTGTGGTTACTGACATCACCTGGGGTGAGAAACTCTTAGGGGCCACCTCATCTTTCTTCTTGATTCTGAGAGTATCCCTGACTTATTTAAACCATGAACAGAGAAGGGGACCTTCCCCCCATTCACCTATCAGACTCGACCCCATTTTGTCCCTCCGCACCCGACCAGCAGAGCTCCTCCCCGAGGGATGAGGCTGATGCTGGTGGTCAGTGGGAGGGGAGTCAGAGCACTTCCACAGAGAAGGTCTGGATCATCGGGGGGAACCCAGCATTCACAGCACAGTCCTTGCTATTTACTGGGCTCCAAGTTTCTAAACACAAAGCTTTTGAGACAGAAGAGACGGGCTTTCTTACCTAAACGAATAAAGAGCTTTGCCTTTGCCTCTCTGCTGCCCCTGTGGCCAGGTGCTGCTCACGTCCTTGGGACAGCGCCATCCTCCTCTGGCACCCCTGCTCTTCCATCTCCTGTCGCCTCACTTACCTGGGATGGCAAATTCTGTTCCCTAAGTGATCCCCGTTACTCCCACAGAATCAGACTCCAGCTGGGCATCTGCCTGCCTGTCCCTCCTTGCCAGCTGCCTCAGAAGCTCTGGAAGCAGAGATATAGTCCAGGGCCCCAATGGACATATTCGGGCAGGGGTTCCAAGAGGTCCACAGCCTCCTCCACACAACCACAAATACCCCCAGGATTCAGCCTGGAGGCCACCAGGATGCACCCATGGCAACAAGGCAGAGACCCCTCTGCCATGAGAAAGCAAGTGAGGGGGACCAAGGGGAGCACGAGGACAATGTCCTCTGTGCAGACATTCCGGAGGTCTCTCGGGCAGCAGTGGGAGGAAAAGAACAAAATGGCCAAGTGAAGCTAGAACAAGTCTTCCTACAATACAACCCGCGCTTGGGCACCTCTCGGGAGTGACACTATAAAATCGCCACCAGTGCAGTGCCCCGCAGAGGTCCACTTGGAGTAAAGACTAAATTCAGGATGCACCTTTCCTCCTTCCTCCCTGGAAGCAGCACAGGGTCTGTGCCTCCTGCCAGGCGGGCGGCGGGGTCGGTGAGGCGTGTCAGGCGGCAACTGCCACCTCTCTGTGTGCCCCCAGCTCGGGAGCTGCTAGTCCCTCAATTCCGCAGCAAACGCGTGCCCTGCCACCATCGGGGGCTCCATCGGACACCCGAGCAAGGAGTTCTCGGGACTTGAAAGGATCTGAAACTTGGTTTTAAAACTTACAGCTTTCTTTCATCACAAGACTTTTTAAAAAGAAAAATCACTTTCCCCTATGGGCCCTTAGCAATTAAGTTTTTATCTGCTTTTTGGCTGCAAGCAATTCTGAGGATGCAGTCCCAGCCCACCGCCGCGGAGCCTCACCTAGTCCGCGGGGCCGGGCCACACTGGTCCCTTCCAGAGGGTTTCCTCTGGTGCCAGGGGGAGACCCAGCGCCACTCTGCCCCTTGGCGGTCATGAGCTCTCCCGGACCGCACCACCTGAAGAGAAGCCAGTGGTGGCAGGAGCAGCAAGGGCTGCGCACGGAGGCCACGTCTTCAAGGTTTGAGCACCATCTTCTGGTCAGGTTCCGGCTTCTGAGGACTTGCCTTTGAAAACCTCATTTGCTCCAGAATGGGAAGATCCCTGAGCTGACAAGCTCAAGTTGACGTGCAGATCAAGATGAGAACACAAGTGGAGGCGGGAGGAGGGAGCTGCCCAACGTGCGGGCCTGAGCTAGAACTCGGCCCAGGCGCACAGGTGGACGACGGCCTCAGTGGCCACGCGGGGTGGTGGCGGGGCTCTGCCTTTAGTCCTACCAGCGGCGTGCAGAGGCCGGCAAAGTCCTGACCATGTCCCAAACTGACCCCTGGTCCCTGCTTGTACCTGGGGACGTGAAATGTGCTCGGAAAGACAGTGCGGGCCTGTCCTCTGCCAGCCTCCAGTCGGAGTGTGAGTGATGAAATGTGCACCACCCCTGCCGAGGGAGAAGCCGTGCGAGGGGGCAGGCAGCCCTGCTTGGTGTGTAAACACGCCACTCGCGAGCAGACTGCAACCTTCTGGCACCGGGGAAAGGAAGATAAATGCTAGTCATTCCCTCCGAACGGCGGGAACCTACATCCATCTAATTGCACTTCATAATGGATTCCACAAACCATTAATTATCAGATTATATTTTAGGAACTGAAGATAAAAAAGCTTTGTGAAATTCAGACTCCGAAGGATCACCAGCCTGCAGTAACAGCGGCCGCCTGGAAGAGGTGGCCAGCAGGCCACTCCCAAGGAATAGAGAACGTGGCAGGAGGAGGAGCCAGAGCGCCCCGGCACCCGGCACCGGTTCATGGGCCATGCCCCAGGCTCCAGAGCAAGTGGCCGACAGTCTCGGCTTTGAGGAGAACACGGAAGGCCGCAGGGACAGCCCTCGGGTACAGAACACCGCGGAGAAGATCCCAGAAGGGCAGGGCTTGTCTCTGCAGCTGGATGGCCCCACACGGAGCGTATGGCAGAAACCCTGCAGGGCTTGGTTTGGGGAAGGGCTAACTGTACTGATGAGGTGGGACTCGGCCTGTGTTAATGAGCTGCTTCCTGTTCTCCTGCCACCAGGAGAGGCCCGGCCACCCAAGCGGATGGGAGGATGACGAAGTGAGGAAGGATCCCGGTGTGCTCCAGCCGGGGGTGGGGGGCGGCGGTCTCTGTATGGTGTGTTGGTGCTTTTCTCTCATTTCTAAACGGCCAGGAGGCCCCAGCAGCATTGACAGCCCCAGTGTGTGGACCGTAGGCCCACCACGGCTGCCTGCCATTCTGCACAGCGAAGGCGGCCGGCGCGCGGCACCTCTCTGATGGCCTGGTCACCACTCCCACCCCACTGCTCACCACAGAGGCCACAGCGGTAGGCCTGTGGGAAGTAGGCCTGTTCCCTGGGGAGGGCGGCAGTGTCCGAGCCAAGGACACCAACACCGCTGGTTCTCTGAGAACAGAGTGAGTGCGCTCCGGTTGGTGCAGGCTACGATGCTCACTACTCGGGACAGCCAGGGACAGAGGGCAAACGGCAGGCCGCAGAACGTTCTCTCTGCTGCAAATGCAGGACCCTCCATGGGATGAGCGGCCACTCACTTGGCCTCGCCACAGATCAGGGTCACAGTACCATCGAGCAAATCCTCCACGGTCACTGCCACAAGCTCAGAGCTGGTCTGAGAGGTCTGCGAATCTGGCAATGTCACAAACACCTGTGACCCAGCAAGCTGGGTCTCCTCCAAAGTGATCACCTGCTCCGTCGGGGCCGCCGGCTCCGGGGCCTGGATCACCTGAAAGGGAAAGACCGTGAGGCTGCTCTGGGCAGTGTCTACAGGGAGCTCCCCAGAATTTACATGGTTTTTGTCTCACACTGTAATGATGATATTTATGTTTTCACCTGAGGAGAGCAATTACATGCGCCTAATGGGAAGAGGCAAGTCTAACACACCAGCGATGCAAAAGAGAAGGCAGGCAAACAATTTAAATAACTCTGTGTGCTAAATTGCTATAATTTAGCTCAGTACGCCATCTCAGGGTGCCCAGACTCTATGATTACACACTGGTGAATACCGGTTCAGTTTCCTACACTGGGTTTTCCTGTCTCGAGGATCACACTGCGGAGGTAAGGGCCAAGTGAAAGGAATGCTACTTCAAGTGCTTAGTCTCAGGCTTGACCCCGGAAATGGAAGGAATTATCAGAAGCCTTGGCTGGCCAAAGGTAGTGTCTGGCCCTCAGGTGAAGAAACTTCCTTGGTGGCTTCCAGAACTCAGGAGCAGGAACGAGTGGAGGAAATGTGGCTTTCAGCAACTCCCTCATTTGCCACCCACCAGCCCCCTACTGGGAGCCCCACGCAGGCCTCTTCCACAGCTGTCACCTGTTCAAGGGGGGTCAGGGAGACCCAGTCTGTGGTGAAGCACACCCCGTTCCCATCCCAACCTCCAAACTGATGCTTGTGACCTGTGGGGACTTGGGGCAGCTTGGTGCCCCCTGATATTTTCAAACCAGAGAGCCTCTGTGGGCATAGCCACCCTGGCCCTCAAGAACTAGTCACGAGTGGGGAGCAGAGTGCTAGGCCTGAGTGGGCAGAAGGGGGAAGCCAAGCTCAGCCCCCATGTCTGTGTCGTGGGGGGTGAGAAGATGGATTATGGTGTTTAATCAAAAATCATCTAGGACAGTAGTTTTCAAACGGGTTTTCTTTTCTTTAGGAATGGGAGCCTTTTTTTTTTTCCCCCTCTTTTTCCTCAAAGGACATCTTACCAAGAATCCTAATATATAAAAAAAGATCAAAGCAGAGACATTCTGGGTGACATGGCGGCAGGAATTCTGTTGCAGCCCGCCCACCTGACCCGCCCTCTGCTCGAGGAGAGGCCGTGAGGACTGGGTTCATCGAGAACCCCTCTGTGGGGCTGGACAGTGGGAAGGTCCAATCAGTTAACAGCGCTGCTCCTGTCCGTCCACAGACGATCCACAGAATTGCGTTTCTTTGTCTGCCCACCCTCTCCAGAGAAGACAGGAAGAGACAAGCTTCTCCCCCAGGTAAAGGCGAGGAACTCGAACATACCCGGTGTCCTGGGCCCAGCCTAGAGGAGCTATTGAAGTGTTTCAGCAGCAGGGGAGTCCCAACAGCTCACCCCTCTTTCTCTGAGATTTCCTGTCGCTCCTGCCACACCCCACGGTGTTTTGCAGAAGGTGGGGAAGTGTGTGAATTAGGACAAAGCAAGGGTGTTCTGCTTTTGGAAATTCTCCCTCTACCCAGGGGCTCGCCAGGAGACTAGAGTGTTCTGTTCTGTTTGGTAAGGGGCCCAGAGAGATGCTTCCATCAGGCCCTCTTAGTCTATGTTATTACGTATGGGATCCTCCGGGAGCCCCCGAGAGAACGGCTGGGTGGTGTGACAGAGCTGCCTTCAGAGAAGCCTTGGGACCCCCATGTCAGCACCCTCGTGGCGGGTGGCCCCAGAATCACCTGTACCACCTGGGAAGCTGCCGCTTGGGGTTCAGAGCCCATCACCTTGGGGTGTTCGGATTCCAAGTGACCATCCAGCTGGGCCTGGGAGGTGAAGAGCTCCCCGCAGAGCTCGCAGGGGAAGGTGCTCTCGGACTGCTTGAAGTGCTCCGTGGTGACGTGGTGCTGCAGTGCTCCCGGGAAACGGAAGGTGGCTGCACAGTACAAGCACCGGAATGGCTGGGACCCTGGAAGAGGGGGCAGAAAGGATGGGCTGCGGGTGGAATGCCTGAGACCAGCAAGAGCAGGTGAGGGGAGAGGAAGGAGCAACCAGGATCGAGGTGCAGAGGCAGATTCGGGTTCGGTGGGACCCGAAGCTTCTACGATCTGGGGGATCCTCTTCAGGAAAGATAAGGCAACATGATAAATACAGGACTAGGTCCCACGCAAGCGAGGGGCTCCGCAGCCACACTTCGCCAGCATTAGCTCCAGAATGTCTCTGCCTCAGCTCAAGGCCAGTCTTCACTCAACTGTGGACCAGGACGCTGAGGACACCATACCTCATCAAGTCCATGAGGCATGCTCTGACATCTCTGACCCGGGTTCAAGGGCATCTTATGACGGCTATAGGCCATGCAGCAGTGGGATGTAAAATCACCAATGACCATGCGCACACGGACGGCTATGGTGGCAGCACCAAGACCTGCGGAGTGTGTGTCCGTGGCTTCCAAGAACATCCCTGAGACAGGAGTGGTGCACGTTTTTAACTCCCAAGAACCAAATAGTTTACGAGAGATGAGTAAGGGGCAGATGTTCAGCTACATCCCTAAAGCAGCAAGAGTAGACCAGTTTTACATCATGCTTGAGGGACCGAAACTAACGGCCTGCTGTGCCCCACCGGTGGTGCTGCTGGTGGTGGAGCACACGCCACGTGCAAGCACATGCGCCTCAACCGACAGAAGTGAAAGCTGCTCTGAGAGGCGGGATGCCTCGCCATGATTTATTTCTCATATTTTCCTTCTGATGTACCAAGAATATGTAAAATCTGCCAAATTAAGCCCAGAACAGCATGCAGAATCACCTGCAAATTCTAAGTGACAATGTAGTTTAATTGGCAGATTTTCCTTTATTTTTTTTTTTTAAGATTTTATTTATTTATTTGATAGAGCACAAGCAGGCAGAGAGGCAGGCAGAGAGAGAGAGAGGGGGAAGCAAGCTCTTCGCCGAGCAAAGAGCCCGATGCGGGGCTCGATCCCAGGACCCTGAGATCATGACCTGACCCGAAGGCAGGGGCTTAACCCACTGAACCAGTTTATCTTTCTTTTTTTTTTTTTTAAAGATTTTATTTATTTATTAGACAGACAGAGATCACAAGTAGGCAGAGAGGCAGGCAGAGAGAGAGGAGGAAGCAGGCTTCTGGCTGAGCAGAGAGCCCGATGCGGGGCTCGATCCCAGGATCCTGGGATCATGACCTGAGCTGAAGGCAGAGGCTTTAACCCACTGAGCCACCCAGGCGCCCCCCAGTTTATCTTTCTTAATGGTTCATACAAGACTAGCATTTTAGATTTGAGGAGACATGGCAGCAACAAGGATAATCCCAGGTCACACTGGAGGGATGCTCGCGGGTGCCAGGCCTTACACGCTTTCTGGGTACTAACGTATTTCAAATTGCAGTTACCCTGCAAGGAAGGAAGCACTCTAACTGTCCCCGTTTTATAGATAAGGAAACGGAGGCACAAGTACGTTCGGTTACTTGGTCTGGCCTGCATGGCTGTGGCTGGTGGAGACAAGACACACCAGGGCAGTCCAGGCCAGGAGCATCTCGCAAGGGGCACTGACCTGAATGCTGGCACTTGATGTGAACTTGTAGCAAGGCTGGCGTGGGGAAGAGCTCCTTACACTGCTCACATTCGTGGAACTTCATATCTGTGAAGCACACAAGGAAAGAAATGGTGGGAACCAACCAGAGGACGGCTCTCTCGGGCTGCAGAGGGCGGTGATGGCCAATACTTAGCAAGCATCTACCAAGTGCCAGGAACCTCACAGCTATGAGCTTGCAGAACAATCTGGTGTAAAGGACGCCAGATCGGAGCCAGGCTGCCCGGATGGAAGGAGGGCTGCTATACGAATGGAGTAGGAGCGCCACCAATGCTCAGCATACGCCTTGCACACAGGACATGCTTCACGACTGTGGTGATTAGCCCAGGGGTATTAACTTTCTGAAGAGAAGGAAACCGGCTCAGGCAAGAGAGGTCACTTGCCAAGGTCATGCAGCTGCTCCATGTGGGAGTCAGGCTTTCTGCCCGAGCCTGTCTGCCACTACAACTACCTGTCCCAGGTCCCACCGTGTACCAGCGTCCCTCAGTGCTGGGAGGAGCTCACAGTGCTCGAGGCCCCCAGGTTTGAGAACCACTGCCACTCAAGCTACTCTTCACTGCTCCTGATGGGCCAGCGTGGCCTCCTTCAGGTGTGCTGGGACAGAACAAAGGCCACTGCCACACACACCACAGTACAGAACCAGAAGTTGGGATTTTTGGCTGGAGCCCAGGATGCTGTCATCGAGCCACTCCCACTCATCAGCTCACAATGGCGGTCTCAGGCACCCCAACTTCACCTGCGTGCTCTGCCTTGATGTGCTTCTTGTGTTCAATGGTGTTGGAAAAGGTTTTGTCACAGGAGCTGCATTGCAGTGATGAGAATTTGGAAGATCGATGGTTCTGAGCGGCAAACACATCAGGGTGGTGGGTCCGATTGTGGTACCACAACCCAGACAATTGCTGCAAGGAACATGGCGAATGTTAAGTCTTAGAAGGTTCCAGCAAGCTGGAGAGGTCCCAAGGCCCTCGTGAGACAAATGAGCTTATGGATCTAGAATCACACTCTCACCCATCACACTGAGTGCTCACGTGAGAGGAAAGGCTGGTGGCTGGGGAACCAGGCTCCTGTGTATTTACTGAGAGACCACTACGGGGCAGGGTACAGCCCGGTCCTTCAGAAACTCTCACCCTTCACAATAAGCCTATGAGAGAGGCATCAGAATCTTTCTAGCGAGGTGAGCTGAGGCACACAGCGGTTAAATGACTTGCCCAAGGTCCTATCAGTAAACAGCAGGGCCAGAATTCAAACCCCGGCCTTCCCACCGGAGCATGTGAGCTGTATCTCACCGCCTCCCAGAGGCCCAGGGAGGCAGCAGAGAAGCCTGCTGGAGCAGAAGCATGCGTGGTCCCTGCTCCTTCCCAGGTTCCAGAGCAGCCCGGAGACACTCTCACCCCATAGTTCCCGGCTTTCCCAGTGACCAAGCTGATGCCTTACTCAGCTCTGTAACCCTGAGGTCATAGCACCAGGTGTGGTCCAAAGTGAGCTCTCCATGTCTGCGGAGCTGCATTAGCCGCGGTGTTTCTCTCCCTACATCCAAATCTTACAGACGTCACAAGAACCATTTTTTCTCTGCAGTTTTAGAGTTGAGTTTCTCTTATGTGGTTTCTTTTTAGTTCCATATGGGGTTTCCCTTTAATTACATACCGAATTCTACGGTGAAAAAGCAGACCCCTTCCCCAGGAGTTTAAAACCAGCGACAACAACCCAGTCATCGTGCTAAACAAGGTCACTGCAGGCAGTGTTACACGGCCCATTGTCACTCTCACATCCCCTGGCACACGGGCTCAACGGGCTGCACGGAGTGTGAGTGTCCAAGGGGAAAAGCAGCATTCAGCTCGTGACAGGGCTGAAATCCAAGAGAAGAGCTGTAGGAATTCTCGGCTCCAATTAAAGCTCCCAGCTGCATCACTCTGACCAGATCACCTTAGAGAATCTCAGCGGTTACAAGCTGCATCCTTCCTGAGCGGCAGCCACCTCGTCCGCTCTGGGACTCCGGGCAGATGCAAGGGAGGGCAGGCCGGGGACGGGGGAGGCGCTCCGAGCCGAGCGCGCGGTCACCTGGTAGGCCTTGTTGCAGATCCCGCAGCTGAAGGGCTTCCCGCCAACGTGGGTCACCATGTGCCGCTCCAGCATGGAGGGGGCGCTGAAGATCTTCCCGCACGTGGGGCAGGGGTGGTACTCCTTGGAGTGCACCTCGTGGATGTGCCTGCGGTGGTCCTGCAGCGTGGGGAAGCTCATCCTGCATTTCTTGCAGTCGTACGGATCCTCGATGTCTGGTTTCACGGACATCCGCAGGGAGAGAGGGAGGGAAAAACACCACGGGCGGCCGTCAGGGAGGCGCGGCAGCTGGGTGCGGTTCCGGGTGCGAGGCTGTTCGGAGGTCAGGCATGGCCGCACGCTCCGAGGACCAGCAGTGAGTGTGGCGATCGCCTGACCACCCCCCCTACCTTCGTCCGGGGTTGGGGGGATGCCTCTGAGGCTTCTGTACGAACCCCCTCTGCAGCACCAAGTAGTTCATCCCCATTCCTCACGTTACAACCTACAAGTTCAATTCCATTTAACTACTTTGCAGGGAGGACTGCCCTTGCTCTTCCCCTGCCTGTGCTGGGCCTTTCTGAGTGTTCTCATGTTCTGCAGAGATTTCCAACACACTCCCCAGAGCCTCACTGTTTGCTCTGTTGTCAGCGTCTGACTGACGGGAAGGATGCTTCCTTGCTCCTCACCTTGGATTCAACAATAAAAACATTCTCAATGTTTAATGAGTACTGCATGACACCATATTCCAAGTGCCTTACAAATATGAACTCGCTCTAACCTTCCAATAACCCCACACGTGGGATCTATCACCCTGTTTCAGAGGTTAGGAAAAGCAAGGCTTCGAGGGCACCCGGTGACACAAGTGGGAAATGACTCAACCGGGTGACAGTCGCTGCTCTCACTCCCAAGGCTGTGCTCTGAGCCGCCTGCTCAACTAGACACGCCGACTCTTCAGGGAGGCCTCAGAAGTAAGAACTAGCACTGAGGAAGGATACATCTGCCATCCCTGTGGCAAGAGATTTCAGTTTTTCTGAAAGCAACAGGAAGCAGCGCCTTTTAATAATAAAACCCTTTGCCTACCAGCCAATCTTACGCGTGGACGGGCTCCAATTAATTCCAGAATTTGGACACACGGCAGCACTCGGTATCATTAACTGGTGTCCCTGTGGACATGAGCTCCGAAATCTCAGTCTACACTGTCTCCAAAGACACGGGGTGAAGCAGTTCTCCATATGCTACGACGCGGGCCTGGGAAACAGGCAAGCAGCGGCCTAGGAGAGGGCCCTGGCCGCTGGCCTGCTGCCAATGACCTTTCCCAGGACACGGAGGTCTTTGGGCTCCTCTTCGTCCTCACAACTGATCAGCCCCACCATCTCCTGGCTCCTAGGTAATGCTACCAGGAAGAGGAGACCAGAGCAGAGCATCCAGAGCAGAACGTCCTTTGAAAAGGTCGAAAGGACATCGTAATCATGGCACTAGATCCAAGATAGACCTCTCATCTGGGCGTCTACTGCAGCTGGATTCGGGGACTTGTGAACTCCCCAGGGGAAGGGGCTGCACGGTACGTATGTCCAGCATCACCCAGGGTCCAGCCCCACGTCAGGGACACAGGAGTCCTGACAACATCCTTTGTTGGCTGGCTGATAATATATCTGAATGTGTTGACATAAAGGCCATGTTTGTGAGGCACTGTTTTTGCAGATAGCTAGAAACTGGTGTGTGGAAAACAGGGGTAGGGAAGGAAGAAGGGGAGGAGGATATGTAGGGTACATGGCACGCCAGAAAGACAGGCTTTGATGGCGACAAATGGCACCTGAGACGGTTGCTTTTACCACCAATACTACTATCTGGTGTTTACTGAGCATCTTCTGTGTGTCAGGCAGAGAGGTTCACGCTTCACACGGGACAGACACCTTATTAATTCTCACAGCAATCCAAGGCGGTGGCATTATTACTTTTCCTCATGGACAAAAGGGGCACGGGGGATTGGAAAGGTAAAGAAATCTGTTTAAGGTCTCAAGGAAGTGAATGGCAGGGTCAAGGTCCAGTTCCAGGCCCTTGTGGAGTTGGAGCCCAAGCTCCTAACCCCCCCTGCTACGCTGTGCTGCTCACTCCCACTGCAACGAGTCTGCTGGGGGAGATGGGACATGGCTGCAGACGCCACACTGGCCACTTCCCGAGGCTGGGATGAGGATGCACAGAGTTTTCTTTGCCTTCCTGTGCGTGTGTTGAATAGAAGTATGTTTTGTCTGTACCAGTTCCGGTAGAAGTGGAGAAAGGTGGGGGCAGACCCCACTACCTGAGTGGCTCCAGGGGCACAGGGGAGGGAATGTCGGGCAGTAGGCTTCCCAGGTCGGGAGGGGGGCGAGAGCAGGGACCACTCACGACGGTAGATATTAACTCAGACAGCGTCCGGCTACTCCTCGGGGAAAGGCGGGTAGGACTACAAGATGAGTTGGGGAGGGAGGGGGCAAGCAAAGAGCAGCTCAGTGGACTAATGGGAATATACTGGAGCTCTGCAGCCTGTCTGTTACTGAGGCTCTCCTTCAAGCATAATTTGCCTTTGTCAGGCAAGCAGTGCCAGGTGGGCTAAAAAGGAGACAAGGAAACAGCTCAGACATTATACAATGACATGTTAAAAATGGGATTTTTCTTGAAATAGGAACGAGGGACTTGGTTTTGTAGGAGAACAGGGGAGGGGAAGACACCAAGTGGGGCCTGGCTCTGGTGGAGTGACAACTTCTGTCATGATCGTTACACGCCTTCTTAGAGCCAGGCCGGGCGCCGAATGCCTGACAGCCGCCATCCCAGTACGTACTGTGAAAGGTGTGCAGGTGGATGGACAGGCCGTTGGCTTGCCGGAAGCCCTTGCCACAGTCCCTGCAGACATAAGGCTTGTCCCCAGTGTGGGTCCTCACGTGACGGGACAGCTCAATGGACTGGGCGAACACAGCATCACAGTACTGGCAAGCGTACATTTTCCCTGGAAACATGCACAAGTGCTTATTAGAAATAGCACCAAACACGGAAGGCATCCCTAAACACAAGATCACACGGTAAGGCACGTGTCGGGGAATACAATCTGGGAGATGGCGTCAAAACCACACGCAATTTGTAACACCCTCAGTGAGAGGTCTGGGCCCTTCTATCGGATGGCACCTCGCACGGAGCCGATGACAGTGTGGCCTCCCTCCCCTGCGAGATAAGAACAGAGTTCTCACCACACAAGACCACCCATCTGTTAACCAGGCCCCTCTAAGTTATGGAAGAGCTCATTCCGCTCCCAGAAAACAGACGTATCCTCCTGCCCAGAAACTCCCGGGTCTGGATCCCTGGCCACACGCACCGTGTGGAACTGCGACTGCACATGGAGGTGACAGACGGGGATTGAGAGAAGGGAAGCCTTCCCCTGCTGACTTGCTATGAAGTTATTATAAATCATCTGGCTTCTCTGTTCCCTCACACACATAATGGGAATACAATGAACAGACTGCCAAAGACTGTTGGGAAATAGAGGTAAAGAGCAAGGCTGGGAAACTGGCATTTGTAAGAAACCACCAGACCAGCTGTGCCTCCAGGGTCCCTTCTGGGCCAGCAGAGAAGTGGAGAAATCAGTGAGGTGAGAGTCCAAATCCCTCAAATCCGAGGTCTACTTCAGCTAGAGCAATCAACGTTGTTTGCATTTTTCACATGCTGGGCTTTGAAATAAGATTTTGTTAGGAAAAAAAGGGTTTCTTCGATCAAGAGTTGAAATTATTGAGAAGCCCAGGACTCAGCCCTTGGCCGCCTGCTTTATCCTCCCTTTGTAGATGACCTTAGCTCAGAGCTCAGATACCATCTGTACCCTGAGAATGCCCACAGTCCTAGCTCTGGCTCCCAGCTTCCCCTGTAACCGCGACTTACACATCCAACCTCTTCTGTCCTTCTCTGCGTGGAGCTCACACCTATCCCTCAGACAGAGCTCCTGGGGCTCCGTCCCCGGCACCCCCATGACCTGCCACCAGCCCCTAAGCACTCCAGTTCCGTCCACTGCAGGGAAGGGCAGGGCCACATACCTGGCTGCTCATCCAGAAACCCCACAGCCATCCTTAAGCAGGCAGCCCACCATGGGTCCTATCACTTCTGCTTCAACACCACCCTCAACTTGAATGTTTGATGACTGCCCCCAGCACGCCCTAGCTGAGAGCCCCGACACCTCCACACCGGACAACTGGCTGGCCCTGCCTCTCTGTGAACATGACTCTTCTCTTATTAAAGCAGACTGCTGAGAGTGGCCAGAATTAACTCCAAATTAACTCCAAAGAAGTCACCTGCTGCTCCTCTGCTCATAGCTGGCCCATGGCTTCCTGCTGTAGAATCATGGCCCCTAAGGGTGCCCATGTCCTAACGCCCCGAAACTTGGGAACATGTTCCTTCATGTGGCAAAAGGGGCTCTGCAGATATGATTAAGTTAAGGGTCTTGAGATGGGAAGACTATCCTGGATTATACCAGCAGGCCCAATGTCATCACAGCTTCTTTGGAAGAGAGAGCAAGAGGGTCAGAGGAGGAGGCCCAATGGGGGAAAGAAGGACATGGCATGAGCTGCGGAAGCCACACAACCTCTAGAAGCTGGGAAAACGAGGAACAAGTTCTCCCCCAGACCTTCCAGAAGGAACACACTCACCAAAACTTTGACTCTTCCTTTGTTAGAACCTCTTTTGGCTCTTTAACCTCCGAAGTAGCAAGGTAATACATTTGCCTTGATTTTAGCTGCTGTGTCTGGTAATTCATTACGGCAGCAACAGAAACTAGCCCACTCTGCATAAAAACCCAAGTCCTAAAAACAGAACAAACTAAAACAACAATAAAAAGTCCTGACCCTGGCCTCTATGGCCCTACACCTGGCCTCTGGTGAGCTCTCTGGCCTTCTCTCCCACCGCTCTTTCCGTGTCTGCTCTGTTTCAGCTTCTTCTAGTTCTCTTGTGGTGTCTTAAATAGGTCCTGCTCATTCCAGTTGCAGAGGGCAGGGTCTCTGCACTTGGGATGCTCTTCAAGATCTTCCACTGGTTCCAGCTCTCACGTCACTCGCCTACACAAGCCTCACGTCTCTGAGGCCTTCTCTGATGATGGCAAACCCTGCCATTCCCCTGCTGATGACCCTGCTTTATTTTTCTTCCTAGCAATGACTACTATCTGAACTTACACTATGCATTTATTTATGGTCTCTCTTATCACTGGAAGTGAACTCCATGGCACCTCGGTGCGTATACACACTCCCAGTGCCTGGAAGAGTGCTGTAGAAATTCATTTACTCGCTGAACGTTTACTGAGGGACGAGTCTTGCTAAGTACTATTCCAGTGATGCAGCAGTTGGGGGGGGGGCGTGGGGAACTAAGAGCTCTACCTGGTGGAGCCTGCATTCTAACGGGGGAGACTGACTAGAAACACGAGAAATTAAGTAGGTAACATTTCCTGCAACAAGCCCTACGGAGGAGAACGATGCAGGGGAACTGGAGCTGGGGCTGAGATTTTACACGGGGTGGCCAGGAAAGGACTCGCGGGGAAGAGCTGGAACAAAGACTTGAAGGAGGTGAGGAGGGATGACAAGAAAGCCTTCGAGTGGAGGGAAGGGCAAGAACGCAGGGCCGGCAGGTGTCCTCCCGGGCCAGAGCCTTGCAAGGAGGCTGCAGTCGGAGAGAACAGGGTGAGGGCGAGGGAGGGGAGTAAGAGGGGAGGTCTTAGGAGACCCGGTCACAGGGAGCCTGGCAGGCTAGTGTTAGGCCTTCAGATTTTACACAGAATGAGGTGAAGAGCTTTTGCAAAAAGGTTTTGAGCAGAGAAGTGACAGGATATGGGTTAGCACCGAAAGTACCACTGGGGCCTGTGTCCCGAGAGCACCATCTAGGGAGAGGATGAGAGCAAGGGATAGGTGGCTCCTACTACGATCCAGGTGAGATGATGGCGGGATTTTTTTTTTTTTTTTTTTTAAGATTTTATTTATTTACTTGAGAGAGAGAGAGAGAGCACATGTGCGCACATAAAGGGAGAGGGAGAAGCAGGCTCCGTGCTGAGCAGGATCCCAGGACTGTGGGATCCTGACCTGAGCTGAAGGCAGATGTTTCATCACCAACTGAGCTCCCCCAGGCATCCGATGGTGGGATTCTTTCTTACACATCAACGTGCCAAACAAGGCAGGGAGTCCTCTGAGAGGCCCTCTCTGAGCATGCGTCTCCCTGGCTCTGAGCAGACTAGAAACCCCTTCCCCGTCCTTCCACCTTGCTGGGGTTATCCCCTATCCCAGCGTCCGTAGCTCTGCACTGCCTCGGTCTCTACGGCAGAGAAGCCCCTGGCCGTGAGCTCTGGGGGCCCAGCAGCTCCCGCACCGTCACTTGGCCATGGTCTGACCCACGGCACGTGCTCAGCCAGGGTTTGTCTCATGCGTGAACTCTACCTCGAAGCCCGAGGAACTCCTGGCTTTCTGCCAATTCTGTAACTATAAGGTCACAATCCTACATTAGTTAGCCTCTCTTTACCAACTCTTACCATAAGCATTTTACGTGCCCGTGTACCTGTGTGCTCCTGGTCATCACTCTAGGCAGAGTGTGCACCGTTTTTTGTTTCTAATCTACTTGAGAGACACGTCATGCCTCGTTCCAAATGGGTTTTTGGGCAGGCGACCCACTGAGAGTTGGCAGAAAGAATGAAGACACTCTCGGCACCCTACCTTCCGAGTGCTTCTTCTTGGTGTGGTAGGCCAGGGCGGAAGCCTGGGTGAAGGTCATGAGGCAGTGCTTGCACATGAACGGGCGGTCCCCCGTGTGAAGGCGAAGGTGGTTCTTCAGGGTAGAATTGGCCGCGAACTTGGCCCCACACTCTTCACAGGAGAAAGGCTTCTCGTCAAAGTGCTCTGTCAGTTTGTGGTACTGCATGCCTAGGGAAGCCACACCAGGGGCCAGAGGGATACCCGTCATCAACGTGACGACGCCAGCGTGAGGACACGTAACAGCACTGCCGGGGGCCAGGCCCCACGAGGTGGCACAGTAGGCCACCCGCACTCGGCCCGCACTCAGCCCAGACTCAGCCCTGCTGCTCATCCGCCCACTGGCCCGCACTCCGAAAGTCACCTCGGTCCCTCTCCTGTCTGCATCAGGCATGGAGTGTTCCGGGTGTATTCTTCCCCTCCCCTCCCCTCTCTCTCTTAAATAGGACCCACCACCAAGAGACAGTGAAACAAAACTCGCTTTTATGTTTCATTAGGTTTAGCCAACATCTGGGACGAGGGTAAACAATTCTGACTATCCGTCCCAGAGTGTGTGACCTATTTGTTAACAAGAAGCAAGTGGTACGTGGAAGCCTGAGTCAGCTGTGGACTAGCTGGTTATTGCTATCAGTAACAGCCACCGCCACTTACAAACTCTACTGCTGTAGGTAGGGGTTTAACTATGTGAACTCTTCACAACAATTCCAGAAAGTGGGTGCTGTCAGGGTGCCTGCTTAACAGATGGGGAAAGGAAAGCTTGGGGAGCTGAGTCCACAGCTCCTGCTTTCCTCAAAACATCACCCGCCTCTGAGGGAGCCCTCTGTTTCCCAGGCCCACCCGTAGCCCTCACTGCACACAACCGGAGGCAAGGCCTGGAGTCCACACCACCATACCCGGAAGGCCTGCCCTCTGAAATCACTCTGCCTTCCTGGAAGTACCTGAGGCGTGGGCAAACTCTCTCCCACAGAGGTCACATGTCACCGGCAGCCTCTTCTTCTTCTTCTTCGGGACATCGGGATCTCCTCCTGCACCATGGGCCTCCAGCTGATGCTTCTCCAGCTCCTTCTTGGAACTCTTGGTCTCGCTGCACTCCTTGCACTGCACCTGCTGGCTCTTGGCCGCCCGGCAACGCTTCACGTGCACCTTCAGGCGGCAGTAGAAGTGGAAGCTTTTGTCACAGGCCTTACACACGAAGCTCTTCTTGGCAGCGTCGGAGGAGGCAGACGTGTCTTTCTCTTGTCTCTCTGGCAAGGAACCAGTCTCTCCTGGACTGCTCTGTTTCCCAGACTGGCAGCCTTCCTCCGCCGGCTCGGCCACCTTCTCGTCTGTTCTGCTGTCGGCTTCACGGCGAAACTTACCGCTCACCTTCCACCTCTCCTTCCCCCCACTTTCCTGAGTAAGGAAGCCTGCAGACGAGAGAAATCACACGGCTCTGGAAATTCTGCGTTTCTGCTTTGCTTCCTAATCTTTCCTAGAGAAGGCTGCAGACTAGGGCGGGACCCTCTAAAACTCTGGAATGATACCAACGTCACCTTCACTTTCCAATACACACCCACAGCATCGGCTTAGATCGAGGTCTGTGACCTGTGCAGGTACTGAGAGTATTTCAAAGTAGTGAGGCAGCGATGGACGAAGCCGTCTACGAACTACTTCCTCTTCTCTGCAGGATGGACACAACCTGTGGGCCTGACAGGACCCCCAGCCCCCGCTCTGTTCCTTACCAGTGTGTGCTAACTCGTGCATGATAGGCTGCAGGTCTGGGAAAGATCTGTGCACGGTGCACAGGAGGTGACATATTTCAATGGCCGAGACGGATTTTTCCATGGCTCTGGTCAGCACTACTTTCAGGGAAGCTTCAGGGCTCGCCATCTCCGAGGAAATGCTCAGAATCTAAATGAACACCAGGAGACAAAGGTTTGTGGTTAATATCAGCAGTTTTCTCCATGGTTCTCAACTAGGGAGTAAAGAAAGATAATTTGAGGAAGGCACCGCTCCGTTTATAACAGGTTTACACTTCTTGTGATGAATGTAAGGGAGAACCCTCATTTCCAGAGAACAGCGAAACTGGCAAATTAAGAAAGGAAAAGGAGAAAAGGGAGACCCGTGTCAAGACAAACGTGCAAAAACAAAGGTACCAGAGCAAGGAAACGCTGGGCATTTTCTACAAGAAGCATCTTCTCAGAAGCCAGGAGTCTCCAAAAGAACTTTTCTAGATCTCGGTATTAAAAGCTTGGAAAGCTATAGGATTTGGTAGTCGGTGGCTCTGTCCTGAAGATCAAGATAATTTCTCATAATATGTAATCGTCACAGTGTCTGGAAGTAATTCTGTATGATCAGTGGCTTCACATTTTTAGACACTTAGATGTACCCTTTTAAACATTTTCTTTCATGAAAAAAAAAACTCGGCTTTTTAAAGAAGGTTCAAATAGGGGCTTTAAAGAGGCCAAGAATTTTATTTCAAAGCCATCCTCTTTCCGAATGTTAGAGCGATCAGCAGAAAGAGTCCGTACACTGAGAAAATAAAGCGAAACCATCCACAGATGGCCAAATGGAAGTTTCGTTTGGGAAGACATTTTATTTCTGCTCTTTTCAAGTCTATCTAAATAAACCTGATGTCCCTGGAGGTAGGCCCGAGGCTCATTAGCGAGGCTCAAACTCATCAACTGCGAGAGCTCCGTCTCTGAAGCGCGAGGCGTGCCGGAGTCTCGCAGATGCGTCCGGCTCGGAAGGCCCGCAGAAATCTGTGCCACCATCTTCCCATCCGAGAGTCAGACCACGGTGAGGCTGTCACTTGTGTGGACAGTGCTAGAAACCCGCCCTTTGGCACACCTTCCACGCCTACCTGGATTAAAAGGCACTATGGGGGAACCTGTAGTTTAATCCCCTTATAATTCTTCCCCACTCGAGATGCCCATGATCCTGGGCTGGACATACATGAATCCCCCCAAGTCCCCACCTGGTTTTTCTGGGATGCTGGCCACACTGAGAAGCCTTACAGAAAATGAGCTGGCACTATGTGATACCCCATATGGGCAAAAGCTTTGTTCTAGCTATGTTTGTCTTGGCTCTTCCTAGATGCCGGACCAATTTTACTTTTCTTCCTCTGAAAGCAGTTGCTCCATAAAACATGTTAGGGAACAGTTATCATGGTTCTCTTTGAGTTTACCTAGGTTCAGGTAAATGAAATACATCTAGGTTTGAGCCACATGAGCCTGGGTTCAAACCCTGGCTTCCGCTCTGACCAGCTGGAGCATCCCAGACCTGTTACCAGACCCCTTAGAGCCTGAGTACCTATTCTGTAAACTGTGGATGACATCCCCTGCCACGCAGGGCTGAGAGAATTAAACAACAAAGAAATGTTGGCTCAGCACGGGGTTCAGCGTGCAAGAGGCACTCTGCAGAATTCAGTGCCTCCCTCAGGAATGAGACCATCCCAGGCATGAGCCTGGTAGAACTCTCCAGAACAACAGGCTTTTCCCCCACCGCACCTCCTTCACAGCCTCTGCCAGCAGCTCCTCCTCCACGGTAAAGCCCTTGAGTCCCGTCCCTTGCTGGATGGCCTCTAGGATCAGTCTGCGATGCCTCAGGATGGCTTCCAAAGCTGCACTTTCTGGGCTGGCCACTGAAAGAAAGGGGGATTGAAAACTCATGAGTGAAACCATGAGCACCATTTTTCCTTCACCTTTTCTGACTGTGAAGAGTGAGAATACACTTCACCGATCCTTCCCGGGGCTGGGAGTGGGGAAAACGGCAAACAGTGCTGTACTTAGAATGTAATTAATATCAGCTTAGAATAGTTACTGCGTATTTTATTTTACGAGGTTCACAAACTCCCATGTCCTCAAACAAAACTGCCAGCCCTTACTTGCAGTGGTAGGGATGTGGAAAATGACCATGAGAGCTCCTGCTATTTTCTGGCAAGACTGGTGCTACTCTCCAGCAGGGACAAGGCTCTGACAAGAGACCGGGTGGCCTACCTGCCCGGAAGAAGGCATCGGCGCCAGGCTCCCTCCGTATTTCCTCCATGAGCAGGTTCAGCGGGCAGGTCTTGGTCTCCTGAGCCACCAGCAGCACTTGCCAAATGGCCGTTGCAGAGAGAGTCTGCTTTTCTAGAACTGCTGACATCAGAGAACTGAAACCACCCGAGCCAGAGTCACGTTTCACGAGCTTCTCCATGACCTTCAAGATGTGGCACAAAAACACACATAAGGACCCTCTAGCTGCCAGCCCAGCTGCAGAGCTGTGAGCCTGAGTTCTGGGCCACAGTGGACATACTTCTGGGGAGGGGTTTCTCAGTACCCTTCACCTCTCAACCGGAGACTTTTGTACCCGCCAAAGCTCTTCACACTGTCCTTTGAATGCCTTTCTTATTACTGCAGAAATTACAACCTCCGACTCACGACTCTGCCCTAGAAAGCAAATCACCTTGTTCTTCCTTCTCTATGGACCTCTTAGCATTTTTCAACATGGCTGCGTGTGTATATTTATGTAAAATAGAGGTATAGTTTTTTTTTTTTTTTTAAGGTTTTATTTATTTATTTGACAGACAGGGACCACAGGTAGGCAGAGAGGCAGGCAGAGAGAAAGAGAAGCAGGATCCCTGCTGAGCAGAGAGCCCGATATAGGGCTCGATCCCAGGACCCTGGGATCACGACCTGAGCCGAAGGCAGAGGCTTTAACCCACTGAGCCACCCAGGCGCCCCTAGGTATAGTTTTTTTGTTTTGTTTTTAAAGATTTTATTTATTTATTTGATAGACGGAGATCACAAGTAGGCAGAGAGGCAGGCAGAGAGAGAAGGGGGAGGCAAGTTCCCTGCTGAGCAGAGAGCCTGATGCAGGGCTCGATCCCAGGACCCTGGGATCATGACCCGAGCTGAAGACAGAGGCTTTAACCCACTAAGCCACCCAGGCAACCCCCCTAGGTATAGTTTTAAAGTATGTATATATGTCCATCTTTTTTCCTTTTCCCATTTTACCCAACCCCCGTCCCCGCCCCCTTTTTCTCTTACCTCTCTTTCTCCACAGGCTAAACCCTTCACGTGTGAGATCGTTTTTAGTAATATCTGGTTGTCTGTGAAAATCTCCGAGAGGTTTTCATGATACCGTCTCAACAGCTCGGTCCCATAATCATCAGGGCTTGCTTGGACTGCAAGGATATTAGCAAAACAATAATGTTTGCTATAACAAAATGTCCTTACGGGGTTCTGCTACAGAGGAGTAGGGGAGTTACCAATGACAGAGGAAAAGGATTATCACACAAGAGCTCTGTCTCCTCTGGAAGGCAGGTTCGGCTCCCGGCTTGGGGCCTCATACATGTGTGTTCAGATATCCTCTGGTCTACCCTTAATTACTTGGTGCTTCAGGGTCGCAAAACCTCTAATACTTTGAAAGCCAGTGCCCAGCGGTAGAAGCCAGCGATAGCTCAACAGGGAGGTAATTAGAAGGCGTGCTTGTAAGAGACTCAGACACACAGATTCAAGGGGTGTTACTCCTCAAGCCTGAGGTTAAGGACCCATGTGGCAATCCAAAATACTAGCAGACGTTCAGTTGAGACTCCAGTAGTGAGACTGACCTGTCGTTCTTCATGCCCTTTGAGTTGATCTGTTAGGGACTCTCTTTTAAAAAGTCATATTTAATTTCAAAGGATGAAAAATAGAAACTATCATGCATTTCCTTTAGTTTTACAAATATTTAAAAATGTATTCTCCTCTTTGGCCCAGTTCACCCTGCTTCTGGGAATCAGGCCTTACGAAATGCTCCGGAGGCAAAAAAATCTGTGTGTGAAGGTATTTGCCACTGAGTTACCTGTGATGATGAGGAGGGAGAGAACACCTAATGTTTACTGAGGACCTATAATTTGCTAACTGTTGTACATATATTGTCTCCCAGGAGCCACAAGAATGAATGTGATGGATGCCATTCTCACTCCCATCGCAGGAAAAAATGAAGTTCGGAAGGGTTAGGGTCCCTTGGCTCAGGGTCACACATCTACAAAATAATCAGGATACAAACCCAGGTAGTCTTGATAGCCTAAGCGTTACACCTCATGTACCCCTAAACAGGGCAGGAGTCATATACAGTATGTGCCCTTGTGATGGAAAACTACAGAGCCTTCAAAATATAGGATTATAGAGCGTTTTCTGAAATGTGGGGCGGAATGTTTATGTTATACTGTTAAATGGAGGAAATTATAAAATTATAAAATACAGTAGAATATCTCAACATTGTAAAAATAATGTGATAAATATGTTAATGCCCCAGCACGGACATAATCAAGTGGGAAAGTTGGAGGTTGTTTTCTTCTTTATTTTGTAAACTGTTCAAGTTTGTATAGATATTCATTGTTTCTACAAGCTAGAAGAAAGTTGTTTCCTTTTCCAACTACCCCTTTTCTGAAAACCACATTGGTCTTAAGGGCTCTGGGATAAGGGAGAACTGGCTAGACTTGGCACATTTCTCTAAGGACTGGGACAGGGACTCACGGCCCCGGACTGAATACACACGAGAGGTGTGTAATTCTGGGGCCTGCCAGAACCAGCCAGTCCTCACACGGAAGTGGGAAAATAAAGACTGGCGTCTATGCTGCTTGGATTTAACAATGTGTCCAAGCCACGTGCTCTGTGAGCCGGCCTGCTCCCTCAGCATTCCTGGGGGGCCGGGGGCCAGCCGTGGGACAGCCACACCTTCACAAACCCTGAACCATAGGAACATCATGAGGATGCCTGACCAGCAAGAGCCGTGCTCAGATCTCCAATCTCAACTCCAGAACTACGGACAATCACTGGTTTCTGTGGCACTAGGGCATCTCTAAGCATCACCTCATCTCCCCAGCATGGTGCCCAAAGGGTGTTTAAGCTCTCATTTTCTGTGGGAGAGGTTCCAATCCAGAGAGCCGACAATTAAGGGATACCTGCGGTGCCCTGCGAGGTGGCTAATCTCTGCAAATTCTCCAGCAGGAGGCCCAAGTTTGGGGACGTCGGTTTCACAGCCTGAAGGAGCTTTACCAAACTCTCTGCAGTCACAGTCCTGTCTTCAGACATTCTGTGCAGCAGCTTTTCCATCGTCTCCTTGGGTGTTCCGCCCTCGCAGCAATTCAGGATCACCTGCAGCGGCGAGCAATCAGGCAGACAGCAGTTACTGGCACTTCCAAGTGCATCTGACACGCCGCCGGCGAACCCAGCAAGACGGCAGCACGAGGCGCCTGTCCCCGGGTCCTCCTCTGCAGTCTCCAGCACTGCTGTGCCCAGAGTCACTACCTTGTGCTGTGTCGGTAAAAGGTCCAAGTTTTCTCCAAACCGAACAGCTCTGTGAAAATCCCTCCTCCTCAACTGGAGGTCGTAGACTCCTTGTAGACTCCTTGTCCCCCCGCCCCCCACCCCCACCGTTTGCATTTAGTGAGAAGATTCCTACACGAAGCCCGAAGCCCGCATGGCAGCGCGGGGAGCCCACCTCTCACCGGGGTCTTCAGACTGGGTTTGTTTAGACACGGAGACTGAGAAACAGGCAGGCAACTAACGAGTACAGCTACAGTGGTTTTAGCCTGTTCGATAACTACGTGATAGTGGTTAAGAGGTTACCACTGCAGGGCAATCCCGTTATTTTACTTCCTTCTACTCATTCAAACCTTTTCATAGCAATTTGAATGCCCAGGTAATTTACACATTAGTCCATGGCCACCAAAATAACAGATTTAAAGTGCATGTCTGGATTAATTTTTCTTGAGATTCTGTATCTTCGATCTCTCTCATCAGTGCCATATACACGGCTCCAGTCACCATCCCCCACTCCCACCCCCCCTTGTTCTTCCTTGGTGTGCTGGAGTCAGAAGGGCACAGGGCTCCAGCAAGAGGGTGAAGGATAACACCCATGACTGTTATTTTAAAGAGATTTTCCTGTTACAGCAGAACTATTTCCTAATGGACTACAACTCACTATGTGTAACCTGGCTCTTATGGAGCCGATAACATGCGAGATTATTTCAACACACATAATCTACAGACTCCTAGTAACCAAATTTTGAGCTTTCCTTCAGAAAAATACCCGCTTTCAGGAGCAGTCAAGCAGATCAGTCCCAGAAGCATGCCAGAGGATGCCATTATCAAATTAACTCCCATTTAAAAATAAATTTAGCTATAAAACCAAATTAGTTTTATGCATATGAAAGGAATATCTATATTACATATATGAAAGGAACATATACATTATATATTAAACTATCATATTCAACAGTACAGAACACAGTCATTCTCTTTGTTTAATGTCTAATATAACTAGATTCCTATTAAATGAATCATAATTTAAAATTCAAGTGCCTGTATCTGAAAACCACTCTGATTTCAGTGCTCTTTGCTCCTAAGCAATGACCTGATAACACAATGAGGCAGCCATGTACTGTCAACAGTGGGTAGGGGCCTTAAAGCCAGACAGGCCTAGTAGGAAACCCAGTCCTAAAATGTACAGCCGGCTTGACCTTGGGTGAGTTCTTCTGTTCTTTGAACTGTATCTTCCTCATCTGCGAAAGCAGAGAACAATACCAACGCTTGCACACTTGTTATTCGGAGTCTCTAAAGTGAAGCTGCTATTTGTAGAGCCTGACATAATGTCTAGGACATCGTGATCTTTAAATGACAGCGGGTACTGATATCCTTAGGCAGCTGTATGCACAGCGGTAAGAGAACGTGCCGTGTGTCCACGTCTGAGCTCTAGCACGGGCGCCCAGCAGCTGCGTCTTTGGGTAAGCTGCTTCACCTTCCTAAGGGTCTGTATCCTCATCTTTAAAATGAGGGTACTATCTGTGCCTTCATCAAGCTGATGTCAGGGCAGAAATTAATAATGTTTAAAAGGTCCTCAGCACACTGCTCAGCACACAGTAAGCAGTAAATTAACGACTGTCGCAATTGCTATTGTTGTAAGTTTCCAATCCTGAAGTAAAGACACATCTATTTACCATTTCTTACAGAACCCAGGTATGTAAACACAGGGGCCGTGGTGCCTCGATTAGCATCATCCTGTAATAGGAGAGAGTTCTAAAAGGCCCAAGTGCGGGGTGCCTGGGCTCAGTCGTTCAGTGTCTGTCTTTAGCTCAGGTCATAATCCTGGGGTCCTGGGGTTGAGTCCCACAGTGGGCTCCCTGCTGTGGGGGGAGCCTGCTTCTCCCTCTCCCACTCCCCCTGCTTGTGTTCCCTCTCTTACTATATCTCTCTCTGTCAAATAAATAAATAAACTCTTAAAAAATAAAAATGAAAATAAAATAAATAAAAGGCCCAAGTGTACGTTCCACCTGATGCCCACACACTGTGGCCACTTGATCAACATTCACCTCTATGTTCCTGCTTTATTGTTTGGCTTCAATTTTCACAAGAAATAGCTAATGAAGCTCTGGTCGAACCCCAATTCCAAGAGGTGTTTCTGTGATTTATAACTAATTTACGTTCTTCTGCTTTAGTCCTTTCTGTCAAGTAAACTGAAAGTGACAGAGGAAAATGACAGTGTATGGTCTGTCTTGGTGCAGAGAATGAGGCTGAGTCTGGGCTCTTCCTATAAATGCTGTTTTACCAAGATAATGAAATAGTTCAAAGGACACATTCAATCTAGCTAATAAGGAAAAGGTTTGAATGAGTAATCGAATGAAATCCCTAAACAGGGAATCAGGTACTTCTAGAGCTATAAGCAACTTACTTAAACTGAGTGCCTAAAATTAAATTCAGTCTTAAGGTGAAGGAAGCTTAATCTTATTTTGTATATTATCTTTCCCTAAGGAAATTCAAAGGAGTTATAATTTTGGGAACACGTAATTTATAAAGTATAATTTTAAGATTAAGGATTGTTCCCATTTTATATGAAAAAACTACAGTTTATGACCACTGAGAAAAAAAGGAATTCAGAATCCAGTCTTCACTACTGATCCATGCTTAGCCATCCTACCACTGCTTTCTAAACATTTTCTCTTCCCAGACATGTAAGCCACTTCCCAGAGTTTTAAGAATTGATGCCACAGAAGTTCTCTGTCCCTATTCCTTCCTTCCAGATATAAAAATATTTTTAGCACAAAGTTGAAATCAATACCGTTATCTAGTTGACTTGAGAAGTCATGCCAGCAGTTTTATGAGGATTTTAGTAGCTGGCTGGTGGGAGAGTAAACTGGTACAACCTTTCTGAAGGGCAATTTGGCAATATATAGCAAACACTTGAAAAATTTCATACTCTATTCCAAAATTCTACTTCTTAGAAAATTACTCGAAGGAAAGAGTTTGAGAAGTATGCAAAGATCTGTGTGCAAGGATGTGCTCTACACCATTTACCACGGCAAAAAACTGGAAACACGTGTGCAACGATCAACGAATTCTGGTGTGTTCGCTACATAAAATACAACGCAGCTACCAAAATCCATATCATAGTATGGAAATGTATCCACAATGCATTAAATTACAAACCCAAAGGTACTCTGTATAAGCCTATCCTAGGATGACTCAAATGAGAAAAAGTGGGAGCATGTGCTCCAAACTGTTAGCTGTGATCATCTCTGAGTGGTGAGATGGTGAGGGATTTTAATTGTTTTTCTTTTTGCTCACTTCCCCAATTTTTCCTACAGGTGAACAGTGTATCATTTCTATAAAGAAGAAAAGAGTCAAAATTATAATTACAACTGTGTCTACACATTTTCACTCTGGGGGCAACAGTTTCCTATTAGCAGCCCACCAGGTGGGAGCAGGACTATCCACGTACCCAAATACGTGGATACGTGGATTAGATACCCATCCACGTATCCAAACATTTCATCGCAGGGCAGTGTGTGAGTCCCTCAGCCAGCTGCTGCCCGGGGCACAAAGAGACATGTTCAAGAATGTGAATTTCTGGGTGCTTGCCATGCAGTAGGTACAAAAACACTGCAAGGGAAAAAGTGCTATGTGCCACAAAAGAGGTTAAAAAAAGGGCTACATAAACTCAGGAGGGAGGAAGAGGTGCTCGATCCCAGTTACCCTTTTCTCAGTGTCAGGCAGGAATTCCTCCGTGGCTGTTTCCAGGAACTCCAGGATAGGTCTCAGCTGTGTGACACCCTGGATCAGGTCCTCTTTGTGTTCTAGTAACAGAGCAGACAAGGTCGTTCCCTCCTCTGTGCTCCCTGGGGCGGGGGGGGGGGGGGGGGTGGAGAGAGAGAGAGACGCATAGGAGAAGCTAGTCAATTTGAAGAAAATGACAGCATGGTCTGTCAAGAGAGATCTAACAGAATAGTAAAGTGATTCTCAGCCTATTTTGAGCACCCGAATGCAGAATCTCTTTTTGGAGAGGAAAATACTTTATTATTCTGTTTAAACTCTATGAAAGGAAAAAATGTTTCATTTATCTGTCGAAACACAAAGCCACAGAGCCAGCCAGAGGTTAACTTCTGCTTGGCAAGGCCACTGCTTTGTACCTAACCCACATGAGAGAAATTGCAGCCGTTGGTGCTGCCGGCAAACCAGTCTACCCTGGGCACTCAAAACACTGACTGGGATGTGTGGCTTGTGAAGGGCAGGAGAACACTGATGGTCTTCTCCAACTTCAAGGTGTTAGACTAGTTAACTAGGGGACTGAAATGGAGACTCAAATTCAGGCTGTGTACTTGTCACCACCAGCTTCTGGAATTATGTGTAGAACTGATGTGAAAATCACTGAACGATAACTAAGCCGCTGAGGAAATGTATCACTGGAGCAAACCTGACAGCATCTTTCCAGAATAAAACTCAAGCCACTCAGGTGGACGGGGTTTTCTCCTACCTTCTGGCCGCACTGCATCCACACCTTTCGCCTTTCCGTCTAACAACGCTCTCTTTACTGCAGGATTGGAATCTTGGTACAGCTTCAACAGTGACACAACAGTCTGAACGTCCAGGCTCTCATCTCTGACTTTATCCAGGATTCTCTGGAATGCTGAGTGTCCTTCTTCACCCTCAAGACATCCCATTATAGTCTGGGGACACAGGTAACCGGAAAGAGAGATCAGCCAGCTACAAGAACCCCGTGCTCCTTGGATCTAGCGAGTGAAGCCCTCTTTGGCCTTTCCTGGTATTTGGCATCCTGACGGCTTCTGTATCACGGCTCCTCTGGCTTCAGAACACTGAAGCATTCGAGATGGATAAGCACCCGCCTTTCTGATCCCCCCCGCTCGGCCTTTCTCACAGATTCTCCTTCCAAATCCCTACCCATAAGCAGTCCCAAAAACTGGTTCCAACTTTGTTCTCCTGTATGCTCTCCCTTTGGAAAAGCCCTTACATATGCAGCTTTCATATCACCTCTAGGCCAATAACCCTGAAAACTAGCTCCCTAATCTTCAGCTTTCTATTTAAATCTAGAGCCACACAGTTTCTACTAGAAATGCCTTATCCTCCAGAGGTCTTGGCACCACATGCCGCCATCTGGACTCCTTCAACCTGGAAGTACTAAAATACCAGCCACTCCAGTGGTGAAATAAATAAAATTAGTGGGAAGAAGGCCTACTGGAAGGAAGGGTCAAAATTTCTGTTTTAGCAATAATGAATTTATTTTTAGAAAAAATCTAGAACCAAAAGTTAATTTCATGTGCACAGCCTTTATATTTCTACTTGGCAAAACTACAACCTACCTTTGATGTTTTTTAGTGTCAATACTGTAAAATAAAAGTTTCCTCACAAGAAAGCAAAAAGTTATGCTTTTCTGCACATACACACACACACACAAAACATGAAAGTATCTCATGAATATCTATACTTGCAAAGTTCAGCTAGGCAGTTCTTATCAATTCTGGTAGTAATTACAGGTTTAAAATTTTTGTTCAGAGAGATTTTTATCTTTCTCTCCTCCTCCCAAATCAACAGGAATTAGGAACGAGTTAGACTGTGTTTCTTGGCTTTGCTTGAGCGTGCTTCCTGATCGCAGAATGGACATGACATATAAAGCCAAGGTAAACATAAAAAAAAAAAAAAAAAAAGCTTCCTATGATTTTTAGTCATGTACAAAAATAAATTCAGATAAAGGCCAGTTCAGGAATCTGTATTAAGTAACTTCCATGAACCTGAGTAACTCATCTTGTCTCCAGTTTGGAAAATAATGAACCAATGAAATACCAACTCTGCTGAATGCTCAGTTGAATGGCTTTCAGTGGCCTTTATTGAACCTTCCACGCTGTTAGTCGGCCTAAAATCTCGTTAAGGAGCGCCTTTGCCCGGACAGTGGCAGGGACCTGTGTTAGGCACCCTCTAAATGCCCCGTAACAACCCTGCCACCAGGCATTCACGCCCTTGGGCTGCACCTGATGTCATGCTTCCCAGGGAAAGAACATGGCAAGAGTCATGGGGGGCACTTGGGAGGCTCCGTCACCGCGACTTCCCTCTTGTCTACGGGGGCATTCTCTGCCTTCACTCTGGAAGCAGGCTGCCATGTTGTGAGCTGCCCTACACAGAAGCCCATGTGGCAGGGAACGGAGGTCTTCAGCCAACACTCAGTGAGCGAGCTTGGAAGTGAATCTCCAGAACCCTGCCAACAGCCACACGAGTGCACTGGGAAGGGGCCATCCCCCGCCCTGCCCCACCGCGTCCTGAGCTGTCTGTGGCCTTGGCCAATATACCCTGACTACAGACCTGTCAGGGACTCAGCGAAGGACGCCTAGGTTCCTGACCCACAGAGATGGTAAAAACTGTGTGTGCTTTTAAACTGCTAAATGTTAAGAGTAATTGTTATGCGGCAAGAGATACCTAATATAGACCCTCTCGATGCTAATGCGGTCAGTAAACATTAGGTTTTTCTCTCTTTATTTCTCCTTGCCTTCCTCCTTTTCTTCGATGCATCTTAACTGATAACAGCATTTAGCCGTCTTCGCCATCTTCATCTGCCCTACGCCAGTGCGCTTTCTCCTGAAGCTCTGAGTATCGCGAATCCACGTCTCTCAGGACCCAATCTGTCTGGCAGTATCATCTGAGCCGGTGGGGAAGGGACGCTTTCATCAACAGAGCCGTCTGATACGCTTCTCATTATCCTCTCTGCTGTCTCCTCCTCTGCTGAACTGCTCAGCAGTGAAATTAAAACATTTGTTAACTTCATTGCTCAGCAGTGATGCCAGGGTGTGACCATCTGGGGAGAGGAGCAGGGGTGGGCTGATGAAAGGGCCAGGAGGGGGCAGTCAGCTGCCCGGACAGCCCTGCTCTTTGCTCTTTCTTCCAGAACCTACTGGGGACCTGGCACCAGAGCCAGTGTTTTAAGTGTTATTCCATCAGCCCCCTAAGCTGCCTGGGGCTCCTCCGTGCAGTGAGCCCTTTTCTGAAATAGCCCATCTGCCTAAACAGAGGGCGTCCCATATTGTGGCAGGCTGAGGGTCACTGACTGCTACATAAGACGTCAGCCCAAAACAGAGTTCAGCTCTTTAAGCAAACATTTGGAATTCCTTTGATTCTTAGAGTTAAAGGTACTTCAATAAATTCATACCAAATTATGGTCACACGTGTGATCAACATACTTTGATTTATGAATGAACTATAGGTCAATATACTTAAAGATGGGACATTTTCCTTTCCTTTAAAAATTTAATCTTTGCCTTATACTAAGGTCTTTGAATTTACTTATTTTCCCAACTGTCTGCCTACTGCCTTTGGCTTTGTTTGAGTTATGCTGTGTTCTTATTCGCTCACACCTTCCCTGAATGCCAAGGGCCAGACAATGGCACTCATGACACAGACCGGAAGAGCCAAATGCCATCCCAGACACTGTGTACGTGCCATCTACGTAACTCCTCCCGTCGGTCCTAGGAGGCATTATTACCAGGACTACTTTTATTCTTTTTTTTTTTTTAAGATTTTATTTATGCATTTGAGAGAGAGAGAATATGAGAGACAGAGGGAGCATGAGAAGGGGCATGATCAGAGGGAGAAGCAGACTCACCATCGAGCAGGGCGCCTGATGCGGGACGCCATGCTGGGAGCCTGGATCATGACCTGAGCTGAAGGCAGATGCCCAACCAACTGAGCCACCCAGGTGCTCATTACAATGACTACTTAAATGAGAGTCAGAGAGGTGAGAGAACTCGCCTGAGCTCTCGTGGCCAGTAAGCAGCGTACCTGGGAGAAAACCCAGAGCTTACTCCACTGACTTAGCACCCCTTTCATTAGTTGCCACCTCAGATTTTGAGTGTAACCGAATCCACTTACACTGCACTCTCCTGGACCTGCTACGGTCAACGTCATGTCGAACACTGGGTCCTATCTGGACAATCGACACCATTCCTCCTGGTCCTGGGGATTTGTACATAAGACAGGTACCCTGGTAGGTGCTCCATAAATATTTAACTGAACGAAATTCTCTTGCCATAAAACCAATAGCCTTTCTATCGATGGCTGCATATGTTAGATGACATAATTAGCAGAGAGAAGATATGGAAAAACAACAACTTACTTCCATTTCCCATAGACCTACAAAATGAACCCTATTAGCTCACTTCTCAACAGGGTTACCCTAGCCTGTCAGTGAACACAGTCCACAAAACACAGACCTGCACTTTGTGACAACTCTCCAAAGCAGTGACGTGGTCGGAAACATCAGATTCATACAGGAGAGGAGGCTTGTTTGCCTTTGAAACAAAGTTGAAAGAGAAAAAAAAAAGCTCCTAGGTCTTAAGCTTTGGGAGTCTTTCTGGAACTTCAGGTGAAAACTGGATCAAACAGCAAGGAAATCAATAGTAGAAGTTATCTCCTAATTCTAGTCAAAGATTCGCTTTGCTACATACACACTTAATTAAAAGCAGGGACATGGCTAGGAATAAAGAAAGAAGACAATTAAAAGTTCCTGCATAAAAGCTAAAAAAAATTATAAGCTTGCCTTTAAACATAGGTTTTGCTCAGCTCAGCCAGAAAGCCTGTTAGGTCAGTATCTGCTTTCTCTAATGGGTAAGGATATTACACCGAGATAAAGACGGGCAGAAGCCGCTTTCCCATCCCAGCACCCAAGAGATTTCTCCTTAATCAGTTTTGGCTTTGGTTTCACACAATCCAAGCGGCCCAGCCTCATCCTGCATTGTTGCAATCACTGCTTAGGGAATGGCTTTGCCACCTTTCATCATTTATCTCAGGAAACAAAATAAGCAGGACACTAGTTCACGGTGTCCTCCTGAAACTCAGTCCAGGCCAGGTGCACACCTTGTGTCTGTGTTTCAGAAAAGAAACAGGCTAGTCTGTGTCAACTAGAACACGCACAGGCCTTCACAAGCCTCCAGATTTCACATCTAAGCACAGATTATTTTTAATGTTAAGCTGTCTTTTTAATGTTATGCCGATTAACCAAATAACAACAACAAAAAGTGTTTCAAAGCTCCTTAAGAGCTAAAACTCTTTAAACAGAAAAACAACAAACCCCCAGCCTTTACAATTGGAGCTGAAATGCAGACTGGTGTTTCAAGTGAGCAGTTTGCAAATGCTTTCAGTACTGAGGCCTTTTGGGGATTTCCATAGTTTGGTGACTCCAAAAAAATAATTACATATGTGGCAGGATTTCTCTGCTGTCAAGACACTCTATAGGGATAGGGATCCAGTTTTATTTATATGTGACCTCCTAGCAACGAGCTCAATGCCTGGCACACACCAGCTGCTCAGTAAATATTTGCTGAATCAAGGCGTAAGTAAAGAATAACACTTGGGAAAAATGTGTACACGGTGGCCCCTCAAAACAGCGAGGTGCCAGCATAGACACTGTGACATCTGCCATCATACACTAAGAACTGTGCAAGCCATTAACTTCTCTAGCAGCGCTTCTCAGAAACGTGTCTTACTGATATCAAAACAGCAACATGGCAGCTTGTTAAAGATGTAGATGCCCAAGCTCTACGACTATCAGACTCTCTGGAAATGAGGTCTGGAGGTGTACACATTCACGAGTGCACTGGATGATTTTCATATACACTGAACCACTGTTCTAGAGACTGATGGCTGTGAACCAGACACTACACCTGCAGTTCAGTAAGGTACTTCCAAGTGGATAATGGTCCCTATTTGAAAGCATGACTTGCAAATTAGGCTTAAAGTAACAGCAATCCATCTCATGTGTCAGAGCAAATGACCGTGGCACTAAGATATTATAAGACGTTAAGTAAAAAGGGGTTTCAAAGTCAACTAAGTCTAAAAATACTAAGTTAACGCATAAACAAACAAACAGTAGGCGCCACCAACTGAGCTCTTTTTCTCTGTGTCTGGTATTTTAGTGTGAGTTTTCCATCAGTAATCTGCATTAGTTTCACAATGATCCTGTGATGTAGTTGTCCGTGACAACATTCCCAGTTTACAAATTTGGAAATTAAGGCTTACACAGATTAAGTTGTTGGAAGTCACAACACTAGCAAATGGTAGAGCTGAACAGCTAACTGTATATCCACACAATGGAACTCTGCTCAGGCCTAAAAAGGAGTAAATAAGGATGGATAAGCCTCAGGAGAATTATGCTGATGGCAAGAAGCCAGATGAGAAGGAATATAGACTACATGACTCTCTTTATACATAATACTCTGGAAAATGCACATTCATCTATAGAGAGCGAGCAGGTCAGGGTCACCTAGAGATGGGTGGGTTGAAAGGGGCAGGCGGGAGGGATTAGTAAGGGCATAAGGAAACTTAGGGGTGATGGGTATGTTCAGTTTCTTGCTTGTGTTGATGGCTTCGGGTTTTAAAACTTACCGAACTGTACGATTTAAATACATACAGCTTGCTGCGTGTCAACCATACTTTAATAACCGTGTCTATAAGAAAGTTAAAGGAGAAAGAGAAGTACTGGGCCCAAGTACAAAGTCTGTATTTTATTTAATGGAATCGTATGCTCTTCAAGTATTTTTTTCTCTTTTTCTTTCTGCAGCTGAAAGGTACTAAGGAATGTAACAGAATCAGTTTTAAATACAGCCACTAAGTGATTTGTAGGGCTCTTACTCTGACCTCTAAAACCGTGGAAGAAATAACATAAGCCTATAATGATCCCCAACAGTGATTCAGTGTTCTAAGTACTACTACTGTTATTGTCACCAGAAGATTAGGACAAGAATTGGGAGGGAAAAAAAATGTTGGATGAAACCATGTACAGCAAAAATTTCTCAAGCACCCGTTATGTGCCAGACACTTTTAGGTACCAGTGTTAGGAAAAAATGCTTAAAACACAGCTCAAGTAAGTACGCAGGCAACCCTAATAATTTGAGTATTGCTGATCTAGGAGTGCTACTACTCCCGTCACCAAAATTAAGTGGAGAGGAAGTCCTGCAAGGGAAAATGAAGAGGTGTGTCTCTAAGCTATCACGCCAACAAACTTGTGACAAAAATGATAGATTGAACAGTTAAGAGAACATCCACATGCAAAAATATAAAACCAAAATGTCCTTCAGCATAATCAGTACAAAGAATATCAAGGTTTTACAACCTGTCACCTCCCTAACCGAGCCATTGGGGTTAATCCAGTGTCATAAAAAGCTGTTCTCTCAAGAAAGTAATTTACAGTCAACTGTCAATTAACCAAGGTTAAAAGAAATACTTGACTTTGAATTGTTGGGTTTTGTTTTTTTTTTTAAGTAACTTGCTATGAATCTGGGAAATACTTGTACAGTAGAAAGCAGTTACTGCTTGGATGAAGGTAACTAACAGACACTCAATAGCCTACAGTGACACGGGAGGCCTCCCCCACACACTCCCCACCATGCAGATGAGCAAGCCTGCGGGGACGGTGCCCACTGGCTCTGCCAGCACCGCTCAGCATGGGAGGCATGGCTGCGGGAAAGGCGAAGCTAGAGGAGTTCTAAAGTGGCTGCGGAGGCAATCCTGTACATTCAAGGGATGAGAAGTCAGATAGTGAGGAAGCCCCCAGTGGGGATGCGTCTTGATGAGATACTGAAAGAAGGAAAAGGTCAGTTAAGAGCATGATAACCACTGGGCAGTCTTCTGTCAGGCCATTCCTAAACACTTAAACATACGTGACATATGTGTAGCATTTTCCCCTACTGGCAGTAAAACCCAGTGTGCAAGGGCACCGCTCTAAAGCTAGAATGCTTGCGTTTAAATTCCTGCTCAGTCCTACGAGCTCTGTGGCCTTGGCCAGGTTATATACATGAGACCACTCTTCTCATCTGTAAAACAGGGTCTAAAAATCAATAAAACAGTATCCATCCTGGGGGATTTTTGTGAGAATTAAATGTGATAACGTGTGCCAACCACAGCATGGTACGTATTCAATAAATTTCACTATTAGTGGTTTCACGGTGGAAAATGGCCACTGTAGTCCTAAACACTGGATGCAATTTACTACATAAGGTATACATATTAGGTCCTTTCCATACCAGGTTTTAAGTATTTCTTTTTTTTTTTTTTTAAGATTTATTTATTTGACAGAGAGAGAGAGAGAGAGAGAGAGAGATCACAAGTAGGCAGAGAGGCAGGCAGAGAGAGAGGGGGAAGCAGGCTCCCTCCTGAGCAGAGAGCCTGATGCGGGGCTCGATCCCAAGACCCTGAGATCATGACCAGAGCCGAAGGCAGAGGCTTAACCCACTGAGCCACCCAGGCGCCCCTTAAATATTTCTTAATGTTCTACTTTGGTTTTTATCATTTAGTCTGGATTTGGGGTTGTCCCTGACTACTTTCTGCCTCATTTTATCCCTGATTACTCAGGTGGAAATGGTTTGATTAGTTAAGTATCCTGGATCAAAACTGGTTGTAAGTCTGGTGATCAGAATATAACTTAGTTTTGAAACCATCTTGCCTAGTACTTTTCTAAGACAGCCCTTTAGAGAACAAATGTTAAAAAAAAAAAAAAAATTAAAGTTTAAGGGACACCTCAGTGGCTCAGTTGGTCAAGCATCTGCCTTCAGCTCAGGTCATGATCCCAGGGTCCTGGGATCGAGTCCCCCTATCAGGCTCCTTGCCCAGAGGGGAGCCTGCTTCTCCCTCTGCCTGACACTCCTCTTGCTCTCTTTCTCTCTCTCTGACAAGTAATTCTTTTTAAAAAAATTACAGTTTGAAAAAACTGAGACCCTGAAGTGTTTTGTATTTTCACAGTTCTGCCCCATATGGGAAACTGATCTGGTATCCAGAGAACACTATATCAGCAAACAAATAAAACTCATGGTACTTACCTCCTCTTGTGCACCTTTAATTTCTGAACATTCTTCTAGTCTTTTTAAAACATCCTGGGTAACCAAGAGTGCATCAGAGAAGACACTTTCATTCTCTAGAAGAAAATTCAGCTGATGCTGTTTCCTCTCATACTCTGAGTACAAAACAAAACACACACACACACAAAAATCAGTGAGTCATTACTTGAGATGATTTTTTTTTAAAGTTTAAGCTGACAACCTTTGGGTTATATGCAGCATTTATAACTGACACCTAGCACATCAGTTGTGGATAACAGAAAACAATGGCCCTAACCAGCTGCCTCCTCTGTGCCGTCCTCCTGGTTAGAATAATGGGTCAGCATCAAAACTGGTCCATCAGGGGCACTCAAGTGACTCCGTTGGTTAAGCGTCCGACGTGATTTTGGAGCAGGCTGTGATCCCTGAGTCGGGCTCTGCACTGGGTATGGAGACTTCTTGGGATTCTCTCTCTCCCTCTGCCCCCCCGCACTTCCTCTTTTTCTTTCTCTCTCTCTCAAAACAAAAACACCCTTGGCACATCGTTATTTCAGTATTGCCTTCTGCTCTGCAGCTTATCCTCTGACTTCCATCACTCAAAAACACAGACATTTTAAAAGAAGAAGAATGCCCCCTCGGGGTGCTTGGCGGGCTTAGCTGGGGGAGCATACAACACCTGATCTCAGGGTTATGGGTTCAAGCTCCATGTTGGGTATAGAGATGACTTTAAAAAAATAAAATCATAAAAAAAAAAAAAAAAACCATCCCCCAGTAGCAGTTTTGTTTCAGATTCTGTGTGAGATTGGACTGGATTCTGGTTTCCTATCTAGCAGTGGTTTTTGGTAAAATTATCACTGAAACAAAAAAATTCATAAAGAACACTGGATGTAGTAACTGACAATGGGAGGACAGATTACAAAAGAACTATTAAATGAAGGTTACCTGGCTCTGTGCTGGCCTCCTTTGCCTCTCTAAAGGCTTGTACAGCAGGGGAGGGGGAACAAACTTCAGATAGACGCGGAGTCTGCCCCGGGGTGTCTGTGTTCCCCTGCATCCCCTGGGCAGTGGAAGGCCCCGCACTCATCTCTCCGGCAACCATATCCACTGCGTCCTCGGCCTCGGCTTTCACACGACCCCCTAGAGGGGCAGAAGCCTCCAGGGAAGGGCGAGGTTCTGCAGTGCCCTCAGAGGCAAGGACTTCTATGTCAGGCTTCTCCGGTTCCTTCCTGAATACCTCTGAGGATGGTACGGAGCCGTCCCTCACCACCTGACCCTGAACAGAGCAGTTCACAAGGCTGGTCAGAAGATTTTTACAGCTAACGGCCACATCGAACATCTGGAGGCTGTCGGCCAGAGAGATGATTTTGGAGAAGTTGTGCTTGCCCACGGGTAGTCTGCCAGTGTACATCATTTCTAACAAGAGGGCAAACTCCTCGGGGCTCACCACAGACGCATCGATGGAGATGGTGTCTGTGTTGTCCAGCAGCGTCTTGAACAGGAGGCTGGCGGCGGCCAGGACCAGCTTGTGGGCCCGGAAGTAAATGGTGCCGATGGAAATGGTGCAGTCACAGAACTGTTGCTCCTTGCACAGAGTGTAGAGCTGCTGCAGCAGCTGCTGGCCGTAGCTGGGGAGCTCCATGGCCTGCGCTCTGCCCCAGGACTTCTTTCGGACCCACTCTGTGAGGATCAGTGCGGTCTCCTAGAGAAACCCCCGAAGTGCCATGTTAGTACGTCACAAGCACACAGGGAGAGACCCTGAATGAAACAGTGGCACAAACAAACAGGCAATGCACTCACGCACTCCCCCCTGCTGCTCCCCAGGAGGGGCACCACGCTAGGCACACTATGTCAGTGACGCTGATGACAGCAGTCACGGGCTTAATGCCATCAAGGGGCTCATGCTTCGTGCTTCACCTGGACATTCTCACTGGAGCCTCACGGTGACTCCGTGTAAGAGATACCATCCCTCCCCCATTTCACAGATGCGACTGGAGCTTAGAGATACTGAGACAACCGGCCTGAGGCAAAGCAGCCATTAAATGAGTTAAATGACTTGTGTGTATCACCCACCTCCAAGCAGTAGGTAATACACTGCTGGAGGCGTTCCTGCTTCCAGAGAATTCTCAGCCAGCGGAAGGAGGCAACTATATAAACAGATCTACAGCACAATGTCCTCATCTCCACGTGATCTATCTGCAACCCTGCACACCGGTCTCACTCCCTCCCGCGTCAAACACATGTTTCCTAGCTCCTGCTCTCTCTGGTTCTCCCGTGACCTCCCTAGCCATGCCTTCCCAGCATCCTTGGCTGGGCCCTCTGCATCACGGTGGCCTCCACAGTTTGGAATGCTCCAGGACTCAGTCATCTCCCCTTTCGTCATCCGTCTCATCTGATTCCACACCCTTGAACTATCAACGAATGCTGACAGTTTGCAGGCTGACACCTCGAGCTTGGACCTCTCCTCTGCAGTCCAGATGCACACCTCCAGCTCCCTGCTCAGCATCTCCGATCGGAAGACTGATGGGTGGCTTAAACCTCTATCCCAAACTCTCCTGCCATCTTCCTACTCCACAGCAATTTTGTTCAGACCAAAACCCGGAAGTCATCCTTGAGTCCTGTTTTTTTTCTTATACTCCTTATCCAATCCTTTATAAATCCTGGGGGTTCTGCCTTCAAAATATATCCAAAAGCCCAATCACTTCCTGCTGCCTCCACTGGCTCTGCTCTGGTCCGTCTAAGCCTCCGTCACCATGTATGTGGCCTACTGCAGCAAGCTCCTCTAACTGGTCTCTACACCCCTGCCCCGTTCTAGCACCACCCCTACGCCACCCTACCTTAGCCCGGTAGTCAGAGGGATCTTTTTAGCACATAGCCAGAGCCTGTCCCTTCTTTGCACAGATGCCTCCTTGGCCTTGGTCTCAGAGTAAATGCGAAAGCCGAAGTTCTTCTAATGGCCTACACTCCCCTCATGACCTGGCTGGCACTAAGTCTTTAGGCCGCCTTCTCCCCTCACCCACTCTGCCCTACGCACACTGCCTTCCTTACCGATCACGGAACAGTCTGGACATGCTTACTATGGTGTCTCCGCACGTGTGCATGGCTCACTCTCCCTTCTAGCAGGTCTCTGCTCTAAGGCCACAGCATTATTGAGGGCTTCCCCTGACCATGTCCTTTAAATAGCAGCCTCTTCTCCAACCTCAGAACATTCCATCCCTCTTACTGTATTTATCCTCACAGCGTTATCACCTACTGACATCTATTTTTACTTATTCTCATGTATCTCCCTTCCTTGGAATGTAAGCTCCATTAGGGAAGGACCTTTTAAAAATCATCTGCCCTCACACAAGTGTTGCTGATTAGCTGGTGGAATGAATAAATGAATGGGAGGAGATGCAATGGTAGAGATCTGCGCCCAGAAACCCAGCTTAGGGAAAAGGGGTGTGGAGCAGTTAGAGTAAGGTCTGGAGGAGGAGCTGAGCTGCCTGAATAAATGCAGAGGCCCCGACGAGGTGAGGGGAGTGAGGCAACAGGCGCTTGGAGCAGGAGCCTGCACGGCAGAAAGACAACTATCCCCAGTGGTGGGGAGGAAGGGGTGCGGGTGGAACTGCAAGGAATTCAGTGATCCTCGAACATAAGCAGGGGACAGGCAGTATCAGGAGCTAAATCTGGCAGGCAGAGGTTGTGGCCACAGAGAGATACATGGGCCACGCTTCGGAGCTTGGATTTATCTGAAAGGCAACGAGGAGCCACTGAAGGGTTTTAAAGGCTTTAAGCAGGGAAGTCACATGGCCAGAGATGCATCTTAAATGGATCATCTAAGTGACATCGGCACAGAATTGAGGGGGATAATGCTGGAGACAGGCTCTGTTACTGCAGGAGTTCAGAGATAAATCAATGAGGACTTTGACCCAGAGAAGTGGCAAGAGTAGAAAGAGAAAGAGACATCCAAAAATATTTAGAAAATGTAACTGTCATGATTTAAAGTCTGAGTGGATGCGAAGGAAGAGAAAGACAGCTCCTGGGCGCTGTTCTGGTGAGTGGGAGTGGATGCTGAGATGATCCAGATAACACAAGAGAACTGTCTTGGGAAGAAGACATGTAGTTCAGTTTTGGATTTGAGGATCTTATGATGATAGCCAAATTCTATCATCTTACTTGTGTAAAGAAAAGAAAATACACTGACAAAAAGCCAAATGTCAAAATAACACCGGTTGCCTCTGTTAGCAAGATTGTAGATGATCCCCTTTTCCTTCCACCACTATTTATTCATTTTCCCATATTTGAAGCTGCCAGATAAAAATAAAAATAGGGGTGCCTGGGCAGCTCAGTCGGTTCAGCGTCCAGTTCTTGATTTTGGCTTGAGTCATGATCTCAGGGTCATGGGATGGAGCCCCGTGTCTGGCTCTGTGTTCAGCAATGAATCTGCTTGTCCCTCCCACTCTGCTCCTTCCCCTGCTCATGCTCACATTCTCTCCTTCTCTCTCCCATAAACAAACAAAATCTTTTAAAAAAATAAAAACATTTCCAAGTTCTGGTTTCTGGTCTGGCACATAAGCAGCTCAGGAAGTGACCATTCCATCCAGACAACAGTAAAAAGCTAAACAATGGAAAGATCAACAACTCTTCTTAGATCTGTCAGAGAACTGAGGTTTCAGGGCAAACTGCTGTCCCCCAAACTGGAGAAAAAGGCAAATACAGAGAATCCTAACTTCTCAGAGCAGAAACCCACCCACAGATACATGCATGGGAACTGGTACCAGAAAAGGAAAACTAAACTGAAATTGGTAAAACGCTGGAGGCTCAGGGTGCAAGAGTTAAGTTAAAAACTCCAGAGGGACCAAGTCATAATTTTATAAGTTTTACCTCTAGGAGCTCTAAGGGGTGAATATAGGAGAAAAATTCCCTCCTGCTTCTGGAAGGGGGAGGGGAAAACCAATCATTTTGAAACATGCCAGAGCACTCTGTTCTTAACAAGGCCTAGCTTCAGGAGAAACTATTTTACCAGATTCCAACCTAACTAGGGTTATGTTGGAAGGGTTAGGTTAGAAGTACCTTTCAGTCCACTTCTAGCCATCCTGCACCACTTAAGTGGAGGGGGTGGGAGGGGATGAACAGAAAAACATTGGTGAAGTTCATACTCTGTGGTACAGGCTCACCAAGAGACTGAGACCTAATCATTGTTCTATAAAACACTTCCTCCCCACACCTTACTTTCCCATCACTATACACTTATGTACCACAATTCCTTTTATCTAGTACATAATGTCTACCTTTGAAGAAAGAATTATGAGACATACTAAAAGGCAAAAAACACGGTCTGAAGACACTGAATGAGTATCAGAACCATAGTCAGATACATCAGGAATTATCAGATCAGGAGTTTTTACAAACTGTGATTAATATGCTAAGGACATTAATGGAAAAGGTAGACAACATGCAAGAACAGATGAACAATGGAAGAGAGATGGAAATTTAAAAAGTGCAAAAAATGCTCTAAGTCAAAAACATAACAGAAATTATGAATGCCTTTGATGTGCTCATTAGTAGACTGGGAAAAGCTGAGTAAAGAATCTCTGAGTTTGAGGATATCATCAGAAGAGAATATCCAAGAACTCTGGGACAACTACAAAAGGTAAAATATCCATGCAAATGGGATATCTGGGAGACGGAAGAGAAAGGAACAGAAGCAGTATTTGAAATAATAATGACGAGCATTTCCCCAAATTAATGTCAGACACCAAACCGCAGGTCTTGGATGCTCAGAGAACACCAAGCACAACAAATTCCAAAGCGTTACACTTAGGCATATCATATTCAAACTATAAAAAATGAAAGTTTAAAAAAAATCTCAGAAGTCAGAGGAAAAAAAAAAAAACTTCACCTATAAAGGAGCAAAGTAAAGAATCACATCAGAAACCACGCAAGTAGGAAGAGGGTAGAATAAAATAACTGAAGTGTTGAGAAGGAAAAAAAAAAAAAAAAAAAGAAGCCCAGCCAACCTAGAATTCTGTACCTTGCAAAATTAACCAAAAATACCCTTAACAAATTAAAAAAAAAAAAAAAAAAAAACAGAAATCATACAATCTTTGCTCTCAGACAAGAATGGACTTAAACTCAAAATCAATGACAGGGTGCCTGGGTGGCTGAGTCTGTTAAGCATCTGACTTCGGCTCAGGTCATAACCTCGAGGTCCTGGCATTGAGCTCCGTGTCAAGCTCCCCACTCAGCAAGGAATCTGCTTATCCTTCTCCCTCTGCTCCTACACCCCTGCTCGTGCTCTCTCTCTATTTCTAAGTAAATAAAATCTTAAAAAAAAAAAATGACAAGAAGATAGCTGGAAAATATGTGGAGGTTAAACACACATTTTTCTAAATAATACACAGGTCAAGGAAGAAATCTCAAGAGGAATTTAAAAATATTCAAAACTAAGGGATGCCCGACTGGTTCAGTCAGTGGAGTATGAGACTCTTGATTTCAGGGTTATGAGTTTGAGCCCCATGCTGGGTGTAGAAATTTAAAAATATATATGTTCTAAACTAAATAAAAATGTAAATACAACTTATCAAAATTTGTGGGATGGGGGCGCCCTGGGTGGCTCAGAGGGTTAAAGCCTCTGCCTTTGGCTCAGGTCACGTTCCCAAGGTCCTGAGATCAAGCCCTGCATCTGGCTCTCTGCTCAGCAGGGAGCCTGCTCCCCCCACCCACCCGCCTCTCTGCCTACTTGTTATTCCTGCCTGTCAAATAAATTTTGAAAAATTTATTATTTCAGGGGCGCCTGGGTGGCTCAGTGGGTTGAAGCCTCTGCCTTCGGCTCAGGTCATGATCTCAGGGTCCTGAGATCGAGCCCTGCATCGGGCTCTCTACTCAGCGGGGAGCCTGCTTCCTCCTCTCTCTCTGCCTGCCTCTCTGCCTATTGTGATCTCTGTCTGTCAAATAAATAAATAAAAATCTTAAAAAAAAAAATTTATTATTTCAGACCAATCTGAAAAGACCTAAATCTATCAAAGAGATTTCAACAATTAATAACTTTCCAATAGTGGAAGCACCAGGGCTGGATGGGTTCTCTGGTGAATTCTTCCAAACATTTAAGGAAGAAATTACACCAAGTATCTACACTCTCTTCCATTAGACAGAAGAACAGAGGATACTTCTAACTCATTCTATGAAACCAAATTTTACCACCACCAAAACCAAACAGATATAAGAAGAAAAAAACAAAAAAAACTACAGACCAACATCTCTCATCAACCAAGATAAAGAGATCTTCAACAAAATATTAGCAAACCAAATCCAACTATGTATACAAAGAATGACATACCATGACCAAGTGGGATCTATCCCAGGTATCCAAGGCTGACTCAACATTTGAAAATCAATAAATGTTAATCCATTACATCAAAGGGCTAAAGAAAAATCACATTATCTTATTAACAGATGCAGAAAAAAACACTAGACAAAATTCAAAAGGCATTTATGATTAAAAAAAACTCTCAGCAAACTAGGAATAGAGAGAAACTTCTTCAATTTGATAAAGAACAGCTACAAAAAAAAAAAAACCTAACAGTTAATGTTACAGTTGGTAGAGAAAAGCTTGAAGCTTTCTTGCTAAAATCAGGAATAATGTAAGGATGTCCCCTCTTACCACAGCTTTGCAATATTATACTGGAACTTCTAGCTAATTAATGAAACAAGAAAAGGAAATAAAAGGTATATAGGTTGGGAAGAAAAGAATAAGGCGGTCTTGTTCACAGATGATATGTTTGTCTATGTAGAAAATCCAAAAGAATCAACAACAAAAAAACCCTAATATGCAATTACAGCAAGAATGCAGGATACGAGATAAATATACAAACATTAATCACTTTCCTACATATCGGCAATGAACTAGAACTTGAAATTAAAACATTACCATTTAAGGGGAGTCTGGGTGGTATCATTAAATATCCAACTCTTGGTTTCGGCTCAGGTCATGATCTCAGGGTCATGAGATTGAGCCCCACACTGGGCTCTGTGCTGAGCATGAAGTCTGCTTAAGATTTTTTTCTCCCTCGGGGCACCTGGGTGGCTCAGTGGGTTAAGCCTCTGCCTTCGGCTCAGGTCATGGTCTCAGGGTCTTGGGATCGAGCCCTGCATCAGGCTCTCTGCTCAGCGGGGAGCCTGCTTTCCCCTCTCTCTCTCTGCCTGCCTCTCTGCATACTTGTAATCTCTATCAAATAAATAAAATCTTTAAAAAAAAAAATTTTTTTTTCTCTCCCTCTCCCTCTACTCCTCCCCATCACACCTCACACTTGCATGCTCTCTCTCTCGCTCTCTAATAAATAATCTTTTAAAAATTAGCATTTGGGGCGCCTGGGTGGCTCAGTGGGTAAAAGTCACTGCTTTCGGCTCAGGTCATGATCCCAGGGTTCTGGAATCGAGCCCCGCATCGGGCTCTCTGCTCAGCAGGAGGCCTGCTTCTCTTCCTCTCTTTCTCTGCCTGCCTCTCTGCCTACTTGTGATCTCTGTCAAATAAATAAATAAAAATCTTGGGAAAAAAATAAATAAATAAATAAATAAAATTAGCATTTAATTAGCGCCTAAAATTGAAATATAAAAAATATGTATGGATAAGTCTAACAAAATATGTACCAGAGTTATATGAGGAAAACTACCAAACTCTGATGAGCAATATCAAAGAAAAATCAAGTAAATGGTGAGACGTTCCTATCCTATTCATGGATAGGAAGATTCAGTACTGTCAAAATTTCAACTTTTCCCAACTTGATCTATAGATTCGACACAATCCTAATCAAAATCCCAGCAAGTTGGGACGCCTGGGTGGCTCAGTTGGTTAAGCAGCTGCCTTCGGCTCAGGTCATGATCCCAGCGTCCTGGGATCGAGTCCCACATCGGGCTCCTTGCTCATCAGGGAGCCTGCTTCTCCCTCTGCCTCTGCCTGCCATTCTGTCTGCCTGTGCTTGCTCTCTCTCCCTCTCTCTCTCTGACAAATAAATAAATAAAATCTTAAAAAAAAAAAAAAATCCCAGCAAGTTATTGTGTGGATACAGAGAAACTCTTTCTAAAGTGTTTATGGAGAGGCAGGTTAGCCAACTCAGTATGGAAGAAGAGTAACAAAGCTGGAGGACTAACACTATTCAACTTCAAGATTTACTACAAAGCTAGAGTAACCAAGACAACGTGGTATTGGTGAAAAAATAGATAAAAATTAGCTCAAGAAAACAGTCAATTAATCTTTGACAAAGAAGCAAAGACAATACAAAGCAGCAAAGATAGTATTTCAAGAAATGGCGCTGGAACAACTGGACATCCACATGTAAAAGTATGAATCTAGACACAGACCTCAAAACTTTCACAAATTTCACTCAAAATGGGTCACAGACCTAAATGTGAAATGTTAGATTATAAAACTAGAAAATAACATAGGAGAAAACCCAAATGAACTTGAGTACAGTGATGACATTTTTTCAGTCTAACACCAAAGGCATGATCCTTAAATGAAATAACCGCTAAGTTAGATTCCATTAAAATTTTAAAAAACTTTTGTTCTGTGAAAGGTCATGTCAACAAAATGAGAAAACAAGCCACAGACTGGGATAAAATATTTGCAAAAGACACAGCTATTAAAAGACTACTATCCAAAATATACAGAGAATTCTGAAAACTCAACAATAAGAAAACAAACAATCTGATAAAAAATGTGCCAAACCTTACCAGACATCTCACCAAAGAGGAGATACAGATAGCAAGTATAAAAAGCAAGTATAAAAAATGTGCAACACATGTGATAAGAGAATTGCAAATTAAAACAACATATTACAATGGCCAAAATCCACAACACTGACAATACCAAATGCGGTGAGGATTTATAGTAACAGGATCTCCTATATATTGCTAATGAGAATGCAAAACGGTACAGCTGCTTTGGAAGACAGATTAGCAGTTTCTTATAAAACTAAACATATCCTTACCATATGCTCCAACAATTGTGCTCTTGATATCTGCCTAAATGAACTGTCTTCACAACAACACGCAGATATTTAGAGCAGCTCTACTAATAACTGCCCAAACTGGGAAGCAATCAAAATGTCTTTCAGTAGGTAAATGGATAAATAAACTGTGGTCCGTTCAGATAATAGAATATTATTCTACACTAGAAAGAAATGAGCTAACAAGCCATAGAATGACATGGAGGAAACATAAAAGCATATTGTTCAGTGAAAGAAGCCAATCTGAAAAGGCTATAAAATGAATCCAACTATATGACATTCTAGAAAAGGCAAAACTATGGAGACAGCCAAAAGATCAGTGGTTGTCAGTGGCTAAAGGAAGGCAGGGATAAACAGGTGAGAACAGAGGATTTTTAGGGCAGCGAAATTATTCTTTATGACACCACAATGGTAGATTCACGTGTTATACGTTTTTCAAAATCCACAGAATGTACAATACCAAAAGTGACCCTAATGAAAACAATGGACTTCGAGTGATAATGGTATGTTAACATAGGTTCACTGACCGTAACAAACGTATCACTGTGGTGTGGGACAGTGGGGTGGGTGTGGAAAACCCTCTACTGTACTCTGTACTCCCAATTTTTTGTAAACCTAAAACTGCTCTAAAAAATAGTTATTTATAAAACTTCATAAAATGAATGTGAAATTTTCAGTTCTAATCACCCAAAGACCTATCTGTACCATGATATTTATTATTATGGAACATTCATGAATTCATGTAATATTTTTAGTTTACTCAGAATATCTTTAAGAACATCTAGCCCTACTGTTTGAATACAATTTGTCTTAATACCTGCATTATAACAACGCGTACTTTTTAAAAACAAATAAACTGCAGCCCAGGAGCTAGTCAACTAGCTCTACTAGTAGAAGGGGCAGGGGCAGGACCGGAATGCCCATCTCCTGGTACTGGTGGAAAACAAAACAAAACAGATTCTGTAAGATTTAAAACAGGCAAAAGTAGGGACTATCTTTTTTTTTTAAAAGATAATTCTTAAAATTTGTAAATTAACTTATTTTAATAACTGAGGAAAAAAACCAGAAGAACAAGAATTCAATGTGCAAATACCACAAACTATAAACTTCTCAACAGGCGCTGAGGTTTTTCTAAAGAATGAATTGTATCAGCAGAATGTGATTTTTTTTCCCCAAAGAGAAGCCATAAGCCTTATGAATTCAATAAAGCAAAAACACTTCTCTGGACATATATTAGATCTTTTTAAATATTTTTATAATACAAAATGAAACAAATAATTGGGATTTTATTCTCAGGACGGGCTTAAGATGTTTTTTGGTCATTTTTCTGGGGAAGTTATCTATGTCTTTCATCAGATTAAAAAAAAAAAAAAGATCTAGCAATGATCCAGAGGTATTTTGAGCATTAACTACAGAAACTTGTGGTCAGAACTATTTCATATTTTGTTAACAAATAAATTAGATGGGGTGGGGGGCACCTGGGTGGCTCAGTCAGTTAAGAGGCTGCCTTCGGCTCAGGTCATGATCCCAGGTCCTGGGATGGAGCCTCGCATCAAGCCCGGCATTGAGCTGAGCCCCCTGCTCAGCAGGGAGTCTGCTACTCCCTTGGCCCCTCCCCTGGATCACGCTTGTGGGCGCTCTCTCTCTCTCTCTCTGAAATAAATAAATACAATCTTTAAGAAAAATAAATTAGATGGGGAAATAATTGAATAACTATAGCAGAATAAGCAACTGAACAAGGTCCAAAAAAACTGAACTAAATTATGTGGCTTACCAAAACACAGATATTAAAAACACGGTTATAAACTTGCAATAAAGGGAGAAAAGAGATACAGGTAAGGAAGAAGATGTTCAAGGGTAATCAAGGGCTACTTATGTAATGTAAGTTGGCAATGTTGAAAGTTGAAATTTTACTAAGATTAATAGGAATACTAATTGAAAAGCAAACTTTTGGCAAAATGGCATGTCAAGCTGATGTAAATGGACCTTTTCTCCCACTTCATACAGAAATGCTGGATAAAACATTTTAAAAATGCTTTTAAAATATATAGTCAAGCTTTAAAAAAAAAAAAAAAGGAAATCCTCAGGCACCTAAAATGAAAGAGACATAAAAATCAAAACTGGAACATTAAGTGGGTGTTGAGACCATGGTGGCCCACAGGGGTTTCAAACTCCAATACAGACTCTAGGTTTGGAGGAAAAGCATTAATCCTCACATGGATACTAGAAATACAGCTTCAGGCAGGTAGAAGGTGGGCAAGTTGAAACTGAGACCCTTGCACAAAGCCCAGAGCCTCAAATACCTATCCTTCCTTGATATGCAGTCTAAAAAACCCTGCTCACTGGCTCAGGAAAGCACCCACAGGAAATCTAAAATGCAGGCCTATGATACAGAGAGGCATGTGTAGGTATGCAAATTCATATCATACAGGAATCCTGAGCTGAGAAATTAATATAAAAACTGATCTCTGACATGCAGCAGAAAAAAAACAGAGTACTTCCACAACCCAAGGCACAGGGACTCACATAGTGAAGAAGAAAAACATAGAACAGAGCTCACTATTACAAACCATATGAGGAAGACACAAACATGAAAAGTAAACGTATACTGGCTAACAGTAGAAAATGTCAGAAGGTGTCTTTGAAGCAAGGAAGGGAAACTTCTTAAACAATGCCCCAAATGCCAAAAAAGGGGGGAGGGGAATGATGAATCTGACTGCAGTGATAATAAAGGTTTCTATCAAAGACATGAATAACAGACAATGGACAAACGGTAAATTCAGGAGATAACATGTAATTTTCAGGAGATAATTATGTAAAGTTTAAAGACAATGCGAAATTAATACCTAGAAGATTTAAGAAATTTCTGCAAATCTAGAGAAAAAAATTAAAATCCAAGGGGGAAAAGGAGCAAATGATGTAACCAGCAAATGATGTAATTCAGAGATGGAAAAACTTATTTTTAATTAATCAACAAGGAGTAATAGTAGTTGTTATAATAGCAGTAATCCGGGCACCTGGGTGACTCAGTGGGTTAAGCATCTGCCTTTGGCTCAGGTCATGATCCCTGGGTCCTATGATCAAGCCCGTAGTATCGAGCTCCCTGTTCAGTGGGGAATCTGCTTCTCCTTCTCTCCCTCTGCCTAGCTCATGTTCTCTCTCTCTCAAATAAATAAATAAAATCTTTAAAAAAATTAATAGCCGCTAGCAATTATCTGATGATTATTGTATTCGGGAAATGTTTATTATATTCAGGAATATGCTTTACATGTACTAATTCATTTTGTCCTCTCAACAACCTGACGAGGCAGATGTTGTAATTATTCCCTTTTACTGATGAAGAGACTAAGGCCCAGGAGGTTGAGTAATTTCTCCAAGATCTCACAGTAACACAGTAGAACTTGAGTTTGAATCTAGGGCACCATTAGTGGGTATATAAATTATACAGCTGTTCTGAAAAACATTCTGCTAACATTTAGTGAAAATTTCTGTATATATATCTGTTTATAACCCAGTGATCATATCCTCCACACCTATCCTAGAAAAATTCTTACATGGGTCCATAAGGAAGCATGGAGAGAAAGATCACTGGGGCACTGTTTTTGGTAGCACGAAGATCAGAGGCAATTTAGATGTCCCTCACTAAAAGAGTGTAAGTAAAGGTTCAGGAGGTATACTATGGAAAATAGAGCATTAGAAAGAAGGAATAACTAACTAGCTACCAGGACAGAAACACGGATAGATGCCCAGTATTGAGGGAAAAAGTAACAACCACAGTCAGCTCTAGAGCGTAACAGCATTTCTACAAGTTAAAAACATACCATCAAAACAATACCATCTACTTGATAAAGCCACATGTGTAGCCAAAGATATTTCATCAAATATATTAGAGTGGGTGCCTACAGTGTGGGAGGGGAATGAGAATAGGTGTAGGAGGTGAGAAAGAAAAACAGAATCAGACAAGGGGAGACTTGCTCAGACAGAGAACTGCTAGTGTCACAGATGAGGGGGCTCCCCGCACCACCCCCAAAAGGCAAAAAGTACAACTTGAAAAGTCACATGAGGAGATAAGAACCACAAGAAGGAAAGTCATTAAACGCAGGAGCACAAACAGCAGCCCCAAGATTTGAAAACCATAAAAGCAATAGAATATAATTTAAAATGCTGTAAATTAATTGTATTTCATTTTAATAAACAGGCAAAATGAAAGAAGTCAGAATCAAAGAACAAGATAATATGGAAAAAGGATAGTCAGATGTGAAAAAGAACTTCTGGCTATAAAAAACTAAGTCACTGGGGCACCTGGGTGGCTCAGTGGGTTAAGCCGCTGCCTTCGGCTCAGGTCATGATCCCAGGTCCTGGGTTCGAGCCCCGCTTCGGGCTTTCTGCTCAGCGGGGAGCCTGCTTCCTCCTCTCTCTCTGCCTGCCTCTCTGCTTACTTGTGATTTCTCTCTGTCAAATAAATAAAATCTTTAAAAAAAAAAAAAAAACTAAGTCACTGACATTCGCCCATTGATAAATTAAATAATAGATGAGAAAACAGCTAAAGAAAAATTTGTGATTAAGAAGAGAAGTCTGAGGAAATTACTCAGAAAGTAGCAGAGTTTATAAAAACAGAAATATGAAAGGGAAGTTAAAGGACACAGAAGACAGAATGAGAAGGTGTTCCAGATGGAACAAATAAATAAATAAAAATCTTTAAAAAAAAAAAAAACTAATCTGAAAAAATCAGATAGTAGTGTGGAGGTTGTTGGGATGCTGTAGGGAAGGGAAATGAATGGAAAGAGACACAAAAGAACTTCCTGGGGAATGGACATGTTCTACATTTTTTGGGGGGGGGGTGGTGTTTAAAGAGTAGATTTTTTTTTTTTAAGATTTTATTTATTTGAGAGATAGAGATCACAAGTAGACAGAGAGGCAGGCAGAGAGAGAGGGAGAAGAAGGCTCCCTGCTGAGAAGAGAGACCCATGCGGGGCTTGATCCCAGGACCCTAAGATCATGATCTGAGCCAAAGGCAAAGACTTAATCCACTGAGCCACCCACGTGCCCCTGAAGAGTAGATATCTGTCAAAACTCTTCAAGTATAATATGTAAGCTCCGTTGTTAATTATACCTCAATAAAAAAGAAATTAAGAAATGTGTTGGTATACTCAAAATGCACTGGCTGTTTAAAAATGGGTACTGGAAGGAGAGGTTAAAAACAATACAGAATAATGGTAACTATAGTAGCTAGCACTTACTGAAAGCTTACTATGTGCCACGCACTGTTCTAAATGCTCTGCATATATTAACTCACTTACTCCTTTCAACAACTCCATGGAGTAGGTTCTCTTATTATCCACATTTTACAGATTAAAAAACTGTCACACAGCAAGGTAACATAACTTACCTAGGGTAACACGAATGTGTGGCAGAGCTGGGGTCCAAACTCCGGCAGCCAGGCTCTAAAGTCTGTATTTGTAGAAATCCAATGCCTCTCTGAAATGAACAATCAACAACATGGAAGATGATAGGAGACCAGAGTCAGGGTGTCCCAAGAGTTGAGAGGAAGACAAAAACAATGACTGACTTTAGTCTTTAGCCTAAATGAACTGTGTATGTTAACACACTTGTAAGGGAATAGAAGCAAGTATTGCAAACTCAGGTACAAAAGAAAAGAAAGAAAATGTGATTAATACAAAAGCAAGTGAGAAAAGGAAAAAAGAAAGGCAAAAGAAAATTGCATTAAATAGAAAGCAACTGAAGAAGGCAGAAATAAGTCCAAATGTATTTACAGTCATAATAAACAGATTGGACCTTCTTGCTAAAAGGCAAGGAGAGATGGGACCCCTGGGTGGCACAGTCAGTTAAGTGTCTGACTCTTAGTCTCAGCTCAGGTCGCAGGATCTCAGAGTCATGATTATGATCAAGTCCTGTGTCAGGCTTTGTGTTCAGCTCGCACACACACGCACACACACGCGCACACACACGCACACACGCACGCACACACGCACACACACACACGCACACGCTCTCTCCCTCTCTCAAATAAATAAATAAATCTTTAAAACGCAGAGAGGTTCTCTGGGTTTTTAAAAAGTCAGCTATCGGGGCACCTGGGTGGCTCAGTGGGTTAAAGCCGCTGCCTTCAGCTCAGGTCATGATCTCAGGATCCTGGGATCGAGCCCCACATCGGGCTCTCTGCTCAGCAGGGAGCCTGCTTCCTCCTCTCTCTCTCTGCCTGCCTCTCTGCCTACTTGTGGTCTCTGTCTGTCAAGTAAATAAATAAAAAAATCTTAAAAAAAAAAAAAAGTCAGCTGTTACTTACAAGAGAATTAGTGAGTGGGCGAGTTTATACTTAAAGCGGTACCCAGCTCATAGAAACTACATGTGATAGTTATTACTAGACACTATGAATCATCCTCATTAGTTTTGCAACCAGCCATCTGACTTGACAGCTGAAGTATCTATCTGTAAATAAACAATCAAACTATATAATCTTTGTAGACCACTTTCAGGTACAGAACACTGTTATTAAATAAATCGAATATATAATCATAAGGGATACACTGGTGATTTGGGGGCTACTGAAATGTACTATAGAGGCTAAACTACACTTTGCCGATCTCACAACTGAAATGTTAGAGCTTCTAACATACTTTACTGTTTCCCCCAATGCCCTCTGTAGGGAAGTTAAACTGAGGAGAGAGAACTTAGCACTGGATATAACGTTGTGAAAGTGTAACTTTCAGGGCTAGAGCGCTGTGTGTTGGAATCTCTAAGTGAAGTCCTGTAGATGCTTGTATAGAGGCAACCTAAATTATGTTATTAAGCACTTACTGAAATTTCTAGGCTTGGGAAAATTGTCAAAGGTCCCAAGGGAAGAACATTTAAGCAACAAAAGAGCACCAGAAAGATGGATGTTCCTCAAAGGAACAATATTAAAGCCTCAAGAAAAGACTATACTGATATAGACTAAAGATACTTAGGAAGAAAAAACTTAATTGGCTGAACCAAGTGCTGCATAATGACCCAAAACACAAATGGGGATTCAACACAAAGTGGAAACTAGGCCAGCTTTCTAAAAGGAGCACAAAGAATATTTATTTATTTATTCATTTACATTTTTATTCTGTCTACTTCCAAAAAGGATCTGAAAGTTTAAGGATTGTTTAAGTTAAAAAGAAACAAGAGAAAAACCAGAAAAGGCAAAAGTGAGAACTAAGTCATAGTTGGTCAGAAACATGGAACCCCTTTAATGAACAAGGGGGGATACAACACTGAAGCCTTACTCTTGATGTGCACCGCTTACTTAAATACAATAGATGTTCTGAAATCCACAAGTGCTGGTGATGTCCTCAGCAAAGCACTCAAAGGCCTTTGCTGACACTACTGGAGAGCATAGGAGGCTCTTTTCTGTACCTCAGGAACTGGACCTGCCATTCACTCATTATTATACTGTACACACAGGTCATCCAATTCCCCATTATGGGTCATTTGCCCGTTATTTACTTAGCACATGCTAAGTGCTGTGAAGGATTCAAAGGAAATATAAAACAAGATCTTTGTCCACAGGGAGTTGGTAATAAAGCTGATCCGATGCTAGATCTCTTAAAAGGACTCAATCCGTACAAGACAAGGAGGACAGGAAGAAGAGACAACAGAGAGAGATCCCATGAGTGGCAACGAAAAGGCAAGAGCGGCAGCTGGGAAACGCGAGTGAGGTACAACTCCAACAGGCCAGGGTGAAAGGTGGAGAGCTGCAGGCAGAAGAGGCACGAAGAGGAACTCCGCTCCAGAAGAGGCACATCTGGCCCGTGTGCTGGAAATCGTGTATGTGTCCAGGACACCGGCAGTGCACCCGGCTCTGGAAGGACATGCAGTAACTAGCTGCCATCATTATTATGGACACTGGGCTGGCCAGGGTGGGTCTCCAAAACCACTGGTGGAAGAGGATGGGGGGAGCACAAGGCTACAGAGGTTGTGGGCGGGGGGGGGGGGGGGGGGGCAGAAAATGAGCAGAGGAACCCCCACCTGCTTTGAGAGGAGCTTCTGACGCAGGAATAGCACAATGAAAGCAGAGCTTTCCCAGTGACAGGAGGGCTGGACTAATAAGGAAAGTGCCTGGCAATGGAAAGGAAAAACAGGCCTCTTCTATTACGTTGTCTATACAGGCTGTAGCCTCAGACATCCTGTATTATGGAGTTCCATGGAGAAGCTGGGCCCACTTCTGCCTGGATTTGTGTGTTCCAACATACACGAGAGAAAAGCCATTCTATTACTTAATCAAGGGTCTTCGATTCTGGTTGCCCTAACAATTCTGCCTTCTCCTTTGGGCCTATCTATCTCACAGTCCAAGACATATCTTACAGTCTGGCTCAATGCAACCTTATCTGCTTAAAGTTTTTGTTTGTTTGTTTCTTTTTTGTTTTGTTTTGTTCCATTGCTGTTGATAATCCCTTTCTCCTGAATAAAATCTTTACTTCTACCTTGATGCCTGGGCTCTGCTGGAACCAGAGAGCTGGAAGAGACCTTGGAGAGCCCTATTCATTGCTTTCAGCAAACAGAAGTTCATTACTTTATCTATCACGTACTCTTGGTACTCTTGTCGCATGACCAAATGACCTTAGTCCAATCTCTTCCCTTTTTAAGGGAGGAAACTGAGGTCCTGGGAGGCTGAGTTGCTCTTTGATCCGAGTCGGCTTTAACCCCATGGCTATTTAGTATCTCACAAACAACCAGAGTCAGGTGAAGTAACAGGCACGCTCCACATAATTAGAGCAAAGATCACACATTCAGAGACAAGAAATGGGGCATTTGCTACACACAAAAAGATGATTTAAAATGTAAGGTATCTAAGGAATCAGCTAAGTTAAAAGAGAACCACTAGCAATTATTTCTGAGAATACAAGGTGGATGGGTGAGGTCAGAAAAGGGTGACTGCAGCTTTTAGTGGGCCCAGATTTCTCAAGTTCAAAAACAGCTGTCATTTGGTCCTGTCTTACACGGAGGGCCTGAAAGGCACCAACATGTAGTAAGGGGTAAGGTCTCTGTATTTGGCATCCCTGGGCTCATGGTAGTATCCTGTCCTGTGTATTGCCATTGTTGTTTCTAACAAACGGTATTATCATGATCATCCTCATCATTCCATTCCAAAGTCTGGTCTCCTACGGTTCAGTCCTTGAGACTTACAGCAATACCTGAATGGCCTATGTGCTTTCCTATGGTATGTTCTGGTCACTGGGAAATCCAAGTAACCTGAACAGCTCCGAAAAAGCCTAGGAGTGAAGATTCTCAAGTGGCTGGCGGCATCAAGGATAAACTTCTCCTCTGGGGCTTTGGATGCTGTCTAGTGAGCAGTAATGGTAGAAACCAAGCAAGGATGACACCGGGATGATACCTGCTTGTGTGCTGGGATTTACACCTCATCCCATTAATCTTCATTTTACAGATGAAGACTAAGGCTCAGAGATATTAAATGCACTAAGGGTCATGAGTTACCAAGGGGCAGAAGTAAGCCCGGGTCTCTGTTCTCACGCCACGGTTCTGTCCTCTATAATGCGAAGGCCTTGCTGGATGCCAAGACTTAGCTACCACTTCTGCAGATAATGTTCCCTTCCTAGAGCTCAGCAGCCATCAGGAAGTACAGCTGTCGAGACTTGGTTACTAAACAAGTACACTTACGGTCTCAGCCTGAGGGAACTGGTTAGCGAGCCAACCACATCCACTGCCCCATTAGCCCAGGAGACTGTATTTTTCACAATTATCAACTCATGTCTCATGACAGAGTTAGCCAGAATGATATCCCTGCTCTTTCTTTTCATATTCTGCCAAATTATAGATCTTACCAAATTACTAGTAAGAGCTACTAATAATTAAGTACCTTACTGTGTTTCTAAGCACTTCTTATGTTCCCTCCTTTAATACTAACAATCCAGCAAGATAGGTAAACCCAATTCACAATAAATCCTAATAGGTTCAGGAACAGGCCCAAGATCATACAGCAAATCGGAAGAGGAACTGAGATCTTAATCCAGGCGGCCCGACCTAAATATCTTGCCCTTCTATCCACTAAAAGGGCTTCTTACTTGGGATCCTGTCAAAGAAAAGAAGAATCTGACCCAGAAGTTCTGGGGTAGGGCCTGAATTCTGCATTTCTAATAAGCTCCAGGTGATACGGACACTGTCGGTCCAAGAACCCTCTCTGAGGAACAAAGCACCGTAAAGCCCTGTTCTCCAATCACTTTTTTCATATCAAATTATTATGTCTTAAGTACCTCTAAAAAAATCTCAAGTCATCTTCAAATCCTTCCCTTTTGCACTTGTCTTTGGCTCCAGTCAGAAAAGCAAACTCCCTAACAGCTCTGGGAATAAAACCTACAAGATGTGGAGGACTCCAATAACCACGGCTGAGGCGAATAGCTCTATGGCCTGGCCCCAACCCTAGCTCCTGCAGAATACATTTCAGCAGTCTGGCCTTCCACGGTTAGTCTGGCTTCCTTCCCTGGCTGCTGCCAAAGTAACCAAAAGTCAAACTGCTCCTGATCTAACGTGGTCAGCCGAACCTGGTTAGGCCTTAGAAGGGCCTAGGATGGTAGAGCCAATCCATGAATACGCTTAACTGCAAACAATGAAGAGATCTCTGCTTATGACACTACGTACGAACCCCTGTGGATTCCCTTTCCAGCCATTACGCCATTTGTCTTCCCCAGAATCAGGCAACTCTACTGATCTTCCATAGCCTTCTACTGGGTTTCCCCGACAGCTGTATGGAACAGCGTTTCAAGACCTGCATTCTCTCTTGTGGCACAAAGTCTAAAATCAAGGCTCAATATTACGTGCTCGCCTGACAATTGGTAAAATCAGGAAGGCCTCAAGTGACCTAACTACAAATTCTCCTACCCATTCTGCTCTGGTAGACAAGGTCCCTGAGCCAAACAATCCTCCTTATCAAAGGGACTAAGGTCCAGCTCCTGTCTACCCCGAGTAGTGGGTTTCAGTTCCTTATCAGCCCCCAAGATTATTCTAGCAAGCCAATCACATACCCTGGCAGAAACCAGGAGGCACCCCACCTTTTAGATCCTGCAAAGCCCACCTCCCACAGCCCCTGATGGTTCACTCTGCTCCTGAGGGCAAGCCTGTGTGGCCCTGAGCAGCAGACTGTGTCCTCCTCTGGGGCTGTGAGTCTATGTGACTAATAAAAGCTGCGGCCAGTCTCATCTGCCCGTGTCTGGTGTCATGTGTTAGCCATCCCCATAACCCTAGGGTAGGAATTCCTCCCTCAGCAACAGGGTGAGTAAGAAGTGATTAAAACACCCTTTCTGCCCAATCCCCCGGTCTCTGCTCTTTTCCATATGCTTCAATCTCTTGAAGGCCTTTGGCAAGGTCACCAACTGCTCCATGATGGTAATAACGTCCAGCCTTGTGCTAAGCGCTGTCCAAATACTTTTCCATTCATTTTCCTAACATCTCTATGAGGTAGATACCCTTATTACCCTTAATGTACAGATGAGGAAACTAATGTCTAACAGGTTATGCCCAAGACCATACAGCTAAAAAGTCTGAGCACCATTCAAATGCAGATCTGCTGGCCCCCAGTTCTTAATTACTACCTTAGTCTTGACAGAATTTCTGGGCTGGGTGTTAGCATTCCTCAACCCCTCTCCACAGGCAGAGATGTGCTGCAGGCTGGCCTGACAGGAGCACTTGAATTTGAGATGCCTTATTTCCTTCTGCCGGTCTCTGCTGAAAAGACGGACGGAGAGGTGTATCCGGAAAGAGTGTCCTTGCAGCAGCCAGGCTGTTGGCTTCTCCCTGCCAAGAGACTTCCCTTGATGGCCTGAACTTAATTTACCAAAAGGTCTAGTCTGATTGTCAACCTTCCAGATACAAAACACGGTCCCATATAAGTCTCACAGTTAATTGGACTTTGGAGGTTCGATAACACAGTCTCACTCCTAAAAGAAGTATAAATTAGAAAGTGAATTTATTAGTTCATGTATTATTGAAATAGGCCTACTCTTTACAGTTACATGCGACAAAATTCCAGCAGCGAAGTCAAGTGTCATCAGAAGAGACTGTGTGCTACCAACATTCAGTGGGAACTGGGGGCATCTGCCTTGGCCCGGGCAGGTACAGCCTGAGCGTCAGCGTACACTACCACGGCCCCACAAAGTGCTCTGCCGTGTCCCTTCTATTGCCTGAACTCTTCGGTGGTTCCCATCTCTCTTTTGAAAAAGCAGGACTCAGCTTTGTCTCTGAGGTAACCCTGTGCACGTATTTAGTAGCTCGGACCACGTGCTGAGTTTTTGCTCCCTCTACAGACGCAGGCAGTGCGCTCCTGTTGCCACGGCCCCAGGGCTTCCACTCGGTGCGCTCTGAGCATCTATGGGATCAGAACCACTTTCCCGGCAAGCAGCTTCACCCACTGAAGCTCTAGGCTCACTTCAAACTCAGCAACCCTCTAACTTCTCCCTGGCTATTACCAGATTCAGTCCTCACTCCCTTTCCCCCTGCTCCTCACCCCCTCACCCCCCCCATGCACTTCTGTCACCTGTCGCTCTGCCTCTCTTCAGCCACTCTGCCACACATCACTAATGACAACTTTTTAAAAAGTATTTATCAATACCAAACAGGGGAAATGACTCTTCATCAGAAGGATAATAAAAGTCAGGGAATTTTGCAACTAAAATTATCCTTAGAGACTATGTAATTCAGGCCTTCTACAGATGAAAAGATATAGAAATTAAGTGACCTGCCAAGTCATGTACCTAGATAATGGCCAAACCCAGGACCCAGATTTCTGGGTTTTCAAGACAGCACTTGAGCCAAAATACCAAACTCCTAAATATACAAAACAGGGGAGGGGCTAAGCAGGGAGGGCTTCCCACATATCTCACAGACTGGTGGCCATTAGCACTAAGTGTGGGAGACAGCACATTTACTATTCTTTTCTTTGATGTTGATTCAATATCAATCCCTGATAGCTCTTTCAATGAGAAAATAATTATCCCCAAGCCAGAAAACTGCCCAAAAGTGTCTCAAAGAATATATGATTCCAAATTCCCCAATCCATTGTTATTCGTAGAACTATAAGGTAGATTTGTGACTTAACAAAAATAATAGAAAAACCACATTTTTAAAGTGATTAAGATATTTAAAAGATAATACATTTAATGAATATGTAACTGAGGTCATGATGGAAAAGGCTTTTTTACACATAAATCACAAATAACCAAAAGATGTGATAACATAAAAATATAAACCTCCAAAAAAACAGTATCAACAAAACTAAAAGATAAATGATAAGTGTGTCATAAGAAGTGAAAAATGAGTGGCTAATATCAGAATAGAAAGCTCATACAAATCAATAAAGAAAACAAATTAACATTTAAATTTTTTTAAATGGACAAAGAAAACTCACAAACGAAATAAAAAAGTCCAACTGATTCAAAAAGTTCACCCTTATGAATAATTAAAGAAATGCAAATTAAAACACTGATGCTATTCTGAAGCGATCAAATTGGAAAAATTTTGCAACAATAATATTTAATTGATAAGCAGTAGTTTTAGACCACGCACTCTGATTTGGCAGACTTCAATTTAAAGCCTAACTCAAACGCTTAGTGACCTTGAGCAAGTCACCTTAATCACTGTGACCTTAACATCTTTACAGTGTGTGTGTGTGTGTGTGTGTGTGTGTGAAGAAGAAATGGGATAATGCATCTGAATTGTTTTAGCAAAGTTCCTGTCAACAGTAAATGCTCAGTGTTAGCTGCTATTATTATAAAAATAATACTTGTGGGGCGCCTGGGTGGCTCAGTGGGTTAAGCCTCTCTGCCTTCGGCTCGGGTCATGATCTCAGGGTCCTGGGATCGAGCCCCGCATCGGGCTCTCTGCTCAGCGGGGAGCCTGCTTCTCCCCCCCTCTCTCTGTCTGCCTCTCTGCCTGCTTGTGATCTCTCTCTCTCCATCAAATAAATGAAAAAATCTTTAAAAAAAAATAATAATACTTGTATTAATAACACAAGGGAGGGAGCACTGAGACAGGTGCCTACACAATGCCAATGAAAGTATAAACTGGTAAAAATCCTTCAAGAAGTAATACAGTAAGTAATCTGCTCATCTAGGGCTATAAAAAGTATCTTTGGAGGGAGACATGAGAATTTGGGGGGGTTGGGAAGGATATACTCTATATGCACTGTCTGAATGTTTTACCAGAATGTTTACATATCAGTTGTATAATTATAGATAAATGAAAAAAAATGATAAGCCCATAATAGAAGAAAATTTTTTTAAATATTTATACCTTTAGACCCACTTCTAGGACTCCCATCTACATGGAAATAATTAATTAGAGATATAATGAATTATTTATGTATACTGAATTCAGAAGAATAGCACCACTGGTAAAAAAAAAACTGGAAACTGAGTTGTACCATATGAAGATTTTAAGTAAATATGGTATACAGACATATTATGAAATATGCAGTCAGTAAAAATTAGGTACTCTATAGGATACCTATAGCACAAGCAACCAAAAATAAATAAATATATAAACAAATTGGACTTTATCATCTTCAAAAACTTTTGTGTATTAAAGGATACTGTTATGAAAGCAAAAAGAGAAGCCCAGAATGGGAACAAATACTCTCAACTCATTTACCTGATAAATGTCTAGTATCCAGAATATATAAATATAGCATATCAGAATACAGTATCCAGAACTCTTACAACTCACCAGCAAAATGACAAGCCCGTTAAAATCAGGCAAAGGATTGGAATAAATCTCTCTCCAAAGAGGATATACAAAATGGCCACTAAGCACATGAAAAGATGTTCGGTATCAGTTGTCGTTCGGGAAATGGACATCGAAACTGCCGCGAGCTACCACCCCACACCCAGTAGGATGCTTAACAAAACACACACACACAGGCAGAAAGTACAGGTGTCACGAGGATGTGGAGAAATTCGAAGCCTCACACACAGTTGGTGGGAATGGAAAATGTACAGCCACTGTGGAAGAAACAGATACTATATGAGCCAGCAATTCCAATTCTAGGTCCAACCCAAATGAAATGAAAATGTATATCCACACATGGAACATTACACACAACAGCCAAAACCTGGAAACAACCCAAACATCCACCACTGAGTAATGAACCAACAAAATGTTGTATATCCATACAATGGAATATTCTTCAGCCATACAAAGGAATAGAACATAGAAAACGTACAACAGGGGTGAGATTTAGAAACACTATGCTCTGTGAAAGAAGTCAGTCACGAAAGGCTACGTACTGGAGGGTTCATTTATATGAACTGTCCAGAACAGGAAAATCCATAGAGATAGGAAGTGGACTAGTGGTTGCCAGGGGCTGGCAGGAGGGGGGAGTTGGGGAGTGAATGCTAATGGGTATGGGGTTTTCTTCTGGAGTGACGGAAATGTTCTAGAATTATAAAGTGGTGATGGTTACACAGACTTTTAAGTTGTGTATGTTAAAACAATGAACTGTATGGTATGCGAATTATATCTAAATAAATTTTTTAATAAGGCTCTTAAAGATTTTTAATAACATGATGAATGCTCTCAATATACTAAAAGGAAAAAAAACTAGCATGCAATTGTATATATAATTCCTATCTGGTTTAAAACTGATGGGACGCCTGGGTGGTTCAGTGGGTTAAGCCTCAGCCTTAGGCTCAGGTCAGGGTCTCAGGGTCCTGGGATAGAGTCCTGCATCAGGCTCTCTGCTCAGCAGGGAGCCTGCTTCCCCCTCTCCCTCTGCCTGCCTCTCTGCCTACTTGTGATCTCTATCGAATAAATAAATAAAATCTTTTTAAAAAAGAGAAAATGTATGTACATGCATGTACACATTTGCATTTAAAGACAGAAAATATATCAAAATGCTACCAGTGGGTTCCTAAGTAGTGTCATGATGGAGGATTTATTTTCTTCTTCATACATTACAGAATTTTTCTAGAGTAAACATGTATTATTTTTATAACAAGGAAATTTAAAAATAGAAACCCAGATAGGTCTGGCTGGCTTCAAAGCCAGTGTCATTTCCAACAACCTAGTCATTCATTAAACATTTATTCAGTTCCTACTATGTACCAAGCAAAATTAAGTAAGATAGAATCTCTACCTGCAGGGAATTTACACGTGTCTAGCATGGGGTTTAAACTTGAGTTCATGGACTGAGAAAGGAAAGAAGAGTCCATGGGTTCTCCAAATTCAACACAATGCTGTCCAACTGCACACTACCCGGGGCAGAGGGTCCACGGCTGTCCTGAGCGGCAGTGTAGCTTAGTGGTAAAGGATGGAGCTGGAGCCAGGCTACCTGGTGTAGAGCTTGAACATCCAATCACAAAGTGTGTGCTTGAGGGGCGCAGGTGCCTCATCTACAAAATAGGGGAAATACTCGTACTTCTCTCACTGGGTGGTTAGAAGATTAAATGAGTTAATACACCTAAAGCACCGCAGTATGCACTGAGGACACAGTAAGTGCTCAATAAATGCATCAGCTGCTAGCCACTAGCCTCACTACCACCGCTGCCACCCCACCACTATATTCTCAAGGAGGTGGAGAGAGAGCGGACTAAAGTCCACTAGAAAAGTGGTTTTCCACATCTCAAAACTGACAGCATCTGATTCTTGATAAGCCCATAATAACCATTATATTAAACTCATTTCTTTTTCCAGATTCTCTCAATTTCTAATGAAACTCTTCTTTGGAGACATTCTATAAAACCCAGTGAGACAAAACATCAAAACGGTCAGCACAACAAACTGCTTGTGGCCTCTTATCTTAGAACTCCTAGAAACAAGTGATTTTTCAAGGCTATTCTAATGGAAGGAGGCTTTGAGAGGCTTATCTGTCTTTTGCCTGCCTTTCCGGGAGGGGAGGGCCGGGAGGGGAGGGCCGTGCTGCTCCGATTCAGATGCCTCTTCACAGGCCAAACTGCAAAATCTCTAGAGCAACACCGTGGTCCAGCGAGGGACTGGGGGCTGCGACTGTCATCCACCTACTGCGACTCCTCCATCCCGCAGTCAAGAGTCTCAACAAGCAATCATCACTCCGATGCTTTTATATCCAACCTTTTAGGTGCTTAAAAAAAAAGAAAAGGCTCTTGGCTTTGTCACTGGTACTTACAAGCATCTTGCAGTGATCTGAAGATGGGGGTAAGTTCTGAGGTTTCACCAACTCAATTATGAGAACAGGCTTTTGCTCAGCTGGGAATAATCAATCCAGACACACAGTAACACCATACCAAAGTTCAAATTCAGAGATACCCATTTAATGTAGAAATTAGTGAGCTCAGGCAACTACATAATACCAAACCAGCCCTGGTGACTGGAGAGACTGGTGCCCAGCTCTAAGGGTCAGAGGCTCGAGAGCCCACCCGAGAGCCCAGGGGGCGAATCACGGCTCTGTCCCTCTCAACAGCTGTGTGACTTAGGCAAGAGACCTAACTCTCTAGGCCTCACTTTCCTCGTGGGTAAAATGGGGATATTAGCACTTTTTGGTGGGGTGGCTTATAAGCACTAATAAGCCTGTGTGTATATGAGTCCATATACTTAAAGGACATCTCCTGTAACACTGTAAACATTCATTAAATGTCAAAAGGAAACATAAAAATCCACCTGCCAAACTTTGATTTTATAGTTCGTAGGCTGGATAACTAGTTCACAGATGGACTTTTTTAAAATCACTCTGCTATATCACTTATATAAGTTATGTATGTATCTTATATGTCAAATGTCAAATACTGCATTTTTTTTTTTTTAAAGAACAGACTTTATAGACAACCACACTGCTAGTTTCAAACAGCTGGTCTGAGATGGCAGTCAGTAAGGAAATGGGGTGGGTCAGGCCTCTCATAGCGGCCTAGTACTGGGCTATAATCTGAAAGAACGGAAAGCCTTAAATTCACTGAAAATTAGCAGGAGATAACAGGAAGTTCTGAAATCACCTGGCCCAATTCCCACATTGTGTAGATGAGGAAATGGAGGTGCTGACGAGTGTCTTAAGATCTTCCAGGTCAGAAATGAGACCCTTCCTGTTACCTATGTTTTTGGTACCCACTTCAAGGGGACAGCAATGAAAAACACATTTTGGAAAGGGAAAAAGACACAGTTCGGAAGGGTTAAGGTAGGGATCTAACAATAGGAGCTCACATTTGCAAACGTTTATTATAACCCAGGCACCATGCCAAGCACTTTGCATGGTAGCCTTACATAATTTTTGCAAAACCTGTGAGGCAGTTACTATTATTAATTCCACTTTCAAACGAGAAAGTAGAGTCCTATCAAAAGTAAATGGCTTGCCCCAAATCACAAAGCTGGGGAGCACTAGGGTCGGTAAATGAGCCCACGCTGTCTGACTCCAGAGCCGGAACCTTCCCCGCTGGATACTGCCCAAGCGTGGGAACTGAAAAAGCAGTGAAGCTCTTGATCCCTCATTCTTTCTCCTACTTTTTTGGTCACGTCTCTGTTCAGAGGCAGTGCAGAGATACATAGTAAAGAAAGCGGGGGGGGGGGGGGGGGGGGGGTGTTGTTGCTGCTATTTGTTTGTTTCTAATTCCAGTATAATAACATACAACATTATGTCAGTTTCAAGGTGTACAATATAGAGATTCAACAATTCTGTACATTACCCAGTGCTCATCATTGAGAGTGTACATAAATAAAGTGTTTTTAAAGTAAGAAGAGATGCCATTAATTTAGAGGCTACTTATTCTGTGCTATATAAGGTGCCACCCACCCTTGTCAAGGCCAGGAGGCACATGATGGTGCTGCTGGGGAAGGTAGAGCCCATGCAGCATGAGCAGGGCTAGGGCTCTAAGACCCCATTTCCTTAGTCAGGGGACAGTGTGTCCCTGTCCAACCAGCAAATCTTTACTGAGCCCGGCCAAACACCCTTAACTAAAGCTGTCCTTATAGAGAGAAGAAATTCAGCATAACCCTGCTCTCAGAGAACACATGGCACAGGCAAGAACAGATCACCTTCAGCTTGGAATCCTACTCTTCTGACACCTCAGCAGCTGAGTATCAGCAGCACTGGAGCACTGTGGCACCATGCAGCTCACCCAACCTTCACTAGACCTCTGAGCACACTGGGCAGATGAGCTCCAGCCTCCTCTCCTTTGAGTTCTGAAAGTTTTCTGTCTTTGAAGAAGCAGGAATAATTTTCATCTCTAGCTTTCTCTTGTCTATAACGAGGGAGTTAGCTTGAGGCTAACAAGGGGTTAACCTGGGGAGCTAACAACAACAACAACAAAATGCAAAAGAGGGTAACTTCTCTATTGCTTCTAGCTTTGGGAAAGAACTATGGGATTCCATAGCATTTGCTCAAAAATGTTCAAAGGAAGACATGGAAAATTTCATCCTCAACACTTCACTGCCTGAGAAAAAAATCCCAGAACTCCAGGGGCCAATTATTCTGCTGTCTCGGACTTTGACCTTAAAAAGGTTCGAACCTGCCTGAAACTGAGGGCCGCTGACAGCAGAGCACCGGCTATATGAGCAGCCAGTATCTAGGGGGGGGGGGGGGGGGGGTCAGATCTAATGACTGCCAGGCCATCAGAGCATCATTCACAAGTTACAGTACCACACTAAACCTATGGGCTAAATGAATAAGAGCAGCAAATTTCACTGTTATTTAAATTCATAAGTTCCTACTATGTTCCCAATATCATGCTGAGAGCTGGGTCTCAAAACACTGGCAGGCCTTTACAAGTCAACTAATACTGGACTCCACTTATAAAACTAGGCCAAGAGCAGGCAAGTGAGAGCAGAGCATAAGGGAAGCAAGAGGGAGGGGTGACGGGAGGGCTTAGTGTTTGCAAAGGGAAGCAAGGGGAATCTTTGCGATACTAGAAAGGACGACTAAAGTGATACTGTGAGTTGGAGTTTAGAATGGAGTGGCTCATGACCATCTCCCTTGTTTCCGTTTTTCCCTGGCCAGTTGGGAGTTTAAAATTTGAAAAATAGCCTTAATAAAGAGCTAAAAAGAGTTGGGTTCCAAACCTGACTTTAACTTTGCAACCTTGAGCTACTTAATTTTTCAAAACCTGCCTCCTCTACTGTAAAAGGGAGGTAACATGTATATGGGAGTTCAATGCTAGTCACACTTTTGTGTGTATGAAACGTCCATATTTTCATGGAGATATTAATATCTATTGCTTAGTGGCTGTAAGGATTACCAGAAATAATTATGGAAAATACCTAGCCAGAGCCTGGAACTTTGTAGTATTCAGTAAATGGTAACTATCATTATCAACATGCTATTTTTTAAAGTTCCGGGATGAGGTCAAGGAGAACAACATACTAGAAACCAGTGAATTAACAGCCGCAGACTGTACACTTAGGAGTATCTGGATGTCTGTACAAGGACAATCTTTCCATATATGGGTCTTATAGGCTCGCTCTTTTATCCACTTTCATCTTTCCCTTCCTGCTTTATTCATCCATTCAACAAATATGCACAGACTGCCTACTGTATGTAGGACACAGAGCTATGTACTGAGAAAGGAGGAGGTCAGACAAGAGAAGGGTCTTTGAGGGGACAATATAACAGGATGGGCTGGGGGTACATCTATGAACCATCTGAAATGATACACAAAAAGTTTTGAGTACATGGGTGTGTAACACCCCTCGAGTAGTTCTGGAGGGATTCCAAAAGGAATTATTAAAAAAAAAAAAAAATTAAGACTGAAAATGTAACAAACTTAACAAGAAGCATACAAAATTTATAGGAAAAAACATAAAACACTCTTGAAAGGTCACAAAAGTAGCCCAGAGCAAATGGAAAGATGGGCCAAGATCTTGGATAAGAAGACTCAACATCATAAAGATGTCAGTTCTAAGCTAAATAATAAATTTAACATAATCTCAAAAGAAATTCCATCCATTTGTTGCTGCCTAAAACTAAACAAATTGGTTATGAAGTTTATATGGCAGAATAAACAAGCAAAAGCAGCCAGAAAAACACTAAAAAAGAGCAATATGGAAAAACTGGCCCTTCCAGATGTTAAAAAAAATTATAAAGCCTCTAAAATTAAGATGGTTAAGATAATAGCATGTGAATTGACAATCAAACCAGTGGAACAAAATAGAAAATCCAGTAAGAAACCCAAATGTATACAACAGTTTAGTATCCAATTAAAACAGCATCTCAAATCAATAGGCAAAAAATAAGAACTTTTCTTTCTTTCTTCCTTTCTTTTCAGAGAGAGAAAACGGGGCAGGTGGGAGGGAGGAGGAGAAAGAGAGTCTTAAGTGGGCTTCATGCCTAGGTGGAGCCCAACCTCATGATCCCAAGATCATGACCTGAGTTGAAATCAGGAGCCAGTGCTTAACTGTCTGAGCCATGGAGGTACCCTGATAAGAATTTTTCATAAGAGGGCGCCTGGGTGGCTCAGTGGGTTAAGCCGCTGCCTTCGGCTCAGGTCATGATCTCAGGGTCCTGGGATCGAGTCCCGCATCGGGCTCTCTGCTCAGCAGGGAGCCTGCTTCCTCCTCTCTCTCTCTGCTTGCCTCTCTGTCTACTTGTGATCTCTCTCTGTCAAATAAACAAATAAAACCTTTAAAAAAAAAAAAAAAGAATTTTTCATAAGAGATGCTGGAATACCTGGCTGGCTATTGTGGAAAAGATAAAATTGGATCCTTCCTCAAACCAAATGTCAAGATAACTTCCAAAAGGATAAGAACCTTAGATGTTTAAAACATAAAGAGTGAAACCATAGATATACTGAGAGAAAACACTAATGAATTCCCCATAAATTAAGAGCAGGGCAAATTCCTAACTGTGACTCCAAATCTAGAGCAATACACTGTACAAGCCATAAATATAATATGTAAAGATGAAGAACTTTTGTACAGCAATAAAACAACATATGCAAATTTAGGCATATGACAAATTGGAAAAAATATTTTTGTAATTTATATCACAGACATTGGGCAGATATCCCATATCTCATTAAAGGAGAAAACAAATTGAAACTATACTGAAATTACTTCTGACCTAACAAATGGGCAAAACCCCCAAAATTTTGACAGAAGACTCAAGAGAGACAGAGGAGGAGGATCAGGTATGCAATAAAATCTTCTGTGAATGTACCTTGTTACACAGTTTTGATTTTGGAAACACATAAATGGTTTACATAGTTAAAAAAACAAAATTAGATTTTAAAAAGCAAATCTTAAAGTTTAAAACAAATGAGCCTGTTGATAAAGCTTATCAAGTTGGTGGCACGAGCACCAGAGAAAATACTCGGGAAATACTGACCTCGGGACAGTATTTGACTACATATTTGAAGCGGCACATGGTCCCGGGACAAAGGAGCCACATAAAAAGCTCAAACAACATTCAGTGATCTAATGGTCAGTGCAGAGAGTGGCACTGCCACCGGCCTGGTAAGTAACATGGCCAGGAAACTCCAAAGCCCCAGAGCACAGCCTACTTGTCCCGGGAAGGATGAAGTTCTGGGCCCATTGAGCAAGACGGACTGGTGCTCAAGTAGAAGGGTGAGAGAGGAGGGAGGGAAAAGAGTTAAGATGAGACTTGAGACAGAGGCTGAGGGCAGCACAGGCCAAGCCAAGGAAGTGCAGGCAAGCCCTCTGAGAGTTTGAAGCAAGGGGGAAACAATCACATGTGAGCTGTGCTTTATAAAGATCACTGGCAACAGTGTACAAAATAGATTAGAAAGGAACAAAGGAAGAAGCCAGCTGGCCAGCTCGGAGGCTATTGTAGTAATTCAGGACGAGAGATTATAGTAGCTTTAACCAAAAGAGAAAGGGGACATCAATAGGCTTGTAGCCTAAATAAATGTGTGCTATTTGTGGGTGGGGAGTGGAAGGCGGGTGGGGAGTTGACAGAAGGGGAAGAACATGGGGGGACTTTCTGCCTTTTGCAACTCTCTGGTGCCATCCACTGAGACTAGGAATCAAAGATAAGTAGCAGATGGAAGAAAACTGTCAAGTTCACTGCTGCCGGAGCCCCTGACACCATCCTTCAGAGCGAGTGGGGACAAGGAGTCAAGGACAAAAATCCACCAGTCAGACTGCAGTCTTTGAAAGCTGAGAAACAGATGAAAGTAGCAGGTTAGATGACCTCTTGCAATATTTTCTCAAAATCAGAAACAGAACCACATACCGTTCACTTTGTTTTTATATTTTAATAAATTTCAAGTAACCAATATTGAGATCCTCAAAAGCTAGTAATCCTTTGTTTCTCATCATCCTCATCCTTCTTGGGCCCTTTCCTTCTTAAGAATTTACTTCATCAAACATTGAGAGCCCCGAAATGAGACTCTTCTAAAAGCAGAAGTCACTCATGCCAATACACCCAGGGGTCAGATAGACGTAAAAATCTCTCTCTGTAAAGGTAAGCACTCACTGATAAACACCGTAAGGGCCAAACAACCGTGGCCCACAGCAGTTTTCTACTGAGGTCCCATGTTTGCAAACATTCCGAGATAAACACCTGAAGATAGTTCTTTTCTTTCCATTTGAGTACTAATAAACCAGAAACTGTATCTTCGAGTTGACTTTTTTTTTTTTTTTTTTAGGTAAGTGAGGTAAGTTTGGTTTCAGAAAGAGCCGTTTCCCTTCGCAGACAACATAGGGATGCCAGGACAAAGGAGGGAGAGCATCTCCCCTCCATCACTCCTCTGTCTCTGCCTCCCTCAATCCATCCCTCTCCTCCTCTCTCCCTCCTAACCCTACTTTCCTACAGTCCTGAGGAACCGAGTCCATCTGCAAGAAGCCGATGCCTAGAGCCAACGTCTTGGGCTGCTAACCACTCTTCCTTCCGCCTGTCAGAAGAGACTAATACGGCAACTGCCACCAAGGTTGCCAAGGCAACACATCGCCAGTGTGGCTGTCTCCTGTAAAATCATGACAATGACCTCTGAGGCATTTCCAAAGTACCTCGTTGGGTAAATCACCTCTACCAGACATGCTCACTCATATACTTGGCCACTTTTGACAGGAAACAAGGCCCAAAAAGATACTTTCAAAATTACAGTCAAGACCATGCAGCGGTAAGAAGTAACTGGTTTCAGGGGGTTGATCAACACTATTTTGGGCCAGTGGTATCACATGTGACATTTCATTGTCAGCTCTGCACCTTGAAGGTCAAGGATCCCTCTGAGACCTGATTAGAGAAATGGGCTCACTCCCCAGAAAAAATGACACTCAGACAAATTTAAAGGATTTGTGGGTCCCCTGATACTCAACCACTTACCCCAGATTAACAAGCCAGGATCAGCTATAATGTATTTACTTCATTGAAGGTAATGAAATACTTGGGTGTCATGAGTTTGAGGATTCGGGGTTAACACCACCACTGGGGAAGTATAAGGAAAGCCAGCGCTCTTTCCTTACCCTTCTTTCCGCTGAGGCCTGCAGAAGCCTCAAAACTGCAACGGTCTTGGCAAATGACACACCGCACCCCCTCCATGGCTTGAAGACAGTGACAATCTCATCTCTGAATTTAAGTGCCCTTAATATTTAATTCTTTTCCTCTACATGGTCACAGCTTGCTTTCTTCGCATTATCGGGATGATGGCTTTAGAAGGCAGCCCATTGGAGATCCGGAAAACCATAAATTCCAATTCAATTTCCTTGTGAAAATCAAAGAACTCACTCTCCTGAAGAGTTGAAAGCGGTTGAGGGGTCACTGCCTTCCTCCAGGTGCTGGTACACACAGTACTCCAGAAGGGGATCGTAAACACCCAGTATAAGGCAACAGGGCATACCAATTTGTTTTTCAATCTATTTTATTTCAGTTCAAAGCTTCTTTGCAGACAGAGAGCCCAAGAAAACAAGCCACACTTTGGTTCTACTCAGTCTCCTTCAATCTCCAAAAGCAGCTGAGTGTTGCCAAAGTGTGGCTCGTTTTCCTGCAGTGCCTGTCTGCAATGATGCTTTGAACTGAAATAAAATAGATTGAAAAACCAATTCGTATGCCCTCGCTCCTCCTGCAGCTTTATATTATCCTGCAAAACTAGTGTTAGCACGTTCTCTTTACTGGAACCCACCAGACCCAAATCACAGAGTAAAAGTGGAATACTTGAAATGTGAAGGTCCCGCCCAAACCTAAAATAGCAATTTCATGCAGGGCTTATTGTTAACATCGCATTAACATGCCACTCTCCTGTCCAGTTCTTTGCTCCATTTGCTGGACCGGATTACATTACAGCTTAAAGCAAAACTTGACATTGCTGATCTTCTTATACAGTTCGCTGGATTTCTCACTGCCTCTGCAATTTGCACATTCATGAACCCAAACACCTTCTGATTTTTACCAATTCAAAAAGTCTGCTACTTGCTTTAAAGCATCTGATGCCTTGCATAAAGTATGCAACACTATTTTGAAAACTTTAGGGGGGAACCCAAAATCATTTACGAGCAAACTTTGAAATGACCACCAACTAGAAGAAACCTATCATTTTCCTGGACTGCCTTAAGAAAATGCACATGCCGGGGCGCCTGGGTGGCTCAGTGGGTTAAGCTGCTGCCTTCGGCTCAGGTCATGATCTCAGGGTCCTGGGATCGAGTCCCGCATCGGGCTCTCTGCTCAGCAGGGAGCCTGCTTCCCTCTCTCTCTCTGCCTGCCTCTCTGCCTACTTGTGATCTCTGTCTGTCAAAGAAATAAATAAAATCTTAAAAAAAAAAAAAAAAAAGAAAAAGAAAATGCACATGCCTTCAGTGGAGGAACACACTAAAATAATGAAAAGTGCTCTGAACTGACTGTTGTATAATTTGGTTCAAAAAAAAAAAATTAAAAGCCATTTGGAAGAGTTTCTCTCTCAACAGAAACATTAAGAAAAAATAAGATCTGTTCCTGTCCCCCTACCCCATCAAAGATAGAAACATACATATACACCCTCAATTCTGTTGGTAACATAATCCTGGATTTTTGTTATTATTTAGCACTTCAAATAAATTTCCATTTGGGGCCAAATTGTGGTTTGCTTTCTCTAACTGGAATTGAGCAACATGTGTAACAACAACAAAAAGAAAACACCCAACCTGTTATTACATTTTCTCTTATTTAATCCATACAACAACCCTTTGAGGAGGTACCATCATCTGCCTTTCAGCATTAATCTGTAACTGGCCCATGGGCAGGCCACCCAGCAGTAAAGCTGGCTTCAGAGCCAGAGACTCAGAGCATGGGACTGAATCACAGCACCACTACTCACTTCTTCCAATCCTCCAACACCCCAAATTCTTGCCACCTCACCATCTCTGATCCTATTAAAAATTTCTTCCTTCCCAGTTGTCTCCCCTCTCCCTTCTTGCTGGACTGGACCCTTGTCGCTCAGAGAGATTCAGATTCAGCTTAAATTACCTTTCTCTAGCGGCTTGCTGGGCCATCCTGGTAAGAGGGGTTTCCCAGGTTTTCCCAGGTTAGCGTTGTTTGACTACCTTCATCACAGATGCCACTATTTGTCTTAGATATGAGGTGTTAGGTCCATCTCGCTCCTGGTAATCACAAGGCCTAGCACAGTGGTATCTGGTACATAGCAGGAACTCAAATATTTGCTCAACCAATGGCCTGAATTTGTTTATTTAATACTTAGGAGACTACAGGCTGTGGGCACTGGCTAGCAGCTGATACAAAAACAGGGAAGGGGTGGTCCTGCCCTTGAGAGCATCTCAAGACAGTAGAAAAGATAATAAACACATGGGACAATACCGGGTGCTGTGACCAGCTAAGGTTCCCTTGAATATTAGCTATGTAACCCTAGACATCTCTCCTGAGTCTCAGTGTCCTCTCATCTTTAAAATGGAAATATTAATACTACCTTTGTCATAGTGTTGGCGAGAAGACTGAATGATAATCCAAGTAAATAAAGCACATAGTGCACCAGCATGCAGAAAACATCTAATAAATATTAACTACTAATTTTACTATGATGCTATGACAGCTGTAGTTGAAATTACCTTTGCTTACCTATATACCATCTGTCCCAGACCCTACTGAATTTAAATTCTGTGAGGCTAAAGATCACGTTGATCTTGTTCACCACTGTATTTCCAGGGATTTGAATCATTTCTAGTACATAGCAGGTGCTCAATAAATACTGAATGATTCATGAAAGTATGCATGCAGGCATGGGGTGTTCTGAAATCATTTGTTAGTTAAACTAGTGATGAATAGCTAGGTTTGGGAACTACTGCCAGAGAAGAAAGGCATCTAAATTAGAAAGCAGGGTATGGCAGAAGTTTGACGATTTCGCTAAGTAAAGAAAAACTTCATTTTGAGGTTGTAATTATATCTTCACAAGCCAAACACAGACTCAGCTCCAATTTCAAGCCAGAACCAAGGAGCCCCAGGTTGAGACTTGAAAGAAGTTGAAGCCATAGGAGGTGGGTTACCAAGCAGAGGGCTCGCTGGGGTGAGCTCCATTTGCCAGACCTATACTGCACCCTAAGGAAGCTTAACCTCAGAATCTGTCTTAGGTGGAAACATGGGCACTTACTTATGAAGTGTTGTTAACAAACAAACAAAGAAAAAACCCTCTGGACATGAACACAAATAAAACACCTGACTTACTGTAGGCGTATTTTTGTTAACAAAAATAGGGGAAACAATCCCCATGTTGAATAGCAAACAGATCAGTAAGGCTAGAGCTTTAGGTGTACGGTATAGTTTTAACTGGAGTTTCCCATTCCGTGAGAAGTGATCAGAAGAACCGCTGGACAACACTGACCAGTCTGTTTGTCTCTAGGGCTGGGGCTGGCACACTTTGCGAAGGGCAAGGCCTAAGCATTTTCGGCTTTGTGGGCTATGCCCGTATCTGTCGCAACGACTCAGCTCAGCCCTTGCAGCAAGAAAGGAGCCACAGATGATACAGAACAATGAACACGAATGTGCTCCAATAAAACTTCACTTGTGGACCCTGGTATTTGATTTCATATACGGTTCACAAATTACCCGAAAGTCTTCTCCCCGTCCCCCCCCCACCCCCGCCATTTAAAAATGTAAAAACCACTATTTGTTCCCGACAGACAAAAACGGGGTGGGGTAGGGACTGGCCCAAGACCGGGGTTTCCCGACGCCTGGTGCACCTGGCAGAAGAGAGTGGGGGAGACTCGAGAAGCAGCGGCGAGGAGGCCTCAGATCGCGCCAAGTGGCAGACGGAAAGGGGCGAGGGCAGGCCCCAAGCTGGGGCCAAGCCGAGTGTGCCCCGACGGGGCCCCGCGGCCTGTCCCCCACCGCAGACTTACAGCCGAGCCTGCGCTCGGGGTGGGAGCCACCCCCGGGGGTCCGCGTCCCAAGCGAGAGGAGGTGTTTGGGACTTGGCAGAGAGCCCCGCCGAGTTCGCACGCCGAAGGGTCTCAGCGCGCCCCTAATTTGGGGCGCCTCTCGGGCCTCAGCAGCTAAAGGGGTCTCCACGCTGAGTCCCAGCCCCGTTTCTATGGTTACCTGTTCAGCACCGATTCAAACTGCCGTTCTTTATTGACAGCGCCATAGAGGACACGAACACTCCTGCCCGAAGGGAACAATAAAGCTTTCTTCATTCAACAGCGCCAGAGACGCCAGAAGGCGGCCATTTTGAGGCCGGCGTGTAAGGAGTACGAGCGGCGAGGGGGCCGCCCGGCCTGCCCCGCGCGCCACAGTCACGTGCCAGGGGCGGGCCACAAGGGGCGGGGCCTGCGTCGCGCCGCGACCTCCACCAATGCTAGGACGCTGGGGCTGGCGGGATGCAGGCTCGTTCCCTGACCCATGACCCTTAGCCACTCTCTCCCCTCCCCACTCTCTCTTTTGAAAGTTTGACTGGGGTTCCACGGACTCTTGCTGGGGCACTTCTAGGCTTAGGATCTTATTTCAAGAATGGCACATAAGTAGACACGGAAGATTTCTCTACATCTTTCCAAAACATGTTCACGTGCAAGGCGGAGACGTGACCTGAGCCGCGTCCCCAGACGCATCCTCATTGGTGGGCAGGCTTGGCACTGCTCGGCGGTGATAGGCTAACAGGTTCATGTCAGCCAATTGTGGTGTCTTGAAGACATCTTGATCCCGCCTGTCCCTGATCCCCTCAGGAATGTAGAGGGTGGTGTTTAGCGGGGGGCGGTGATCATAGCTTTTTTGCTCAGTTTCTCTTTAACACGCTTAGTTGCACAGTGAGCTGTCCTCGTTGGAGATGCTCTTGCCACCCTCATATAGCCAAACAGATTAAGTCAGATCCAGACAGTATCAGACAAATTAAGTCACATCATTGCTGGCCCACTGAACCTCACACTGTCACTCTGTCACTGACGTACAGCCAATTTTTCTGTCACTGCCAGTCATGCCGCCCAAATCCAGCGCTCTCAGTACAATGCCGAGTTCCCTCTGTGGTTACAGCTGTTACATCCACAATGTCAATATTCGGTCGTTCTGAGAGCTGTCATTGTCAGACTGACTCCCACTCCATCACCGTTTTTAATCACAAATTCAATCTGCTGGGCAGAACTGTCACTTGCATTGTTGCTGTCATTGGGTTCATTATTGTTTACTGTCACTGTCCAGTAGGCGACCACTGTCAATGACCACAAACTTCAAGCAGTTCTGTACAGTATAGTAGCAATTGGACTCTGTGCCCAGCTGTCACCCTTTCGGTTGTTTTCACCGTCATTGTCATTCAGCTACTTTCACTGCCCCATAGTGAAGCCAATATTTAGCAGGCCCCTACTGGGTACACAGCTGTCCTCGTTACTGCCCAATTAGTCACTTTCACTATTATACTCTCATGCCACTGTCACATTCGGGGTCAGATTTACTACAGCTGACATCCAGTCACTTTTGTAGTCACTAGAGCCACACCACAGCTGTTGTCCCCCCTAATTCATTTCCACCATCTCTGCAGTCTCCTTTAATAGGAGCCCCCAACATACAGGGTTGCCAGATTTGGCAAGCAAGCCACAAATACCTAGAATGGCACATGGCACATAGTAGGTGCTCAAAAAATATTTCTCAAATTAGTGGATTTTTTTTTTTTTTGCAAAACAGTATTATTGCCGATGTACTATATGTAAATGTGAATGGCTTGTGGTTCAAACATCTCAAACAATAGGAATAAGTCTGCAGCCATGATCTGTCCTCCGTGTTCCATTTAACAAGGTTCTGCATCCTACAGGGATTAGGAGAAAAGACAAGAAATGTGGCTACCACATACGTGAATTCCTGGGACCACAGTTACAAGAATAGGATTTCTGAATTTTGTATTTCTTATTTTAAAAGGAATGTATGTTTATAAAATATAGGAAGGACTCTTCCTTTCTGAAGGACTGTTTTAGCTGTAACAAAGAATGCCATCCCTCAACACACACTCATTCACAGTCATGGGTCAATGGCTGCAATTTCTCCATGACTGTTTACTTGAGGTTTTGCATTATTAGAAATTCCCACAGGACTGCCTCGCCTATAGTTCATGAAGAACAGCATGGGGTCATGGAAACAGTGGCTCCAGCTTCCATCTGGCCATCACATGGGAGAATAAGAAAACAGGGATGGGGACCTCTAAGGACTTCTCTCTAGAGAGCCTCAAGGATTGTTCTAGAAATAACTTGTGCTTCCCAATCGCCAGAAGGACACAATCCCTCACCTAAAGGAGGAAGGTACATGAGAACTTTTCACCCTTTCTTGTACCTTGACAGAGAATGTTCCCAGGCTGATGCCTAAGGGGCTCCCGCTAAACTACCAGTTGTTTCTAGAGTGATTATTACATGCCAAGGACATTGAGGTGAGTAGAGCATGGTTCCTGCCATAAGTAATCGCACAGCCTGCCCCCACTTCTAGTGCTAGTAACAGCCAGGCATCATTTACCTCGCCCTTATTCTCTGACAAGCTCTACATAGATTATCTCATTGGATTCTCATCACCCTCTGAAGAGGTAGATGACATTATTACCCTCTTTTATGAAAGAGAAAACTGGTTCAGAGAGGGTGACACAGCTCCCAAGAAGTGGAGTGGGGTTTAAACCTGCGAAATTTGACTCCAGAGTCTTCACTTTTTCCTCTCAGAATAATGACTTGAGGGTTTTACAAAATATATGTGTCCATTATAAAAAGAGTTCAAGGATTACAGAAAAAAAAAAAAAAACCTAGAGATCTTAAAACAGAATCACTATAAATCCTAGCACTTAGCAGTAACATATCATTATAGCTGAGCATTTCTCCATCCCTGGGCATATGTATGTAGGTGGGTAGATGGAGGGATAATAATGATAATAATGAGTTTCCCTCCAGTATTGCACTATGTGCCAGACACTGCTCCAAGCGCTGTCCATGAATTAACACATTTAATTTACTCAGAGAGAGACGGAGAGACATAATTTTATTAAAATGAACTCATTTCACATATTTGGGGTTCACATCAGGTGCCAACCACCCGGTGATGTTTTTCCCCAAATCTGGTTCTTTTCTCAGTCTCTGCTGTCTCCTCTCCGCCTTCTAATCAAATCCCAAGCCCAGAGTCCTTGGGCTGCAAAAGCTGAGTCTTTAAATAGCACCCTCTCCGCAGCTGCTGCCCGGTCAAATGTCTCTGCTGTTCCCTCAGGCGGTGGCGGTATTTGTAGACGGGAAGTTTGCTGGATGCTCCATATAATGCTTTTTATTTGTTAGCGTAGGTATCTGGGCCTTGGCATTCTTTTTTCCTGGCTTTTTAAGTGTTCAAATTTCACTACCCTTTTCTCAAATCCAAATGAAGCTTGGTCTTCAGATCTTGCCCAGTGGAGACCAGCGAGTCTCAGATGAGAAAGCTGTTGGAATTTGCCGAATGACTCAGAAAGGTCAGCTGCCTGCACATCCATCCGGCATGACAGGAGGGAGACTGCTGCCCCGAAAAAGGGGCTGCCCAGCCAGTGGAATCTGGAGCCCTTCTGTGGGTCTGGTCCTACCAGTATCATAAACTGTGAATGAATCCCTTGCCTTGGTTTCCCCTGAACAAAAGACGCTTTGCATTTAGAATGATGAAATGAAATTGACATCTCCATGGAGATGGAGATCCACAGAAGCTCAGATTTTCCAGCCAAACCTGCTTCTCCTCCTCAGCAACTTAGCCCAGAAAGGACAACCCACCCCGCCCTTCTCTGCCCAGTTGCTCAGGTTGGACACCTGGAAGTTGCCCTTGACATTTCTGTGGCTCACCCTCAGTCAGTCCCCTAATCTGACTGATTTTACCTCTAAATATATACTCTGCATTTCCGCAGAGTATGTAAGTCCAATTGACTTTTATCTCTCACCGACTATACTGTCCTCATTCTTCAACCTCTTTTGCTATCCTTTACTTTGTTCTGCAGATGCAAGCCGGCATAGCTTTTCACGTCACTTTGAATCAACTTTAACAAGCATACGTACAAGAAACTGTACTCATTTAAAGTGGAGTTTTAGCAAATACATACACCTGTGTAACCACCACTATACCAAGATACAGAACATTTTTATTTTTTAGAGCAGCTTTAGATTCACAGCAAAATTGAGAAGCAGATACATAGGTTTCCAATATTCCCCCTGCCTATACACACATGCATAGCCTCCCCTACCATCAATATCCCCATTTCCTGATACATTTCCTGCAGTTGATGTGTCTGTGTGGACACATCATTATCCCTCAAGGTCCACGGTTCATGTAAGGATTTGCTCTTCTCACTGTGCATTCTATGGGTTTGGCCGAATGTAGAATGGCATAGATCCACCATTGTAATATCACACAGAAGAGTGTCCCTGTTTTCAAGATCTTCTGGGCTCCACCTACTCGTTCTCCCTCCCTCCAACCCCTGGTAACCATTGACTTTTTGACTCTCTCTATAGTTTTGTCTTTTCCAAGATGTCATATAATGGAAATCATACAGTATGTGGTTTTTTCCAGACTGGCTTCTTTCACTTAGTAATATGCATCGGAGTTTCCACCATGCCTTTCCATGGCTTGACAGCTCATTTCTTTTTAGCACTGAATAATATTCTATCATCAGTATGGACCTTAGTATATTTACCCATTCACTTATCGAAGGATATCATGGTTGCTTCCAAGTTTGGGCAACTATGAACAGAACTGTAATAAACAACTGTGTGCAGACCTTTGTGCGGACCTAAGTTCTGTATTTGCGTAAATACCAAGGAGCACAGTTACTGGCGCATTCAGTAAGAGGATGTGTCGTTTTGTAAGAAATCACCAAATTGTCTTCCGAAGTGGCTGTACCATTTTGTATGCCTACCGTCAATGAATGAGATTTCTTGCTGCTCCATAACCTCATTAGCATTTGGTGCTGCCATCGCTCTGGATTTGGGCCATTTTATTTTATTTTATTTTATTTTAAAGATTTTATTTATTTATTTGACAGAGAGATCACAAGCAGGCAGAGAGGCAGGCAGAGAGAGAGGAGGAAGCAGGCTCCCTGCTGAGCAGAGAGCCCGATGCGGGGCTCGATCCCAGGACTCTGAGATCATGACCTGAGCCGAAGGCAGCGGCTTAACCCACTGAGCCACCCAGGCGCCCCCGATTTGGGCCATTTTAATAGGCGTATAGTGATATCTCATTGTTGTTTTAATTTGTGTTTCTCTGATGACATATGATGGGGAGCATCTCTTGAAACACTGACTTGCTCTCTGTCTGTCTCCTTCGGTGAGGTGTCTGTTAAGGCCTTTGACCCATTTCTTAAACAAGTTGTTTGTTTTCTTATTGTTGAGATTAAGAGTTCTTTGTGTATGTCAGATAAAAATCCTTTTGCAGGTATGTCTTTTGCAAATAGTTTCTCGCAGTATGTATCTTATCTTCTCATTCTCTTGAAAGTGTCTTTGCAGAGCAGAAAGTTTAATTTTCATGAGCCCAGCTTGTTGATTCTTTCTTTCACAAATCACGCCTTTGGTGTTGTATCCAAAAAATTATTACCATACTCAAGGTCATCTAGATTTTTCTCCACTGTTATTTTCTAGGAATTTTATAGTTCTGCATTTTCCATTTAGATCTGTGATCCACTTTAAGCTAGTTTTATAAAGAATAAGGTCTGTGTCTACATTCTTTTTTTTTTTTTTGCATGAGGATGTTCCGTTTTCCCAGCACCATTTGTTGAAGCTATCTTTGTTCTATTGTATCGCCTCTGCTTTTTTCAAACATGAGTTGACTTCATATAGGTTTTTTTTTCTGGGCTATTCTGTTCTATTGATCTATTCTTTTACCAATACCACATACTTGATTACTGTAGCTTTATAGTAAGTCCTGAAGTCGAGTCCTGTCAGTCCTCCAACTTTGTTTTCCTCCTTCAATATTTAGTTGGCTAATCTGGGTCTTTTGCCTTTCCATATAAACTCTGGAATCCCTTTGACCCCTTAAGTGGTATAGGATATCTAGAGTGGGTTACAATTGGGTATTTCCCTTCCCTCAGGTCAGTTAGGCTCAGATAAAACCTCAACAGATTAGAATCTGGTTAAATGGTTTCCTAAGGAGGGCAGACCTTATTCTTAAAAAGAATAGAAGGCTCTGGTGTATTTCAAAATTGTTCCTTTCCTCGACCCCTGACAAAAGCAAGGGATTTTTCTTGATACTCATTAATGGAGCTCCAGGAGGTACAACTAACGAGAACTAACTAGACTA